>NC_088887.1:44982932-45312099 GCF_037157495.1 Lathamus discolor
CTCTCAACACAGGCTATTTGGGAAGCAGTAGGATTTAAATCTGATTTGTAATTGTTAAGTTGATTGACTTACTGTCAGTGTTCTGGTATAAGAGGTGCTTAGCTCTGCTTGTAAATACTCAGTTTTGAGTTGCGGGCTTGTTTTGGTTTTGGTTTGGTTTTTTTTTTTTTATAAAGCTGAAATATCCAGCCCTTCAGTAATTGTTACTTAAAAGTGGATCATTTACACAGCTCTATTTTGCAGTCCAGGGATAACAAACCTGTAGGCAGAAGCAACTGCTACCAACTGACCTATTCCTTGCTGTACCACTGAATTCCAGAGGACTTTTAAAACAGAACTAGATATTGGCCCTATTTCTCTTGATTTGTTGAGCAGGCTGTGGATGAAGCATTGATTTTATATAGCAAAGCCAACCACAGGCTGGATACTTTTGCTCTGAAAGTCATTTGACAGAGAGCATTAGATTTAACCTGCCATGATGAAGTTCATGGCCTGTTCCCAGGCAGGTGTGAAAAGCCCTCTGGTAATGCTTGCAAATTGCAAAATATCAAGAGCTGCCTGGAGAAGGGGTGAATACTAAAGTCATGTTCTCCTGACTAGCAATTTGGTACCTAAGCCAAGTGGTTTTCATTCCCTTGTCGGTGCCTGAGATTGTGTCTGAGCCTTGCGGAGAGGTGACTCACCTACCAAACGCACAAATCGTGAAAGGTATGTGCAGTCTGACAGCCCTGCAGAGCCTGCACTATGGGAGGACTGAGAGCTGATCGTGTCATTCCCAAATTCACCTTGGGGTAAGGGAGGAGGGACCTGTGGCAAGGTTTGGCCAGAGCCCTTCTGTAGTTAATATTGTGTTTTAGTGTCAGTGCACTGCACATGAATATTTTCTGATCTCCATTATGTGTGTTAAGCAGGAAACAAATGAACAGGCTAGTCTTTTTGTCAGAATTTGGCTGAATTAATTTTTGTCTTGATTGCAAAGTGGCCATGCAAACACAGCACATTTTGTGTGCGGTGATGAAATGGTGTTATTGATACAGGTTCAGATGCATGTAAAGAGATGCTAAACTTAGTTTTGGACTAATGGTGTTGTGTCTGGAGAGACAGGCTCCTAAACAGCACTGTGGAGTCCATGACAAACAAAAATTAAGGATTTAGGATATCCCTCCTTGTGGGTATTTCCACAGCTTCCCTCTTTGCCCTTGGTCTCTGTGGCATGCCAAGCTTTCCATTTTGCTCAGATCCACTAGTTGTCAAACACTTCAAAGATCATAAATCTGAGGATGTACTAGAGGAGGTTTATAAGGTTGAGATCCAACTGCAGTACTTGGGCTAAAGTTTGCTGCTGGACACTTCAGAGCTGCAGTGTCATCTCAAGGGGAGATGTGTTTACACTGAAAAGGCTGACTGCGAAAGTAGTGGTGTTATGGGGATCAGGCATGGCTTGAATCCTTCAAAACACTTCCTCTGCTTTGCTCTACAGCATGCGGGGGGGGGGGGGGGGGCACTGCTGTCAGCTGAGGTGAGACACCTCACTGCTGTCATAGACAGCTTCCTGCTCACCTGATGCACCCTCTTGCTTAGCTCCACGTGTTGGGTAAATTCCTGCTGCAGGTCTTTGGCTCCGAGCTTCCCATTTTGCCTTATGTATTCCTATCAGAGTGTCACCAGCAACCCCACTTGGCTCAGTGAGGTGTCTGCCGTGATGTATGGTGGTGTCTCAGTTTTGAGACAGCCACAGTCCCTCTGGCCTGAATGCCAGGACGGTGTCTTGTTTTAACTGAACCAAAATGCTGAGTGGCTGTAGGAGCTGTTCTTGAATGCACCTTTGCTTCTCTGCTGCCCACTAAGTTTTGGCATTTTTATTTGTTTGTTTGTTTGATTTGGAGCTGAACCTCATAGACAGCTTGAAAAGTAAGTGGCAGGAAAAAAACCAGAGGCACTTCCTTTTTTAATCTTTTCTGGTAATCACGTAAAAGAAGGGAGGTTGTACTGACTACAGCTAGTAAGTTGTTGTCCTGGTGAGAGTGAATAGAATGATTGTGGAGGAAATGTTAGCCTTGCTAACTCTTTCAGGGTTTTCATTAATTTCATACCCATTTCATCGTGGTGACCAATGCCTGCTGCTGAGAACAAATCTATTAAAGGCTCAGTACTGCCTCCTCTTCCCTTCTGGTGTGATGTATCCTCAATAGTTCTCATCCTGAACTGCTCTGGCAGAACTAGGATAAGACTTACTCCTCATCCCCTCTTCTTACCTTATTGCTCCTAAAATGCTTTCAGGCCTCCATTGGCCATCATGAAGAAGGACACATACTTACACTGTTGTGAGGTGAGAGATAAAAAGGAAAGAAGGAAATAGTTTTCCAGGCTGTCTGTACTGGGAGCTGTCAGTGGCAGCCAGCATCATAGAGCAGAAGAGGTATATTTTGGTCAACTAAGCCATTCTTCTGTGAATCATCTTCCCTTTTCATTCAGTTCCATTCTGGTCCAAGAAGCCATCAACAAACTCAATAACTCAACAAAAACAAACCATATATCTGCTCGATAACAGACAATTAAATCTGTAGCATCCTGCTTGTGAGCTGTATAGCTGTGGATTGGTTCCATATAGTTAGGGATCCTGCCAAAGACTTTTCAGAAGTGACTAATGATTCTGTGTGCATCAGTTTTTGGCACCTGAACACCCACCCCCTGAAAGTCTCATCCATTATACATACTGTTATAGACCAGGCAGCCTAGTCCTGCCTCATCAGGGCAGCTCTCTAGTTTCCAGGGGAAACAGATTAAGCCTTTAGTCTTCTCTCTCCTTGTGTTTACGAAGAGCATGCCATAAACAGTGTCGTCCCAGTGTGTAAACCATCAAAACTCATCTGGATATCTGTATAGCCCTATTCAGTATTAGGATTTTGCAGAATTAAAAAAGACTTTGTTTTTTCTTTATTTGTTTTCAGCAGAACTGGTGAAATTTTATCCAAATGCCATTTCATTTAAAAAGTATCCATTCATGTGAGTGTTTGATACATATTTCTCTCTGTTGTTTGCATAAATTTAGCTATTAAGAGTAAAGCAGTGGGCTGGAGGGAACCAAACCAATTTTCCTCGCTCATCCCTCTTTCACTAGCAAGCCAGTGTTGTTTTGTACAGTCCTTTGCTGCATGTTTTTCTAAATACCAGCACTGTGGAACAACTGGGAAATCTGCCACTGTGATCAGCAGAGCCAGGCACTTACCTCAGGTGCTTTGAACCCGCTTCTGCAGATGAAGATATTCTGCCATGATGGAAACAAGAGCCTGACCCATCTTCCTCTGACCCGTCTTCCTCTGTTCCAGCTTTCCTACCAAACACAGATGTAGGGCTGGAAAGATGGTGACTTCAGCAGACAGCTCTGCACGCCAGGAAGCCCAGGGCTTTGAGCTCCCTGCTGACCAGCCTGGCTGCTGTCGCTGCTGCTTTGTGGACAGAGCCTGTGGGTGTGTGAGGGAAGCTGTTACCTCCCAGCAGCTTCTGCATCGACACTGAGCACCATTGCTCCCCCCATGATCTGCAAGCCAAAGCTCTCAGGGCCCTCTGCCTGACTTCCAGCCCCATCTTACCTCCTAGACTTGGCTTGGTAGGAAAGGATGTGTTTGCGGAGCATCCTTCATCCCTGGGGTGGTGTAATGCAGTTTTGCCCATACTTGTGAGATGCCCTGAGCCTGCTCTGCCTGATGTGAAACCATGGAGCCTGAGAGTCATGGATCATTTTGCAGCAAAGTCAGTCTTGTGCTGCAAGAACATTGTTACATTAAGCAAAAGATCATCAGACACCTCAGAATGGACTTCACTAGTTAGATCTTTTACATAAATTTAATGAGGAATGGCCAGTGTTTTTGCAAAGCCAGTTGATAATTATCTTCTGAGCTTGACATTTCTACAAATGGATTAATACAATTTATTGTTCTGTGGAGAAGACCTTCTGTGCAGAGAAGCCAATTTCACTTTCAGCTCCACGTGGGAGATAATACCCAGCATTATTTCTAGAGACAACTTAATTTAAAGTCAAAGATAATTTCAAATATAATTCAAATTCTTGCAAATCTTCCGTCTTCTGCCTGGCCAAAAATACAGTTATTTACTTAACTCTGTGATTAAGGTGAAAGCATCTCTTTTCTGTAGAAGAGTTGTTGCCCTTTAGGGAGATAAGATTTGAGTTCTGAGTATCATTAATTCTTTTTATAAACTACCTTCCAGTGAAATAGTTTTGAAAAACACCCACATTGCACTTCTGTTTCCTAGCCACGTATCCTGCACGCTCTGGTCTGCAGATCATATCGGGTCTCTCATCTCCTTTATGGAATTATTTGCTGAATTCTTATCCTCCCTCATGTACTGGGAAAAAGGAAACTCTTCTAAAAGGTTACATTATTGCCATAGAATGATCCATGTATGTATGTATGTATCTATGTACGTATGTATTAATTTATTTATTTTTACTGTTTGTGATACTCAGAAAGACCAGGTGGCTGTAAGGGAATTTTAAAGTTCAATTTAAGCAAAATAAATGTTTCAGTGGGAGGAATGTTTTGATTCAAAGTAGATGAAAACCTATCAGGTAATTATGGAAAAAATGGCTGTCCTGTGCCCTTGTTAAGCTGTTATATATTTATATGAGCTGGTGAACTGCCCTTAATGGGATCTCAATAGTATTGAAAAGCAAAGCCCAAGGAGTCTTAGCAAGGCATTAGGTATACAGTTATTCTTACAATATTTGAAATTAAAGTATTAGTGTTTTTACAAACTCAGTTGTCTTTTGATACTGCAAGATACCGTTACTAGACAGTTGATATTAAAACCATTTTTCTGTGTTTGGGTACTTATTTTTTGCATGAGTTTTCATTGCTGCCATGTTTAAGCCCTGCGTCTGACTTTTTAAAATAAAATTATTTCCTGTTGGCCTACGCTCTTATAGGCTTTGCTGCACAACATTTATGCGTAAGGACAAATGTGATTTATGATCCTTTAAAGCAAAATAAGCAGTCCTTTTCTGTTCACACACTGGTTGTTACTGACTCAGTATATCTACTAAATGGGCAGATTTACTTGACATTCCATGAAACAAGGCAATTGGGCAGAAAATGGCATTCTTGGCTCTACATGGAAAAAAACCCTCTGTTTTTCTCTTGAAATGCCTACAAAGCAAGCACTTGAACCATACCTTTTCCCTTTTTGTGTGTGAGGATCTTTGACTCTGGCTGGGCCGTCCTTCCTCCCCCCACCCCCCCAAAATTCTGTGATGAAGCATTACCGTCTCTTTTTGAATGTGAGGTACATAACATGGCTGCACAATGTCGGCAGAAGAGTTGGCCCGACAGAATCTGCCCGTACCATTCAAATTAATGTTCTTACCCAGTTGTGGAGATCTGACCAAAATGCTTGCTGCCTGTCCAAGAGAGTGAATCTTTTTCACGAGTCTTGTTGTCACAGAACCATTCTGCATGTCTAGCTTCCAGGCATGCAATTTCCTATTTCTGAGGCTGACAGATTATCAGGAACTCAGATGTGAAGCCCAATATTATTTTCTTTCTTTTTCTTTATTTCCTAGTAAAGAGTATTAGCTGGAGGAATCAATGACCAAAGGGAATGATGGATTCACCATCCCTTGATATCTTCATAGCCAGCCTTAGTGCCTTTCTGAATGGTAATCAAAGGCGTGTTGGCTGGGCCTGTGCAAGGATAACCGGATGACCCTTTGTGGCTTGTTTCATGAATGGGTTGAGTGCAACTGCTCCCAGTGCCTCTTCTGGCCCTGAGATCCAGGAGCTAAGGACCAGGCTCCCTAGGGAGGTGTATCTTGTCTCATGTCTGGAGTGTCACTTTGCTGGCACAGTGCCACCAGTGCCTGCAATGCAGTGAAGGGGGCAGTGCCACTAAAGTCTCTTGGTGCACAGGGTGACAGTGCCCAGGTGCTGGGGACTGCACTGGAGGGGCCAGGTAAGAGAGATGAGTCAAAGGACTTTAGGCCATGTTGGATAGGGCTTTGAGGAACCAGGTACAGCGCAAGGTGCCCCTGCCCATGGTAGGGAATTGGAAGTAGATGAACTTTAAGGTCCCTTCCAACCCAAACCATTCTATGATTCTGTGACTTTGGGCAGCTGTGACTGGGCTGCTTCTGACCTGTGTGATGTGTTGGCTCACTCTCTTTCTGAGACGTTATGTCACCTATCTTCGTTGCCCTTCTCACTGCCTCTGCTTCATGCTGTCCCCATCAGCACCTTTTTACCTTCTCAGTGTTTTCCAGTTCTCTCCTAAATTGTCCCACTCTCCCAACTAATGTGCCTTTCTCTTCCTCCATGTATCACACTCCACTCATGTGATCCACCACTTTCCCTCTCCTGTTTCTGTGTTACCTGCCTAGGCTGTGGGTATTAGTAGGGTTGGTTTTTAGATTAGTTCTGTAGGGATGCACAGAAATATGCATTATCTGACATGTTTGTTCCAGTGTGGACCACGAGAAGCTAAGTGCTTGAAATAAAGGTAGGTAGATCCCATTTATCTACGTTAATGTGTTGCTACATGCTCATTAATCCTTGGTGCCTTAGGTCCCACTGTAGAAAGTGTGATTAATAACAACAACAGTAATAATTTGCAAAGATTTTTAATTTGGGAGGAAAAAGGCAAAGAGAATCCCAAACTGATAAGTTATTATGCAGATCATAGGGCTGAAAGTTACACTGAAGTTAAAGTTGTGATGAAAAGTTTTTAATTCTGCATTGTTCTGTTTTTATAAATTTCAACAAAGGTTTGTTTCTGAGGTCATGTTTTATACTTGAAGCCACCACCATGAGAAGACTGTTCTTCTCATCATCAGCCACTGGCCTATGATGTAGCAGTGGGAATAGGAGCAATTTTAAATATGATGGTGCATCCCGCAAAGTTTCCTTGCTGGAGCAGAAGGAGAGACCAAGTACTACAGCATTGCAAGCTGGGGTCCAGCACTCCTTTTCTCTGTAGTAGCCTGACCATGCTTTCTCCATCCAGGGGGCAGAGAAAGCAAAATGGCACCACTGGAGCTCAGCAATCTGGTCTCACCCCTGCTGGTCCTGGGATTGAGGGATCCTGAAATGTTTTCTGAAGTACACTGGTGTTTCCCTACTGCTGACTTCAGTAAGAGAAGCAGCAAGGGTCACTTTGATGCGCAGGACTTGTGAGTATGTGCGTGAACTCTAGCTAAGAGAGGGGAGAGAGAGAAAATCAGACGTGCCAGCAACAGTGGCCACATTTCCTTTTCCTGCTAATGTCCCTGAACAATTGCCATTTTTAAGTGTCAGCTGCTCCTTCTTTTTTTTTTTTAACCTTAATATTTTTCAATCTGAGGATTAAAGCCAGAAGATTTCTATTGTTTCTGAGCTGTGCTGCTCTAAAGCAAACAGGGTGTGCACCTCCACTGCACCAGTCCCTTCCTATGCACCTCCCTTTGGTGCCTACTGGCTGTGAAGCCGCCAGTAGGAGATAACATCCCACTGGGCGGATGAGAGACCTGCCCTAGTCAGTTTGGAAAAATAATTGACTTTGGGCTGATGATTTGCTCCACGATGATAATTTTTGCTCATTGAGTCCCTGGCAGGAAATGAACATCACAGAAATGATGTGGAAGTGTTACTTGTTTAGTGTTTTGAAATGTAGGCTAGAGAGAGAAAGAAAAGGGATTACAACGCGAAAAAAAGAAAGAAAATGACTACCCTCAAAATGTATCTATTTTCTCCTGTAATGTTTGCAGTGTGCTTTGGAAGCTGGGAGATTAATCTCCCTTTTCTAACGCTGTTAGCCAGGGTTACACAAGTTGTGCCTGTCTTCTGTGTCTTGGTGTCACAGGAACCAGTGTAGCCCAGTTTCTCAGCATTCGTTGTGCATGCAGCAGCATCTTTGGTAATATTAAGAGTGATGTGTGCAACTCTGGAATATTGTTTAACTGTGGCAGGCAGGAAAGCACATGTCTTCTGGGACAACCTGAGTGCTGTTTCGTTTTTACTTTTTTTGGAAAAGCTCTTATCTCAATGTAAAGTATGTATATTTTATTAAATGCAAAATTTTAAAAGTGGATTTGGTTCAGATTCCCAGCCAAATGCGGTTCTGACCCTGCAGATGTTTAAAGACATGCACCCTGTGTATGTATAGTGGATGTGACATTAACAAACATTTTGATACCTTTAAAAATATTTTCAGACCATGTTCCTGAAGTCAGTGCACATGTGCACATGCAATTGCAAATTGGGTAAATTGGTTTTGATCCTCAGGTGATCTTTGATGCATCCTGTTTTTAAACCTGAGTGAGATCAGGCTTACATAAACTGTACAGGAAAAAAGAGTACACACCAGCTAACTATAATCACCTGTATTGAGACAGAGACTTGTGTCTCTAGGGTGTCACAACAGTCACTGGAGGTAGAGATATTACTCCAGAGATGACTCAAAGCACTTAATTTAGGCACTTTGGAAAACTAGTCTTCTAATTTAGGTGCAAAAAATCAGGTTGTGTGAATAGTCCTCCTTGTTTTAATTTCGGGATGCAAGCCATAAAGAAAATGGTTGTTGCTATGTAAATAAATGACAGGAATTCTAACAGCATCAATGGCTCTGACAAGGACTTCCTGCACCCCCTGGCAAGCTAATTAGCCTCCCCATCTCCATTCAGCAGCACAAGAGTGCTGGGCTCTGCAGAGCCTTTGTGAGCCATGCTCATTAATATTGGCATCGCACCCTCAGACCCTGGGAGGAAAGGTGGAAGAGAAGAGGAACGATTTTTACAGCAGACAGCCACTTGATTTCTCCCCTACTGCAGAAGGCGATGAGTGCAATTGGTGACTGCTGGGCAAGAGGACGGATGTGCGTAAGCTCAGCTGGTGCTCACCATCCTGCAAGCAGGCAGGACTGACTCTGGGAGGTGGTGTCTGTGGCTACCCTGTGGAAGGCTTTCTTCTAAAAAGAATAGGAAAACACAGCTTGGCCACACCATCTTACCCCAGCAAGCCAGACAAAACCCATCTGTGAGTCCCTGCCCCACATTGCTGCTGTTTACTGGGTGAACGAGCCCTTTAGCAAGCCGCATGCAGGAGGTGCAGAGGGCAGAGCTGACTTTGCAGCTGCATCTCATCCGCACAGGGACAACGCTAATGAGTTTGGTGTCTCTGCTGTAGCCTGTAGTGTGAATTTGTCTGTAACAGAAAAATATGGTGGCTGCTGTCGAGCTGCCACGGCACTGGCACTGGAGACTGAAACATGCCAGGTGGGGGGCACGCTGAAATTTATCTCTTGCTACCACAGACTTGCGAATGAGGTCTTTTACTGTGGGAAGTCCCCTGAGCAGAACAGGCAGGACTCTGCTCCCAGCAGTGATCCTCGCTGATGAGCAGAAGGTGAGTTGTATTTTTTTTGCTCTTTTCAGCCTCCCAAACTTTCATTTTTGTCAACTGACTGTGAAAGGTGTTGGTTGTCTCTGAAGCAGCATGGGCAGACTCATGCTGAAAGACTTAGCTCGCCTATGAAAGGATGAGTGGGAGGACTGGCACAGAGTTGAGCTTGATTAGTATTGAGTGTAAGTTTTTTCCTTGACAAGTCTTTGGCACATTTCTGATTACTTACCTCTTCTCTGTGCCAAGTCCTTGCGAGACATGTACTGAATGTCCAGTGCCAAACAATCTTTTTAAATATTAATCACTAAGAAAGCACATAAATTCTATGGTTCAGAAACTGTGTATGTGTCATTTGAACTAAACCAAAACAACTTTGGACCACACTTGGTTTCTGTGTCTTTTTCCTTTCCTGTAGTTTAGAGGTTTTTTTCTCCCTATAAACCACTATGCAGATTAGACCAGGTTATGGCTGGCCCTTGCTTGTGTATAAACAGGTGGAATTTGGTCGTTAGCGTTGTGCTAAGGACACCTTAATTTCCAGGCTTGGTGCTAGCATGAGTATAGCTGGAAAGAATGAGTAGAGCTGGAAAAGTGCTGGTTCAAAGGCTTTCGTGGGTCCCAAGGTGTCTGCACCACAGGTAACTTCTTGCTTCCACCCTACCCCTGAAGAAGCTGATCCCAGATGACAAGGGTGCATAAGGCCCTTTCTTTGCAGGGGTATCTAAACAGAAGCAAGGGTGGCAGGAATGCCTATAGTCTTTGTTTTGGTGTTGCTCTTCTTAGAGGTGAGGTTTGAGCCTGAGAAAAGGTTTTCAAGTGGCCAAAGATACAAGACATTTTTTGCCCTTTCTTTTCTCGAACAACCAGCCTTCCTGCTTCATTTGCCCTGGCCCTGACTCTTATCTGACCTGTTGGTGATATTGGTGAATTGGTTTGGATTCCTATGCTGGTTTGGTAAAAAAACCCCCAACCAAACCAAAAAAAAAGATGTTTTCTTCTGGTTTTATGTGAAGGGAAGAGCCATCTTGTGACGTCTTACCCTAAGCCTTCCTGTTGAGCAAGGTTTACTCTGGTCAGGTTGCACCATACAGTGCCATTCACTGGACGCAGCTGGTAAATGGAAGACACCAATATTTTTAGTTTCATTGTTTCATTCAAATCAATCAACTTTGACTCTGTAGTGCTCCTTGATGATGAGGTCTGAAAGCAGGAGATCCACCTTGCCCGAAGCACTTACAGGTATACTGGAGTAGGAGGGGAAATGTGCAAGTAACTAGCCCAATTTGGAGAGTGACTGAGCTCCTGCTCCCTGTCAGGAGTCATTAAAAACAGTTATTCTTGTGCCTTCTCAGAGTCGGATGGCAGACACTAAGGTTTGAAAGTTCAGGGTGATGATGTGCCACCTGCACAGACAGTGAGAAGATCAATGTAGACAAGCAGTTCTTGGATCACTTTTCATGTCTTCCCATTCTTCCATTTCAAAGACATTATTCAAATGTATGTCAAAAAGTTCTGCATGCTCTTCGACGCCCTTGGATCCACTTCCTCTAGGGACACTATGGAAATCTCTAGCCTACTCCCTTTATTTCTGCTCTGAGATTCTTTTGTCTGTAGATAATAAGTTTTTTGACTTCTCTGTGCGGTCAATGCCTTTCATAAGATGTGGAGCCATTTCAGCCTCGTTTTGCAAGACAAGTGAAATTCTGTCACTGAAAAAGAGAATAGGGGTTCCCCTGCTTTTCTCATCTGACAGTGTCTGAAGTCCTCCAGAAAGTGTGAGAATTTCCCTTTAAGTTGGAGAAGTGATCTTGATTAAAACTTGCCTTTCTCTTATCAGCCTACAAAACCTTCCACTCTGGGAATCTCGCACTGGAGATGCAGAAGAAGCTGCTGCTTTTAGGGAAAAAACCTTGTTATCAACTTCCAAAATTTGTACATTTTTAAATTCATTTTTGTTTGGCTACAGAACAAAACCCAGGCTTTTCAAAATTTTGCCTTTCAAAAAAATTTCAGATAGGGCAAAGTTTCTAAAATTTTAATTTCAGAGCCCAGAAATTTGTTTTTTTCCTTTTTTGTACTTTCACTTGTATTTGTTTTGATAATTTTCATTACTTTGTGATCTTCCAATCATGGAAGTGAAGTAATATGTTAATTTACTGTAATGTAATAGTAGAAATATTCTAATCTTTTTACTTTTTGCCTAGGAACAACTTATCACAAGGTTAACTATATGGGACTGAAAATATAAAATGAAATACAATTTGTAATCACAAATTAAATTTGTTTAATTTTAAAATATTGAATGGGAATACAAATAAAAATTAACATATTTTATGTAATATCAATCTTAAAACAATGCCAGCTTTTCAACAGAAAATGCTGCAACTGAAATTCTGGTGAAGTTTACCTCTATAGAAGCTGGCCTCCTTTTATAAGCTGCAGTTCAAAGACATAGGAAAGCCCTATGATAATTTGCAATTTGATAGTTTTTTTCATCCTAGACACTTGGTTTTGCTTCAAGATCACTGAGGCAGCCAAAATAAAAGGCACGTAAGTGGAGATCACGCATATTTATTTTGAGCAAAGATTTGACTGTCTCTTTCTAGCCAACCCACACACAATAGGTGACTATACTCTTTTTACTTAACTCCGTACCATTACTAAAACAGCTATAATTCATTGCAAGGTGTTTCTTTTAAAATGTGGTTTCCATGGTGGGATGAGAGTCCCCAGATAATTCACTGTGGAAATGCTGTCGTCATATTTGTTGCCAAGAAATGTATCCTGACTTCCGTCTATTAAGTGAGTTTAATTTACACATTCAGGCTGTAAAATGAACTTCAGGCTGCTGAGGGCGATGAAATTAACTAATACTGTGGTTGAACTGTGGGATATAGCTGTTCACTTTAAATGGAAACCCAGGAGCATATCACGTCATATCATATTTAGGTCTGCAGACCTATGCTTTTCTTTGGGACTAACTGACACAGTAATCATTAAAAAAACTTCAGAGAGCCTTGCTGAGACTAAGAAGCATGACTGTGTTGCTAAAATTGGCCATGTTTGAGGGTATGAAGGGTGAGGGGAGAAAGAAGTGGAATTAGTCACAGTAACGTCAGCGTTGGGTTTAATCCAGGTGAAATCCAGTGAAGCATTTCTGTAGTTTTGTGTTTTCTGAAGTCTATACACTGTTTCTTTGGACAAGTTAAGTCCTGCAATTCTTTGATGTCCCCAAGATCACTAATGAAGTTCAAAGGATCCAACTTCTTCTCATTTCTATTGCTCAGCTCGAGACTTTTCCCTCTCTGATATACTTTCCAGCCACTTGACCCTGCACCACTTGACTAGGGGCTTATTACAAATTGAGTTACTTGCCTGGGAGGAGTGGTGGCATTTCAGGCCCGTGGCAGGAGGAGAGGAGCTGGAAGTTTTGGGAGCCATTGTCAGTCTCTACCTCCATGCCATGTGCTGGGGCCGGCCATAGCTTTCAGAAGGCTGAAGCTGCCCTGGCTGTTGCTCATGGGTGGACAGCCCCAGCCAGAGCCATTGGTGGGGTGATCCAGCCTCAAACAGCCCAAAGCTACAGGCAGAGCCTGTGGTTCTGGCTCCTGAAAGCTGGGACCTCCCCAGGCCTGTAAAGCTTCCCACTTCAACCAGCAACATGATGTCAGGAAAGGGATGAAAAACCACTCCCAACCCCCCTTCTCTCCACCCCCTCCCAGAAGGATAAGTGCTGATCTCTTTCATGTCTCTGATGTCTTATCACATTTCAGATGCTGTCACTACACCCGGCTGGGATATTTTGGGTTGAAATACCTAAGGAGAAATGAGAACAGTTTTGGTAAGAATAAATAGCCAGAACTCAGCCTCCTTTGCATTGCGGTGGGATTTGGAAAGAGTAAAACGAGTGTGAAAGAAAGAGCTTGTTTATGCAGGAAGCTGCTGTGAAGCAGGACAAGCCAGGCTTCACAGCTCTATGCTGCCATGCCTGAGCTGTTTCCAGTGTTGAAGTTAGTCATTTGGGAACCACCTGCATTGTAAAAAAACATTATTTTGAGGAGCTTTCTCTGCAAATGTCTCACCAGTGCTGGCATGACATGGTTGGGCCCCACAATTCCCAAGACCCTCCGTGTGTAGTGCAGACATTCTACCCCTGTAGCCAACTTCTGCTTCAGTCAATTAAAAATTATCTGTGCTTTGTTGTACTACATAGTTGCAGTGCATGTATGCCTACACTTTGCAAGTCATTTTCAGGTTATAATGCTTCACAGACTGAGGATGCTGCTATATATGTGCAAAATAGGAATATAGTCCCTGAAACACTCCAAACGCTCTCAAATCACATGGTAGCCTAGTTGGAAGCAGTTGGTGTTCACTTGCTGTAGTGAGATGAAGCTGTGTGATCAACTTGCAGTGGCAAATGGATGGTGAACATGCCAACTGCTCTGATGTTCACGTGTCAGTATCAGCCAGGAAACCGTTACATCAGAGAACTCATACACATCAGCATAACCAAGGACACTCTCTTTGGAAAGATGGAGCAGATGAATAAATAGGGTATGTGGACCAAAGAAGGGCCGCAAAGATGATCAGAGGGCTGGAGCACCTCTCCTATGAAGACAGGCTGAGAGAGTTGTGCTTGTTCAGTCTGGAGAAGGCTCCAGGGAGAACTTATAGCAGCCTTCCAGTGCCTAAAGGGGGTGTGCAGGAAAGCTGGAGAGAGATTTTTTACATGGGCTGGTAGTGATAGGATAAGGGGGAATGGCTTTAAACTGAAAAAGGTTAGATTCAGATTAGGTATTAGGAAGAGGCTCTTTACAGTGAAGGTGGTGAGGCACTGGAACAGGTTGCCCAGAGAAGCTGTGGCTATTTCCTATTTCTAGAAGTGTTTCTAGCAACCTATTTCCTATTTCTGGAAGTGTTCAAGGCCAGGTTGGGTGGGGCTTTGAGCAGTCTGATCTAGTGGAAGGTGTCTCTGCCTGTGGTGGTGGTGGTGGTGGGGCAGAACTAGATGAGCTTTAAGGTCCCTTCCAACCCCAAAACATTCTGTAACTCTGTGATTATTTACATAAATTGCTTTCCTTCTCCAGGTGGTTGAGTGTCTTTCAGGGTGAAAACCGGATAAGCTTTGGCCTTTGACTAAGCCCTGGAAACCTGGTAGAGAAGAGAACAAAGTATTGCATCACACTCCAGAAACAAAAGCAGCAGCAGTGCCAGTATCTTCACTCATACTGCAGCAGTTTCTGTATGAAGCTGAATAATATTTCCCAGATTTGTACATGTGTCTCTAAGGAATTCCGAAAACACTTTTAGAAATACCTGTCCCTGTTTCAATTATCTTCATTCAGCAAGCAGCACTATTGCTACTCAGTGGGGTCTGAAACATTAATGACATTTCCCAGCAGTGGCCCAGACGGATGAGGCAAAGTAGAAAGAATTGTTTTAGCCATGGAAAAAAGCATTGAAAACAGAAATCCCAAAGTTATGCCAAGTTTTGTAATTTTATTAGTTAATTTAACAGTTCATTTAACAATTGTTTATCGTTTTTTTTAAAAATAGCTCTCTCTAATTAGGAACTCTTAATATTATATTGGTATTCTTATTTAAACCTCATAGTTATCTTTCAGTTGTGAAAACTGTAAATTTAACCCTTAATATTGAACTAAGACCCTCGCTATTTTGAAGATAGTTTTATAATGTTTGATGTGCTGTGTAATTAATGTTCTTCAGTGAACATGACCTTAGATCTACCTGCGAACTCAAAGATCTTTCAGATATGTGTGGTTGAGACAAATTACTCATCTTATTTTTTTTTTTAACTTGAATGAGCTTTCTAATAGACTTTCTCAAGTTTCAGATAATGTTAATAATCTAAAACTTTGGAAGAAGAGATAATTATCTGCTTTCTCAGCAAGAAATTTTCCCATATTCTTGTATCTTATTGTAAATTGTATCCTACCCTACCCTACCCAGCCCTATTTCCTGGTGTCAGCATGTAATAACAGAGTGTTTTCCAGAAGTATGTTGAATATACTCTGTTTACTAGCACTGAACTAATGCTTGTTATTGGAAGTTTGTTCTCGCTCTTATCCTCTCTCCCCGCAGGGAGGATAGTTTGAGGTGTTCAGTTTCTAAATTACAGTAGGACCTTTTTTTTCCCTTTTATTCTATCTGTACCTGCAACTTGGCGTGCATTTTGGGAAAAGCAAAATGATAGTTGCAGAATTGCACTTTGCAGTAGGTACCTAATGCTGAAGTCCTAAGAGTTGAAGGTCTCGGGGCTCCTGTATGCATGCCAAACCAAACTGAAAGAAACTTTATTTTCCCACGTAAGTCAATATTTGCCCTTGTGCAACAAACTTCTGCTGTGCCTAGGAGCTCAATTTCCCCACCTAACAGGAGCAATCAAGTCATTAAGAACGTGATTGTGCAAACTGTTGATTGTCCTAAGCTTGTAGAGAAGAGGGTGAGTTGTAGATGCTCAGTGTATAACAGGGTGAATTTTTACTGCCTTTAATGCACCTGTCCATGTGGTTGGCTTTTTTTTTTTCCACTGAGTAGCCTTTAAGGCTTTCTATCTCAGTATCTCATAAATAAATTATTTATGACAGGTACTGCCTCTTCACTGAATTCTCCTAAACTTCTGTGGAGAACAAAACATACTGATTTACTGGTGCTGCAAATAGCTGCAGGTCTGGAGCCGTCTGATCCTATGGTGTTGTTCAGCTCCTCGTAAAGGGACAAGAGAGCAGAGGTGGGGGTACAGATTCTTGCAGGTCTGTCCAAAGCAAGGGAGACAGAGATAGGAGCATCTGGCAGCACTAACCTAAGGTGCACAGAGCAATTGCTTGCTGGCTATTTCATTATCTAAAGAATGTAATTTCAGCACTGAAATTACTTAGGCTTGGCACCAAATTGTTAATGGGCTTGTTGACATGAAGTTAAAAAGATTTGAAAAGGCAACATATGGGCTAAGATATGATAAGGACAGGATGCCTCTCACTCACAGAAATACCAGGAGATACTTACAGCACTCATCAATGATACTCAATTTCTTGAAAGCATGCCTTGTCTTTTTACCACTTCCTTGCAAGGAGGAGGTCAGGATAATAACCCCAGGGAGATCATTCCTTCTATCCTGCTGTTTCACAATATCAGCTCACAGGGGAAGGCTGTTGGAAACAGACCAACTCCTGGAAGTCCCAAAGTTGTCTTGGCTCCTAGTTATCTGGAAGACTGCTTTGCTTAGGTGTGTTATTTCCACAGAATAAAGACATCCCATTTTTGTTTTAGAATCATCAGTGTCACTTTGAGCACTAGACATGCTTTCAGAGAAAAATCAGTAAAGCAAAGGGCTAAGTTCTTAATTATTTACTGGCAACAAAGTTAAAGTACAGAAGTATGAAAAATAAATAAATGCGAACTTCAAATATGCTTCACAGCTACAGACTGCTCAGTCTGTCTCACAGGATTTCTTTGTGGAAGCTGAAGAAACATTTCTGTCCTGGAGCCCTGTTTCAGAGCAGCACCTCAGCCGGGGCTTCTCTGTGTCCCTTCCCCTCTACACTGCAGGTGAAGTCTCTGCTGCTGAACACAGGTGAGAGGACAAATAATTTCCGAAAACTTCTAACCCTCACCTGCCCTCTATTTTCTTTTTCTTCTGATCTACCTTTTAGCTTAATCTACTCAGCATTTAAGATATGTAGAGAGTCTTTGCAGTGTTTATCTTTCATACTTACTTCTTCAATAGCATTGCGGCTGTGCATCTAAAATGTAACATTTGTCATAAGGCTTGTCATCAAGGCATTTTGGGAAAAAGCTTTTTCGTTTGCTAACCTTTTATGAATACTAGGTATAACGCAGAGGCAAGGGGTATGGGACATGGAACAATAACCCCTCTCTGGCAGTGTTAATTTTAGGGGATATATTTTATTCAAATCTAAAGTGGTCCATTCATATATATATATATATATATATATACACATGCATTGTTGCCATTTGGAGCTTGCAGGTAAGTCTTATGCTTTATGATGATGCTGGATCCTAGTGCTTTTACAGTGTTATCCTAGCATTACTGACATTTATGGCCAAAAAACTATCTTTGGGATTTCACTCTGGACCTTTTAAGAAGCAAAATTATTGTTCTGTACTTAAACCAGAAATCCTGATCACCAGTAGAGCTTTTATCTTGTTCTTGCCTATGCCTACATGGCTTTCTAATGCATTATGTCTCTATCCTTATTTTTAGAAATAGAAATTTACCAGTGCTGCCACTGTATCTTTGCCAATTAATATATATTCATACCATCTTTAAAGTCTGCTAGTAAATTTCAACTCTTCCAGCACATAAATATGCCACATGCTATGTAGTTACTTTCCAAAATGGGAGAGACATCTTACTTACAACTCACCCTTCCAGGCTAGTTAAGGTAAGAAGTTTCAAGGTATGATTCATCATGATATATATGAGATTATGCTTTCAAATTCATCCTTGGCTCTGTCTCCTAACATTTTCACTAAATGCAGAGCTGACAGCTGATTTCAATGCACAAGCTTTGCATTTTGCCTTACTGCTATAAGACCTTGCAAGTTCTCTGCAATAATTGTATTTTTCTTAATAAATTACTATTTTTTTTATAGTGTTGCATGAGGAAGGGTGCTGGAAAAATAGTATGCTCCTGATAGGTCAAAAAATGAATGTTGGTAGAGACAGTCTGATGTGGTATGCAGACCACTCTGTAAAAATTAGCCATTACGTATTTGTCAGAAGTTATCTTAACATATTGGCTAATGAACCCATGATGGGAAAAGGTGAAGAAACAGATTATCTGATTAAGTAGGTATGGATGTAATTCCTTGCTGCAGAAACTACTAAGCAAGTTTTAGTACACGTGCTCTCAGAACTCTGATTCTGATATTCTCATGTTAAGAAAGAGACAAATATGAAAAATAAGAAAAATAACTAAATACAATTTGGAGGTAAAATTCTTCTTAGAATAGCAGTTCTGGTATTATTAATAAGTGATTACATCTTGGCAAGGGACAAATATATAGAAAAATCAATACTAATTGGTTTGGATCACTCAACAACATTAAATATGATGGACCGCAAATCCGTGCTGGGTTCCCGGTGGCTCTTCTGAGGTAGATATTTCTGTGCTTTGATTACTCCATGTTTTCCTTGAAACTCTCATAAAATAATCAGAAGAAAATGAGTGGTGGTTTGTTTCTTTCTTTTTTTCTGTCTTGTTTTGTTGTTTTTTTTTTTTTTAACCTGAATTTTTTATTTGGTATTCCCATTTATTTGAAAGCTGTTTGAGAAGGCAAAATTCTCTGTGCTCTGGCTGGCAGGTGTATTTCTTACCTTTCCTGATCTTGGGATGGTTCTGTATGGGGTTTTGCAATGAGAAGTTGTTCATCGAATCAGTAGGGATGTTGACAGATTCCTAGAAGCAGTAAGGGACATAGAAAAGGTGGAAGATTTCTGGCCTTTCTGTAGATGTGGTTTGGAGCCCTTCTTTCTCTGTGGGACTGTCAGAGGTAGTTATAGTTCTCCCTGTTGATACGTGGACTCACAACTGTTCTTTTGTGTTTTTTTGCTAGGCTGTCTTTTCTATATTTAGCCATACATTACTTTCATCTGAAGAAAGCTTAGAAGATTTGACTAAGCGGGATGTGGGTGGTAGACTCATGTGAGTACTGCTTGAATTGGCTCAGGACAGATTTGGCATGCGCATTTCCTCATGGATTAGTTGGGATAAAAACTTTGACTTTTGAGGTTGTTTAGGAACACTTCATTTTGAAAAACTGCACAGGGTGTTTAAGTCATATGACATTTTATTTCCTTCATGGGATTACAGAGATCTTGCTGGTTTAAAAGCTGTGAAATGGAAGTCCTTTGAAAATTATTAACAACATATTGAGCTCAATAAATCCTTATAAAAAAGACCTATGCATCTGTAAGCTTTACTCCAAGACTGACAGATGAGTCTTTGGTATCAATTATCATAATTCCACTGACACCAATGTTATGCTCTTCCATGTAATCTGAAAGTCTGCCCTTCAGAATAAGGCTGGCATGGTGTGTTTGCTCCTTTTCCTAAGCATAGTTTTTCTGTTGTGAACACTGAATTGTCTGTATGCTTTTTTTTGTTAAATATTCATTTGTAGCAAAGCCTGTGAAAACCCTAGAATTTCAATTAGTGACACTGCTCTTGACAGTAATAGGCCAAGACCTACTCTACTAAGCATTGCACAAACTTGGAGCTTGCAATTGAAAGAAGTTTACAATCCAAGGCTAAGATGGGAGAAAGCTGATGTTGATAGCATATTAAGGAGCCCAGAAAAACAGGGAGGCAAAGTACCTAAGCCTGAAGCAGTGATCTTGGCACACAAAGAGATTTAGGTATTGACATACTTTGTAAACGTCAGGCAAGACAGTGCTTCAAGGAGTCATATAAGGGATGTTTTTTGTCGTCTTTTTTTCCTAGCAGCAACAGAAATCATAGAAGGTGCTTACTTAAAAATCTAATTAGAAAATAAAACTAGTACCCTGGGCTGGGTGGTGGTAAGATACAGCTACTGATGTGGAGGTGGTAGGGAAGGAGTAGGTTGCAAAGGGCTTTGAATTTCTATTGGATTTGAGAAGGCTCTTGTTTATCAAGACCTAGAAATAGTAGCTAGCTGAACTCAAGGGCTAAGTGTGCAAATACATTTATGAATCATGTTTCTTTAAGTACAGCTAGCTCTGTTCAGTGATAAAAGAGTCAGGTAGGAACTTTTTGCATTGATTCTGCTTAGAGAGACCTACCTTCCAGATAACTTTAAGACACAATTCAACGTAGCGATTTGATGCTGAACATGATTAGAGTATTTAAGCTTGTGGAGGAGGCCTCCCTCCCTTTTTCCCAGTTTAATAGATGAAATAAGGGATGTTTCAGCTCACGTTTGAAGGCTGTTATTCAGTGTTTGAAGTGCCAGTGCTATGTAGCTCTTACTGTAGGAAGTTCTTGCTGTGCTCTGACAGAGCTCAGATCTCACTCTTAAGGAATAAGGCAAAATCTGCTCCCCTGAGGTTTTTTCATCTTCCAAGTGTAGGCTGACTGAACTCTTACAAATGCTTTCCGCATTTTGGTGTATGTCAGCTTCTCTGGAAATTTTCTGAGTGCACATTTATCACAAACAAAACAGCAATGAGATTTTTTAAAATAAATGACTGAACCAGTGCCTTATGAGGGCCATTTGCGTTAGACAAGTACTGACTGATCTTATGCCAAAACACTCTCTTTTGGCTATTAGCAAAATAAAAGGTTCATATGTTTCAATATCTATGGTCTAGTTAAAGACATCAGGCTGAAATATGCTGGAGTTAGATATAGCCATTACATTTTCATGTGGGATCCATCAGTCAGAAAGTGCATGGGCCTCAGGAAATGAAATAATAAGCTTAGTCATGGTGGGAGCTTAGAGGGAGAATATGCTTAATGTAATTAGAAAGAGTTTCAATCAAGGAATAACTTCATCTTACAAGTGTTCTTCCACAGAGAAAGCACTTCCCATGAATGACTTTTGCTGCCCTGGCTTCTTGATCTTCATGCAAAATTAACTAAGACTAAGACAAAATTTCATGCCCTGTAAACACTTTGGTTTTGTGTCACCCAGATGATATTGAAGTGTGACCACAGAACTTGCTAATAAACTATAACTTTAAAAGAATGGGTGGGGAAACCTGCGGTGCTGAGGAAATAAAAAACAATTAAAAGCTATACATGAAAGTGGAACCACAAGAAGGAATTAAGCTTCCGAATAATGATGAAGAAACTCAAGGAAATAATTGAAGGAAGAAATGTCATTTTAACCTTTTAAAATATTAAAAAAATAGTACACCTGAAATACCATCAGAAAACAATCCTGTAAACAAATCTATATTCATGGGGCTTCACGTCTGTCTTCAGGGTGCTCTTCAAATGTGCAAAGCATCAATCTTGTGGCCTGTGAGATGATGTGAGCTCAAGTTAAAACCACAGGGAAAAGAATGCTGAAATTTCCAGATCCTTTTTTCCTTCTGGATTACATTTTGGATTATACATCATTTGTAACCTAGGATAACACTCAGGAAATGCTTCAAGAAATTATACTCTGAAAAGCCTGTTTGTAGCTGACACAAATCTATTTAGCAGGCATGTTTATCAGATTTACTTGTGCTCCTGCACAGCTGAAAGGTGTTGATAGTTGTAACACGACTGCCAAGCTCCAAGCAGCTGCTTGTTGCTCTTGGAGTATGCATGGAATGGATGCTAGCTGGTGAAATGTAAATGACTGACTGATAGAAAATCAGTTTTATTTATTTATTTATTTATTTATAAAAGTGGAGCTTTATGACTATATAATCATGGGATTGTTTTTGAACAATGGTCCCAAACCATCAAATACTGCTGGTGCCCCATCTCTGTCACCTGGTGCCTTGCAGACAAATTCTGTTGAAAACCCACTGAAAAGCAAGTTATAAATTCCTAGCTGATGTTGTTAATTGTCATGTGGCATTTACAGTAGTGGATGTAAATCATTCGTAATCCAGTATCAAACTGAAAAGAGTAAATGAGTTTGCCTCTGTGGTTAAAAAGAATAAAGTATTGATTACCATAACAAATTAACAACTTGAAACCTGATCTATATCTTCTGAGTGCTGAGAGCTTTGAACTGGAACAGTCATGTATTACACATTAACCTCACAAGATTTAAAAGCAGTTGCGCTACAACAATAGCTAGTTATTAGAAGAGTTCTGTAAAAATTATTTTAATGGCATTTACTGGAGGGCTAGAACAATTACCAACCTGTAATCAAACTAATAGCTTTTCATTAATTAAGATAGTTGAGCAAGACCCTGTTCTCACAGATTTGTTGTGAGAAAGATGATGGCAGGCACATGGGTGAGATGATGTGAGAAATGTATTTTCAATGGCAGGCAGATGGGTGACAGCATGAACTATTGCAGGGTGGTAGAGGGAGCTAAAAAGCACTTGGTACTTCCAGAGTCTTCTACGCTGATATGGTTAGACGTTGACTTTTCATAGGATTGGATCTGCTCTATGGATTGGAAACTTACAGGGAAAATTAACCTACAAAATCTGTGTGTATGCTGGGGGAAGAAGTTAGGTTAAAGCCCCACTGATAAACCCTTTTAGGATGCTTCTATCTGCTTTGGATTTTCTCTCCTTTCTTCCCCGCATGGTGATAAGTGAGATTTCACCAACTAATATGACAAGATGACAGTGTGAAAGTGCACTAGTTTGAATCCATACCCACCTCTAGCCAGCAAGCTGCTTTCAGGATAGTACTTACAATAATGCTAAACTGATAGGAGCCTGAAAACTACAAGAGAATGGGATGAATATTCATTCACATTTTTAAGGAACTTCTATTTGTCTGTACTCACACTTAGTCTGTGTCTTGTTTACGCAAATGTTTTTATAAAGTGGTTTGTTGGCAACAGTATTCATGGAAATTGAAAAATACAGTAAATATTGCAGATGATGATAGATTTCTTTTTTTTCAGATCCACAGCAGGGCTTGCAAGGAAAGCCAGGAATTACATTCATAGTCACAGAACAAAACCATATTGTTTGAATATTCTGTAAACCAAAATGCTTTTAGCTGAAGATGCTCAGATCTTGTGGGATACATTTTGCTGCTAAAAATTCTCCACAGAGGCTACAGTGACTACCTTACACTGCAGAGATTGTGGTATGTTGCTGGACAATTTGAAAACAGAAAATAGCAGGTATGTTTGTGATGAAATGTTAAGCTGCCTTCTGAGCGATATAAATGATCTCTTTTTCTTGACTGGATGTTGAAAGGAACAGCCAGTAGACCTGTGAAGATAGGGAACCTCTCAGAAGCTAAAGGAGAGGCTTTTTGCTTTTACAGATGAAATGAAAGGCATTTTGCCCCTCCTTTCACTCTGCAGTTGTGAGCTTTCACCAGGAGGAGGGTAATCATTCTAGGTGTTTGAAGGCAAAAACCGAGGTTAGTATTTAGTCCGTGAGGAACAAAGAAAGGTACTGCTACCACTGGCAAAACAGTTCCGGGGGACATGATGGGTTTGGGAAAGCTTGGAAATCCTCAGCTGGGTTGAATTTATCTCGCTTTCCCATGACAGATCTCCTGAACTCCTCATGTGGTCTGATCTTGCTTGGGTGGAACATCTAATGCTAGAGTAAATTGTTGTCATATTGAAGTTGACAATGTGTGTTGATAATATTTCATATCATATGGATATAAAAATTACACAAAACCTCATTGGGAAGCCTTGAACCTTTTGAAGACCACTATAAGAGCATGCAGAGATCTAGGAACACCCGGCAAAGCTGCTGCTGTGGTTTTAAGAAACTTAAGTGCCCTGAAGTGTTATTTATTTAGTGACATATGACAAATTGTTCTATGAAGGCTAGGTGATTGCAACTTAAAAATAAATTAAAGCCTCTCTTTGGGTGTCCTGCTCAATTTTGATATAGAACACTCTAAATAGGAGTCTTGGCTGCTTGGGTT
Organism: Lathamus discolor; assembly: GCF_037157495.1. Lineage (NCBI taxonomy): Eukaryota > Metazoa > Chordata > Aves > Psittaciformes > Psittacidae > Lathamus > Lathamus discolor. The sequence goes on from NC_088887.1 coordinate 45,006,870, forward strand.
GTGCAGCATTTAAAGGATCAATTAAACTTACAAAACTCTGGCAAAGTATCCCATCAGCATTATTGCTTCCACTTTGTTACCCTGTGTTTTGTACTGTTCCTTGTGCTTTATCTGTTGTAGATCTGTTTCTCATGCTAATTAAGGTAGGTTTATTTCTTGATGTGTGGAAGTATTTATGAGTGTATCAACTGTAGGGCTGATGTGCCAACGACTTTGCTGCACCCTTCCCTTCTTGGCTGGGCCAACACACCGGGGGTACAAGTGGTGGACAGGATATGGCTTCTGTCCCGCTAGCTTGCATCCACAGATGGTCCAGTCCCATTTAAGACTACAGGAACTATTTTCAGCTGATTTCAGCTGAATTTGCTTCTACACCTACTTGGGTAGCATCATGTGCTGTCCCAATGCACAGAGAGATAACTAATATTGTTGTCTCACTTTCTTGTGGCTAATAATCAAAAAAGTTGCTGAAAGTGGATGAAATGTTCTTTTTCACTATTGGCTGCAATAGGAAATAGGGGTTTGAAGAGATCAGTTCAGTGGAAGCACTTCTTTTGTAGTCAGAATTGATTTGGAATGACAATTTAAGAGAGAGAGATCTTGGCACAGGACTGTTCACATTCATACCGATCTCACAAGCTACAGGCAGAGAAGTGTGGAGTGGTTTGCTTTTTCTTTTTTTGTAAGAAGATCACCTTGCTTTATTTTCTTAGTATAACCTGGGGCTACTGCAGAGTGGATGAGGCTTTGGCTGTAACATTAATATCCACACAGCGTAACGATCCGGCTGTGCACGGTGCATCCCTCATTTGGTGCTGCAGCCTTTGTAGATTATGCCGCTGGTCGGTGTTGCCTTCCCTGTGGGAATCAAAGCACCCACTCCTTTTCACTTGTGGTGAGGAAATTAATATCCTATTCATATAGCTGTATATTGCTTTTAATTGGTTTAGTATTCCTATCAACTGCTTGAATGAAATGTTGTGGGGAAGGTAATTTCAAGGAGGCAGTTTGTCTCTGGACAATTGGAGTGTTTATTTCCATGTTATTGAATCACACAAGGGAATATCTCATGTAGAAAACTGTATTTTCAGAGAAATTAATGACCCCTTAATAAAACAATGAACATTTTTCCTAAATAAAATGGCTGACAAAAATGGTGCCACCAACTTGGTGGTAACACGTCTGCCCAATAAGAAAAGTGGGCAAATATTTGTGAATTGCACACCAAAGGCAATCAGGGAGAACTGGTAGCACTAGACACACAAATAATTGTTTATTAACTTTATCAGCCCATTTATTAACTTCTTAGAAAGGGGCAGAAAGCCCCTGGAGGTGGAGGTCTCTCTTTGTAGTCATGTTCCCCCAAACATTGTGCGGGGGGGCCAAATTGAAATGGCTCTGCCAGCTGCTGTGGAGCTATGCTGAGAGGGGTGGCCTCTGTTGTCCTTACCTAATGACGGTGTTGATGTGGAAGTGCCACATCCGTGTGCTTGGTGAGCTCTGCAGCTGACAGTCTGGATGGGACAGAAAGATGCTGCAGTACTGTGAGTGATGGTGAATAATCCGGTGCTGTCCCAGGATTTTTCCTCTCAGTACCTCTTTTCTTTCTGCTCTCCGCTCAGGAAGGGAATGTGTTCTTTTCCTCAAATATGGGTGGAATAATAAAAAGCTGCAGCTTTTCACACGTTAGATCATATATAAAAATAAGATCTCTACCCATGAATCTGAAAAAAAATGTTACACCTGTGTAACTTGAAAAGGTGCATTTCATCAGAACAATGTTGGTGGAATTTTTGTTTCATAACCAGCTCCCAGTCTATGAAGCTCTTGCGGTCTGACCCAAAACACATTTCTTTTTTTTCTTTTTGGCAACATTTTCTTTTGGAAAGGAAACTCTTTTAGGTTGACAATAAAATTTTCTGAAGCAAACAGTTTTGTTTAAAAAATGCTAATGCAATTTTACACTTCTAAAGATTTTTCTCCATTTTCTACTGCAACTAATTGTGGGGCTGGACTGAGTAATTTCTAAATGGACAGGCACATCAGCTGATAAGATTTTGAACAGTAAACAAAGGAAGTTTGTGCAACTGAATACACAGGCAGGTATGTAACATTGCTTTGATGCCAAAGCTCCACTTAAGGAGGGTGTAGATAGGCTGGGGTGGCGCAGGTGAAGAAGGTAAAAAATGGAGAGGGGGATCAAGATTCCATGGAACTCTGGTAAGCCTGGAACTAATGATTGGGCAGGCTGACACTTAGTGAGGGAATCAGAGCCCAGCTGGAGAAATCACAGATCTCCACGAATTCAGTGTGGCAAATACATAACTGCTACGAACACCTAGCTGTCAGCATGTTCTCCATGAATCAGTGCACTGGCTTTGGCTGTGACAGTTGCATGTGTCAGGTCTGGGGGTGTCAGGTCACATCACGAAGGGGTGAAAAACCCCACCGTTAAGGAGAATCCAGTTTAAGAGACTCACCTGATACTGTGTCAAAACTCAGCAAAGGAAGCAGGCACTGACAAATCCAGTTCATCTCTGGCCAGGCTTGTAGGCACTCAACTGCATTGGTATCAGTGAATCCACAGTGAGGAGAAGATCATTTTAGGTTTCAGGATCACTAAAGATCTGTCAGACTGTACATACTCAAAGCTGTGAAGCCCCATCATTATGCTGAGGATGCTTCTTGGTCACTGTCTAGGTGGTGACTGCCTCTGCTACAGCATTTTGTGTCATCCTCTTGCTTCTCCCATTGATTTGATATATCCAGACATTGTCTTATTTCCCAGGCAAGGTGTAGGTTGCATAGCAGAAGAGTGATTCTTCAACTGCACTTTGCTTTGGGTATGATAACCTGGCACTGACTCCTGCTGGGAAGAGGGAGTAGAGTGGTTTAAAGAGTTGCCATCAAGAAAGAAATCAGTGATTACATTATTCCCCTTCAAACCATGCTTCATATCCCCCAGCCAGCTGCTGTTGCCTAACTGGGTCCAGACGGTTCCAGCTCAGCTTGATGTTTTTTCCTAGCTTGCATTTATAATGCCATCAGCCAAGGCAGCAGCCAACTGTTGTGATTAGGCAGTGTTATTGTAATTACCTTCTTCCGCTTGGCATGTGTGGTGGTTATGTTTTATCTCAAGGTAAATAGTACATTTCTTAGCGTTTTTCCCTGTGCACTTGTAATGAATTGTTGCAATTGTACTCTGTTTCTGTTCACAGCCTGATTGTCCATAAAGTATAGCCATGGTGGGAGAGATAGGAAAGGCAACAAGTTAGTACTGATTTGCTGTACTGGCCTCTCCTTGGAAAGCAGGGACAGGTTCAAGCTGCAGTAAGCAGGTGGTGACTGGGCAAGGAGGAGCTGCTAGCAAGTTGAGAAGGAGAAGGGACTGATTTCATTTGAGTTTTGAAAAAGGTGTGTGCTTTGTGGCTTTACACTAACCATCTCCCTCCTGTAGCTTCCTTCCACTAATGGGGTGTCTTGCTGACACCCACAATAGCGGGTGAGATGAGGGTCTTGCACACACCTTAATTCGGATCAGGAATCCCTCTCTCCTCATTTATCTTCAGCCTCTGGGGGAGCAATGAGAAGTCAGATTTCTTCTATAATAATACAGATGTGAAATTGAGTCTGACTTTCTCTTTACAAGCAGCAAGTGGAGGAACATACAAGAACACGGAAAAGGGTGTGAACTACAGCACCCTGTTTATCTGGCTCTGAGCCATCCTGCTGCAGTGATCTCAAATCAAGGAACACATTTTCTTGATTACGGCCTTGTTAATTCTTTATTTGGCATTTATTAAAACTCTAAACTGTACTTAGAAAACACACAGTGATTAATGATCATTCATTAGGGACCAAGGCAGTTTGTGGGATCATTCAGTTACTATTGGCAGAAGTGGCAGAAGTTTACCTTTTCACCAGTGTCCCGATACAACCAGCAAGAGTATTTTTGGACCATGTGGGGGTTATATCAAGTAAGGAATTTTAGGGCAAGGGTGTGAGGCACATGGCTGCTTCTGCTTCCTATATGGACCATGCAGCTATGTCAAGGCTTGCCTAAGCAGTCCATATCACTTTTGGCATGTTGCTGCAGCTCCTTCTGTGGCTTAATCCTGTTTAGTATTGCACATCTAGACAGCTTACACCATGCAATCAGCATTGTAATAGCTCTGTTGTTCAAGCTGTGGCCCTTTATTGTGCACAGATAGGAGATATCCTTACAGGAGAGTGCTTATAAGGTGCTCTGCCACAGGAATGTACCTTTTCTTTTCAGAGATGGAGTGGGCTGCTGATTTTGTTTGTGTTACCCTGCTGAGTGCTGCAGGATAGCTATTGTATCACCCCTTATTCACTTCACCCTCTCCCTTCCCTGAAGAAGGGCACAGAGAAGCTTGTTTTAAATGCAGATGTGTGTGGAGGCAGTGCAAGGAAAACAGTTTTCAAAGTTATCTAGGAAAATTAGAAGTGAGACAGGACAGCTATACTGACACACCTTGGTTGCACTAAAATGGGTGATGAAACCCCAGCATCTGGGAAAAGTGTAATACTAGGCTTCATTTCCAAATACAGGCGTGCTGTATGTACATGTATTTGTTGCATGTGTTTGGGAAGTACAGTAGCACAAGTTGCAAATAATTGGTGTTTCTCTACAGTACACTGAACTGTAATATTTTTCCCTCTGATAGAGAATATTGCATAGATGAGTAGGGATCTCTGAGCATCACTGAGAAAGAGAAGTTCTTTAAAACAAAATGCAAAGCAAAAGAAAAAAAGTGTTCTGCCTCAATCTTCTCATGGGCAGCCAATAAACCAGCCTTCAAAGATACTTCTGAGGCTGGCCTACGAAGAGGTGGCCTTGGGCACAGTAGCTGAACAAAGCTGGTTCCTGACTGTAGCAGGTATCTGCTGGAAACGAGTACTTTGTTTTTGGTGCAGGCAAGAGAGAGGAGTGGAAAACCAGTGGGCTTATCCTTGGTAGTGCTGAGCTACACAGGGTTTGGGAAGCTGGAGGAAGCTAGGGATAAGCATAGTGTTCGACACATGTTGATTATCTCTCAGAATCACGCCATGCAATAGCTGCAAAGCACCATTCCCACTCCCAAGATAGCTGCAGGTTGCTAGAGAATGGTCTGCTACTGGCACAGCATGTCTACCATCCCCAGTCTCAACAGCCCCTGTAGATGGGAGTGAATGGGGTATGCTAGCTCAATGGTAACTGGGGATTTGTGCATTGTGTCTCCTTTTGTTTGTGTCCTCTGATTGTTTTTTTTTTTTAATGTTGTGACATCAAAAGGGCAGGTCAGGGCTGTTCCCTTGATCATTGAGGTCTATTAATGACAGACACTTGGCAGGTTCATACATTGATTATGATGACTGTGATCCAGCTGTATGAGGATAAAGTCGCCAAATCTCACCTTGAGATGAGCTGTGTCTTTACGGCAGAGATACACATGATGAGAATTCTGTTCATCAAAGTGTAAGCCCTCATCTCACTCATTTTAACTTCTAACACCATTTCTTACAAGCCCATGGTTGCTGCAGCACTGTGGTCTAGCCAGTGAAGATAAACATGGCTGAATTTATGCTACGTGGTGCAACTTTGACATTCACGTTCTTCAGACCTTCCATGCCCCACTTAACAAAGGCCATATTGATTAAAGGCTTGAGATCAATTATGATCGATACTGAGAACCAAAACTTTCTTGCCATGGTCCCATTTCTGAATGATGGGACAGAGCTGGGGCTTAAGCATACATTTGCAACATGTGTAAGGAGATGGTGTTAGAGTTTTGATTTTGTAAGACTATTTATGAAAGTATGTTTCTTATGACTCATGCTAGATGTTTAGAGTTCCTGGGGCATCTGTTTGTCTGCAGGAGGGTCTGTGATTCTGCGTGGCACAGGTGAGAGGATGCTTGTTGGGAAATTTCCCAGTATACATTCTTACTCATTTGCTTGCTTATTTCTTACTTTTTCCAGTAACTTAAAGTAAGGTAAGAGCCCTTGGCATGGATCAGAAAGGAGCAGGTAGGTTGCTCTTAGCCATGACAGGTGGGAGCCACATACATGCGAAAGGACAATCTCTGAGAGACACTGTTTCCCAGGAATTCAAACTGAGCAGGACTGATGAATCCTGGCTTACTCCAAGTCTTACTCCACCAGTGAGAGAGCAGTAGCATCTTCCCTATTAGAAGTAAAGCCCTTCCTAGCTCACATTGTATACTGTTAAATACTGTGCCACACCTGAGTGCTGTAAACCACTGGACTACTGAACTAAAGAAGGCAGAGCCACCACTTCACTTTCTGTGAAGGCTGCTCCAACTGGTGTGCTCTGGGGCAAGACGTCACTGCTTATGGTTGACTGTAGTACTTCAGCTGAGGTAGGCATCAACCCATCAAGACGTTTGTGTGCCAACACTGACAGACAAATCCTGAAAGCATATCACTACCAGATCCTTCTGGGTCTGAAGCTGGACCCCTGAGAGTGGGGACTTGATGTTTGGTCTTAGACAATCATCTCATTTTGAGCACTTGTCCCCACAATGACCACAGTCCCTGGAGAAGACACTGTCCACAGGGCATCATGGTTGTGGGAGCTTTTAAAGTTTGTGACAGTGGCAGCAGTTGTCCTGGAAGAGCTCTAGTACCCGTCACTTTGCTCAGCTAAGGATTTAGCCCTGCGTTTTTGTGGCCGGCTACTTCAGCAGAGTATAAGGAAGTTGGAACTGCCTTTTAATTTTCTACTGTAGCTGGGCTAGAGTTACGATTGTTATTTGGACCCGATTCTGAAAAGAATCTCAGGTCTTTGTGATCAGGCACTTGATTTAATTCAGTTTAATTTAATTTTAACACTGGCAAGATTCTCATTTAAAGTGTACTTTTCCAAGTGTATAAATCTATAGGAATGACACTGGCTCAGAACCTTTACCAGGCAGGCTGTCATAACTAATGCCTATTAGTTAAATTAATGTAACAATGTGCACTTTTAGTACTTAGGAAAGAGTCTGCTCCTCAAATATAAACCACAAAGACCTGAAAATGGCTATTTAATTAAACTAATTCTTTTCTTTCCAGATGCTTTCTCTAAACTTTATTTCCTCAGGTAAGGTGTTCTTACAGGAGCATATGATTTTAAAATGCTGAAAATAAGAAAAGACCAAGTTATGGTATAATGATTACATTAAAGCTTATTCGAGACTGTTCTAATTTGATACTATTTCTAGTATAAAATATGGAAGAAATTGTATTAATTTGAAAATGCTTCAGTGGTGAAAGGTGAACACAAAAGTCTTCACTGGGAGCTGATGTATGCAAGTAACATGCAGGAAACATGTTCTTGCAATCACTTTCTGAATTACTTGGAAGTTTTATGAATTGCTAAGTTATGTCAGAGTGTCTTAACTTTCATTTCATTTTTTGAAATCTGCCCAGTTTGCTTCACAGTGGTCTTCAAATGCACTTTGTTTCTAAAGGCTTAAGAGAGGCCCATTAAAAACTGTGAAGCTGGGACATATCTGGAGCTCATGTGACTTACTGCAGGTACCTTCAGTCACTGGAGCGCAGTGAACTTCTTGTCTCTGCCACTTAAATCCCCTGCTGTATAAAAATAAGAGCTCTGTACTTCCATGCCGTGATCTTGTTTGAAGAGCAGTGCCTGGAGCTAATCACAGCACTGTTTGATGATTAATGAAAAAATGCTTTCGCCAGAGAAATCAGCAGATATAGCTACTGTAGACTTCTAGTGCTCTGGGTAATTATTAATAGATAATTAGCAGCAAGTATTTAACACAGTAAAGGCTACTATGGACACCCTTTTCGATTTCATCAAAACTATAAAAAAGATATTATTTACATCCAAAGATTAGAAGATCAGCTTTGGGTAAGAGACAGAAATTCGTAACCAGAAATAAATATGTAGCATGTCCACTGTAGGCTTTGCGAATGTGCTAAGTACATTGAGTTAATTGGTAATTAACTCAGCGTAAAGTCTCAGATAGTCTAAACATATTGATTGCCAACTCCTTCTTTCCTCCTGGAACAGAATTACTTCTCAAAGCTGAGCTGAATTAAAATACAAGAGCACTACAGACTATAATTTCTGTTGCAGACTTAAGACATTTTTATGGTGTGGTGTGTGACTGGAGTAGGGCAGTAGTCATCAACCACTGTTTAGGTGCATGCAGCACATTTTGTGTTCTAGAAGTCAGAAATATCTGTAGGGAGTACCCAAAATGAAAGAACAGAGGGTCACCATGAATCTGTAATTTTTGTTGTAATTATAAGTGGCCATGGCCAGAATAGACCCTCCACATCTGTTAAAGGACTACTTTTCAGAAAGAAAAAGAAGCTAACTGGCTATAGGGCACATGTACTCTGATTATTAGAGGTTCGAGCTCGGTCATGAGAAACTGAGAAGAGGGAACAATGCATGTTCTGAGAAACCAGGCATGCCAGAAAATGCATAAAGGGTGCTCCCGGAAGTCGCATGTTATCCTGTGATTTGTTCAGGAAGAGTGGATATCTGTCATTTTCCTTGTAAATGGACTTGGAACTATTCGTGGCACACTTCAATGAAAAGTAGGCTGATGAAGGTTATTTCCTTCATTTTAAAGAAGGTGATCGTATTCTTCACTGCATTCACATTCAGTCATATACAAGTTTAATGCAATTCAGTCACAAAAGGTGACACTCATTTCACTTAATTTTATATTTCCCCAAAACAGAAGTCTACATCCAAACTGGTTGTCTGGCCTCCTTTATGACTGTGGAGACAGTGGAGAGTCTGGAGATGCTTCTAGAGCATGATTCATCTATTCTATTTCAGACATCTATCAGAGGAGAAGATGAATTATGCCCCAGGAGTGCCTATTTCTCCTTGACTATAAAGAGAATTAGGCAGCTAGCTCAGATGAAGATGTCTGTGCTATAATTGTCTAAGATCAAGCAAAATGAACCCCATATGAGGTGACACAAATTAACACTGTGTGCACCTTTGTCATGGCACACTTCCAAAAGCTTCTCACTTTGCTGCTCTAGCACACAAGCTTCCATAGTCATCTGGGACTCCCCTAGCATTAGTGGCAAAATCTCCTCATGTTCAGCTGTAGGTTTGAAATGCAAAACCAATGGGTACCCATAACCATAAGATTGCAGGCTCAAGGAAGTCCAGCCTACTCCTGAGGTGTTCTCAGGGCCCCTTCCAATCATCAGTGAAAGAGGAAGGGACTTCTTGCACCCCTTCAGGTGATGGTTAAACCGTTGTGGGTACTGCACATTGCTTTTGGGTTGCTGGCTCAAATTGTCCCATCTAAAGTAGCTATCACCAGCCCGAGACAGTGTCTGTAAAGTGTTTTGATTGAGGAGGCTTTTGGAAAGGTCTGTGGGCAAAAGCAAATAAAATAACAAGCAAAACAGAACTCAGCTGCCTGACTTTTCAAAATAGCCTACTAAGACATGTGAAATATAGTCTCTTGCACAGCCCCAGTCCTCTGAGAGATCCAAAAAGGAGTTCATTTTCATACTTGGTGTGTACTTTTGCTGCTTGAGGTATTTCTTTCTGCTTCTCATTAGTGCTCTTTTCAGCCCCACAGGGAGAGTGCTAGGTAAAGTGACCAAGAAAAGCTTTCTTGATGCTCTTCCCAACTTCATGAAATTTTAATGCTTATTGTATTTGAGCCTTCTGTTTATTTAATATTTGCCCAGGGACAGTATAAGCTGTCCATATTGCTTTCCATCAGAATTACCACTGGAGGAAAGGGGAACACTATAATTAAATATCTTCCCTATTAATATTTTTAATACAACAACAAGACAATCACAAATAGTCCAGTCTGGTTATGTATCAATCTTGTTTATATGTGCATCAAAGATGAAAGGAGTGAATGTGGCTCAATACAGATTTTCTTTCTGTGGCTGCTGGGATCTGTGGACAACAGTTTTTAAGATAAATGCCTGAGGTTAGGTGCCTGCCATGAAATGACTGAAGTATCTTACTGAGTATGTGATCCTTCCTCCATGTGAAGAACAAGTGGAAGAATACTCTATGGTCTCCTGGCTCCTGAGACATCTTCACCATGTGTGCTGTCAGAGACAGTACGATGCTCTGGTTTCCATTTCTTCATGGGGATGAAAGATGTCAGCATGACCAAACTCCCTGAAAAGTTTCTGGCCTCCTTGAAGAGTTGATGTCTGCACTTTTCCCTGCCTACACTGGCATTAACAATGACTGTTCCCCAAGTATATGCTCAGTTAGTCTCCTCGGGCCAGGAAAAAGCATGATCCCTTCTCTCCTGAGTGGGAAGCACTTTAGAAAATGCAAGGCCAAGGACAGGGTGGTATCATGGATGCTTATCCCTCCATCAGATATCCCTTGTAGGTGAGGATAAAGACAGAGATGGATGAGAGCAACAGGTAGTAATTAAGTAGCCTGATTTTTCAGAAACCTTGGCCTTTCTGGAGATTACTTCTACTCTTTGGAGTCGTTGGAAGTAATGCTGTTCAGTACTTTCAGTACTGAAAAGCCAGTTCAACTTATCCTGAAGCCAACGTATGACTTAATGTCTACTCTAAGTGCATATACTGTCTTTTACTACCTTCTTTCATTCCAGTGTTGTGCACATCCTGATCTACTGCTTGGAAAAAAGGCTGTTGTAAAAGAAACCTTTGGAATTAATTTTGAATGAGAGCAATGGCTGGGATTCCCAGCCATGCTCAGTTCTTACCTCCAGTCACGCTTCTAGGCAATAGTTTCTTTTCTATATACAGAACTTTGAAAACTCCCACGCTTTAGATACTGGAATACTGGTGTTATTATTAGTAATAAAAATAATAAAGTAATAAAATAATAAAGTGACATACTTAGCTCAATATGTCACTGAGATTGAGGCTTTTTCTTATTTTTATGATGTGAATTTATACACAGTCCTCAGCTGTTTTCCCCAGATAGATGTTGCGCTTGAATACGAGGGCCAGTAAACTTGCATGGTTTCGCCAGCTGCCTTGGCAAAAATACTACCTGTGGGAGCCAATGAAACATTTATTACATGTTGCCTACTGTGCCACCAATGACATTTCTCCAAATGCAGCTGTGAAGAGATTAAAGATAGTTATTAGTTTATTTTGTCACAGCATTATTATAAATGAGATTATCTTGTGCTACATGAAGTATGATAGAGCCTGGTAAGTGTTTAATTCTTGAAAAGGTGCTGCATAGTGTATACTTGCATTTTCATTGTTGGCTGGGACTCTTTCTTGTCTGTGTCTCTCTAGTGTATCACAGATTTAGGTTTAGGTCAAGAAAAGCAACAGTGTGCCAACTAAATTCATAGAATCATAAAATCATAGAATAGTTAGGGTTGGAAAGGACCTCAAGATCATCTAGTTCCAACCCCCCTGCCATGGGCAGGGACACCTCACACTAAACCATCCCACACAAGGCTTCGTCCAACCTGGCCTTGAACACTGCCAGGGATGGAGCACTCACAACCTCCCTGGGCAACCCATTCCAGTGCCTCACCACCCTAACAGGAAAGAATTTCCTCCTTACATCCAATCTAAATTTCCCCTGTTTAAGTTTTAAGCCGTTACCCCTTGTCCTGTCACTGCAGTCCCTGATGAAGAATCCTTCCCCAGCATCCTTATAGGCCCCCTTCAGATACTGGAAGGCTGCTATGAGGTCCCCACGCAGCTTTCTCTTCTCCAGGCTGAACAGCCCCAACTTCCTCAGCCTATCTTCATATGGGAGGTGCTCCAGTCCCCTGATCATCCTCGTGGCCCTCCTCTGGACTTGTTCCAGCAGTTCCATGTCCTTTTTATGTTGAGGACACCAGAACTGCACACAATACTCCAGGTGAGGTCTCACAAGAGCAGAGTAGAGGGGCAGGATCACCTCCTTCGACCTGCTGGTCACGCTCCTTTTGATGCAGCCCAGGATACGGTTGGCTTTCTGGGCTGCGAGCGCACACTGAAGCCGGCTCATGTTCATTTTCTCATCGACCAGCACCCCCAAGTCCTTCTCTGCAGGGCTGCTCTGAATCTCTTCTTTGCCCAACCTGTAGTGTGCCTGGGATTGCTCCCACCCAGGTGTAGAACCTTGCTATAATTCCTTGCTAATTCCTGCTATAAAGGTGTGCTAAAACGCTTGGTCAGAAAAATAAAAAAGAGTAATTTATTGCATGAATTGCATGAGTTTTTGCAGTGAGAGAAGAAAATGCATTCCATCCAATGTGTCTGTCAGATGATACTGCCTGTTTTAAAAAGAAACAGTTGGGGATAACCAGGAAATTGCAGCAAAATGAAACAGATTCCTGCATTTATCTCCATCACAGAGGACACGGGGGTAATACCTGCTTTAAACCTTCTTTTTCTGTAGGTGATAAAAATGAGTAACAATTTAAAAATGCAATTAATCACTAGGGCCAGATGGTATCCAGGAGTTTTGAAAGAATTTAAGAGTCTTTCATCTGTCAGCAAAAGTACATGAACAATCACTAAAGCCAGCTAACATAAAGGAGGACTGGAGTGTTGCCAAAGTAATAGTTCCCTTATTAAAAAGAAAAAAAGCCAACTTTACCTCATTGCTAGTTAAATTAGTAAGGAAAATAATTAGGGACATGTACAATACTTAAATGATCACCGCAGGCAAAATCTTTCTTCTTCCAAATTAGGGGAATTGAAGTTGTGGTAGGTAAGGGTGAGATGGCACACGTGAACTTTGGAGGAGCCACTGATAAAATGCTGCACTGGCAGGTGAGAGGCCAAATCTGTTGTGATGAAGAAACTAATTACAGCAAAGTAAATAGGCAGAATAGGAACAAATCCTCAGATCTGCAACCAGAGGCCATGGAATGGAGTGAACTCCAAGCTGACTTAATAGCCTGCTACTGCTGAAACCTGCAGAAGTTAAACAATTACCCCATCCACTGCGTTCCTGTCAGCATGAAGGTGCCCATATGCCTTCAGGGATTTGAAGACATTTTTACACTCTATCTGAAAATTTACCTCTGAAAAGTAAAAATCAGGGGGAAATATGTGATTCTGAACACATATTTGAAGTTTGGACTGCAGTTTAGGGTTTTGATTGGAAATTCTTGTGCAGCCTCAACAACAAAGGGCGTTGCTGGCCAAAACTTGCCTCCCTTTCTCCCTTTGCTGTAGCCTCCCAGCAAAACTTCTGATGCAGAGTGCATGGAGAAAATCAGGGGCTCACTGTGTTGAATGCTGCCTCTCAGGTAAGCTACACTTTCTCAGATGCATTTCCAGTTTCCTAGAAGCTCACCTGCAAAAGATAGATCTGTGCCTCCTCTTCCTGTTGGAGTGAATCGTGAGATCCAGCCTATTTTTGACTGAGGCTTTGGCTGTACTTGCTAGATATGAGTTTCTTCTTGTTGGCTGAGCAGGCTTGGTACCTGCCTACATTTCTGTAGGGAACCTGCAGAAAGCAAAACCCATGGGTGACACAGAAGCAGCCTCCTTATGTACCAGCCAGAAATATTCACTCAGTTCCTTCCTCAGGGCTATTGTGGCAATTTTTCTATTACTATTATTTTTACCACCCTTCCCCTCCAGTTTGTCAGCCATTCAACTGCGCCATAAGGTTGGGACAAAACAGTTGCCTCTTGTGTCACTTGCTTTGTTTTGTTCCCTCAGCATCACTGCTTGGTGGGACACTGGAGTTGCTGTGGCAGTGCTGTGTTCATTAATAACTCCTTGGAGACTTTTTATTTTCTGGAGAGCTGTTTCCTCACCTGTAAAATGGGGGAGAGGGAATGGCAAAGCATCTCGCTTCCATTTAAAGCTTCTCTCTGATAGAAATCAGTAGCACTCTGTGTTAGGATTCACGGTCCATGCTTGGGGGATGGGTTGAAAGCACAGATGGCAGTGAGGTGGAGGTCTCCAGCAGAGTCTGGACAGGCTGTCTCAGCATGGTCTGGGGTGTGCATTCCTCACGTAGCTTGGCTCTCAGTGTGGTCTTCCAGCTCAGTTTGCCCAGGGCCCCTAGTCTTACATACAGCTGCTCTCTGCCCATACATGCCAAGGAGGAAGCACATGGGCCAGGAGTATCAATGGAGGGCAGTCAGAGGCAGGGAAAGATGCTGTGTTGACTCAGGGACTGTCCTCCACCAATGTCCTCAGGCTTCCACTGACCTCTGCTGCTGCATCCCTTTCCCATGCAGCCACAGAGCACACCTCTTTGAACCTATCTCCAGCGAGTTACCTGCAGCCAGAGCCCCTTTTGCTTGATCTGTGCTTACTCGGGTTGCCATCACTTTTCCATGCATAGGGTGATCAGAGTGGCATAGCCCTGTGCACAGTGCAGACCAGGGTGGTGGTCCACGCTGCAAAGACCTTGTTGAGCAAGTGAAACAGCACACAGGCTTCCTCAAACTGCCCTAATTACAGTCTGCCTTTTCGGGGTGCAGAACTGTAAAAAGGCAAGAATTCTTTAGCTGGTTATTGTTTATGTTTCTTCATCAAGCTATGAAAATTAGTACTTACAAAGATAATTGTTGTTTGATTGTTCTGAAAATTGTGCCCTCACAGGGACAGGCCTCTGCACCCATTTGAGCCTGTCTGTCCACATCCTAATTACATCTTCTAATTATAAGTAATTCCAGGAGCAGCCATAAGCTGTTTTTGTGCCATAGATGTTCCAACAAGATTCAGACATATTGTCAACATGTTTTAGCAGTTTAATTGTAGAGCTGGAAAGCAAAGAGTTGTGAGCTTTATTCTTTGTCCTGGCACAACCCTCGCATCCCCCTCAACCACCTGTAGCTGTGCAAAGCTACAGCTGAAGCTTTTCACTGAGACTCCCTCTGCAGCCCAGGAGGAGAGGCAGATGCCCTCTTGTCAAAGGAGTCTGGATACCTGACTTGGGATAGGAACTGAGTTTTTAGGTAAGCAACACTGGTAGGATTCAAGTCACACTAGCACCCATGGAGCAATACTGTCGTGCCTGACTTGTTCATCACTGCTGCTTACCTGCTTATGCACTGTGGTGGACCCCCCCCAGCACTCTCCACTCTGTCCTGTGGATATTTTTCCAAACATGAAAGAGGTATTTCCAAAGAAAGGAAGAGTTTATAAATTATCCTCACTCTGCTGGTGCATTTCACTAATGTAAAAATGGCGGGTCAGAATATTCATTCTAAGCAAGAAACATGGATAAAGCATTTCCTGATTTTGTCAGTGGCAGTCTGTAGTGGAGTTGCTTCTGAGCCCTGCATTGTTGGTGACTGGTGTACAGCACTGCAGTCCCAAAAGAATCTACCTTCTTCCTCAGCTCAAATGAAAGCTATTTCAAAGTTAATTTTCTTATGATTTCAAAATATGTTTGTGCCACGGTGCAGCTGGCATCTTGCATTAACAGCAAGGTGTCTTTTCTTTCCATTTTGGAGAGCTCCGTTTTGTTTTCTTACTGCTTTGTCACAAGTCATTGTAGCAAACCTGCTGCTACCAAAATCGTGGATGGCACAAGCAGTGGAACTGCTTTTGTTGTATCTTTTTACCAACCCCAAAAATCCTTGTTAATCTTGACAAGATCCCAGCTTCTGTGGTACTTCTGAGATTTTCTACCAATGTGCCCCACAAAAGGCTCTTACACATATAAATTATGCAGTGCTACGATCGTGTAGCTGAAATAAAAGGCAATAATTTCTGAAAAGAACCTGCACAAAACTGTGCTGTGCCAGTTTCACAACAGTATAGTGAGACTTAGCAGTAGTTAATTAATATTTCATACCTGGCTTTCCAAACCTCAATGAAACGCTTCATACTAAAGTGATGGACAGAAGTTCATTGTGTTGACACACTCCTGCTGTCCAGAAACACACCAGGCACACCCCAGTGTGAGCTCCTCAATTTACATTTAGTTTTCCAAAGTCTGCGGTACTTTTTCTTTCTGTCTTGGTAAGATGAGTAAATGTTTTGGTGCAGGAGAGAGAGCAACACAGCTGTATGGAAGTTCCGCGCTGAATCCCAATGGAAAGGGAGAGGTACAGAGTATATTTAATGCATTATGTGCACAGAAAGTAATCAAGTCCGCAGTTGTCATGGGCAAAAAGAGACAATTCCATCTCTTACTGGGCAGGCATTAGGCGTGAACACCTGCCCATTGCATCTATAAATAAAATCTCTGCGGCTCTTCCTTTCAGCCTGAGCAGCCTGAGCATGTGTTTTCTGGAGCAGCTGTCTGCTCGGGGAAAAGAACAGAGTCACCCTGCGGTGGTAACTGTTTAATTTACATCGATAATGACAGCCCTGGCGCAGGCTGTCCTCCTCGCCAGCTCCCAGCGTGGTGGTGAGGGAATTCAGCTGCTAAAGCTGGAGGGAGGAGATTCCTCCTTCATTTCGTGCGATCCCCCGCAGTGCCGAGGTGAGGGTGCTGGTGCTGCCTGCAGTCTGCTGCTTCATGTTGTGTGCTCCTGCTCCCGGCAGCAGTTCTTCCCAGCTGGGAAGATGTGTTTGCTGGGTCTCTGACCGAGGGGGTTCCCATAGATACGCGGTCAGAGTCTCTAGGCATTGACCCTGAAAGGTGAGGGAAGCCTGAATTACATTTTTGATTTGTATAAATAGCACTTTGCCATTTTATTTTACAACTCTCCGTCCAAACCCAGCATCAAGCTTTTCGTTCCCCCTGCCTTGGCAGAACAGTGCTGAAGAGCAACTGTGTCTAGCAAGGAGGAGACTTTATCTTCATTGCCTTCCTTTTCATCAGACACCTCTGGAAGGGCACCAAGGAGATCTCAGTTTCTAAACCAGTTTTATTTGTCTGGGACAGTCTATGATTCTGTGATTCTATAATTCTATACCAAAGTATATATGTCTCTAGGGTTTCCTTATGCATTTTGTCAGGGAAATATGAGCTCCAGTCTCCAACATGTAATGCAGTGCCTAAGCCCAGGAGCTTACAGAAGACAGGGATACCCTGGCATGCTTGTATGTAGATCGGACAAATCCAGCTGTGATGCTGATCAGATCTGTTCTCATACCAGAATGACTGGAGGGAATCATTGAAATTGTCTGTGACTATAAAAAATAAATACATTTGGCATTTCTAATTCTCTATCATTTATTACTTGTTCTTCCTCTCATTCAAATTGGATGTCATCCAACCAAGTAAGAAAATCAACTAGTCTCAGATGGCCGGTTACGATCCACTAGGATTATCAATAACTGAGAGAAATGAGTAAATTAAGAGAAGCTCTGAATATCGTTGACTTTTTGGACAGCAAGTTATTTATTACACAATATTTTATGATAATTAAGATTCATGAGTGTATAATTGCTAGACAAAAAGAGGACTGGAATTTGTGAGGAATGTGAAGTTTTAAATAATTTATTTTGCCATGGGTATTAAAAGTGGTTTTCTTCCCATACATCTCTATTGGAAAATATGTTAATTTAATTGAATCTGTCCCTTAGAAACCAGAACAACAGAATTTATACCAAGGTTTGACATTCACACTATGCATTTTTCCTAAATAAATATATATACCAATTCTAAAATATTCAAACAATGTCATACAATATCAAGTAAGTCATGGTGCTATTTAAATATATAAACAAGTTTATAAAATTCAGACCATGTTAATCTGTCTTTGAGTGTTACCTATACAAATGAGTACATAATAAACCTCCAACATTTTAGAAGAAGAATTAGCTACCAAATTAATTCACATGCTATTTTTTGTTTTCTTCACAGGGAAAAATCTGCCTTCGGTGATACAGATCTTCATTCATTCTTTCTTCAGATCTGTGTTCTGAGGGATGCTTAATAGCCCATAGGAAAAATTCACCTATTTTTTTCTATGAGGAAAAGTGGTTTCATGAAAATTGAAATCTGCCACAGGAAAAAAGACTTTGATGAAATTGGGTCCATGAAAAATGAAAACCAATGGCTGTTTCTCCTTGTGGATGAGTCAGTGTGATACATCACAGGATGCCCCTACACCTCTGCTCTGTGGAGAGGCCATGGGAAATACAGTCTGGCTGGGGAGCAGTTCCCATCTGGAAGAACAAGACGATGAGGGGAGACAACTCCCAAAAGTCTTTCTGGCAGCTGGAGTGAACACAGAGGTTAATGTTGACTCAAAACAAGAAGTTGCATTTCAGGCCAGTGAATCAAAGAGAAAGACTTGTTTTTGGAATTCCAAGAAATGGAACTTTCAGAATTTTCAGACTTTCAGAAGTCCCTGAATCACAGTTGTGCAAACTTTTATTCCTTTCATTCATACATTCCACTTTTCTGTGTCGTTTCTGTAGGAAACAAATCCAGGATGATCCGTTATCTCCTGCAGCATGGGAATCCTGTGTCTTTGTTCTAATTCCTCTGTTAAATGAATTCAATGAAAGTACTTAGAATCATAGAATCATAGAATAGTTAGGGTTGGAAAGGACCTTAAGATCATCAAGTTCCAGCCCACCTGCCATGGGCAGGGACGTCTCGCACTGAACCATCCCACCCAAGGTTCTGTCCAGCCCGGCCTTGAACACCACCAGGGATGGAGCACTCACAGCTTCCTTGGGAAACCGATTCCAGTGCCTCACCACCCTAACAGGAAAGAACTTCCTCCTTATATCCAATCTAAACTTCCCCTGTTTAAGTTTTAACCCATCACCCCTTGTCCTGTCACTACAGTCCCTAACGAATAGTCCCTCCCCAGCATCCCTATAGCCCCCCACTTCAGATACTAGAAGGCTGCTATGAGGTCTCCATGCAGCCTTCTCTTCTCCAGGCTGAACAGCCCCAACTTTCTCAGCCTGTCTTCACACAGGAGGTGCTCCAGTCCCCTGATCATCCTCGTGGCCCTCCTCTGGACTTGTTCCAACAGTTCCATGTCCTTTTTATGTTGAGGACACCAGAACTGCACACAATACTCCGGGTGAGGTCTCACAAGAGAAGAGTAGAGAGCAGGATGACCTCCTTCAACCTGCTGCTCACTCTCCTTTTGATGCAGCCCAGGATACGGTTGGCTTTCTGGGCTGCAAGCGCACACTGAAGCCGGCTCATGTTCATTTGCTCATCGACCAGCACCCCCAAGTCCTTCTCTGCAGGGCTGCTCTGAATCTCTTCTCTGCCCAATCTGTAGCTGTGCCTGGGATTGCTCCAACCTAGGTGTAGGACCTTGCACTTGGCATAGTTAAACTTCATAAGGTTGGCATCAGCCCACCTTACAAGCATGTTGAGGTCCCTCTGGATGGCATCCCTTCCCTCCAGCATATCAGCCGAACCACAACAGCTTGGTGTCATCAGCAGACTTGCTGAAGGAGCACTCAATCCCCCTGTCCATGTCACCGTCAAAGATGTTAAACAAGACTGGTCCCAACACCAATCCCTGAGGGACACCACTCGTTACCGGTTTCCAGCCAGACATCGAGCCATTGACCACAACTCTTTCCATGTGGCCATCCAGCCAGTTCTTTATCCACCGAGTGGTCCATCCATCAAATTGATGTCTCTCCAATTTAGAGACAAGTATGTCGTGTGGGACAATGTCAAACGCTTTGCACAAGTCCAGGTAGATGACATCAACTTCTCTACGCCTGTCCATCAATTCTGTAGCCCCATCATAGAAGGCCACCAGATTGGTCAGGCAGGATTTCCCCTTAGTGAAGCCATGCTGGCTGTCACCAACCACCTTGTTGTTTTTCATGTGCCTTAGCATGCCTTCCAGGAGCATGCTCTGCATTGGCCAGGAATTGAACCCAGGTCAACTGCTTGGAAGGCAGCTATGCTAACCACTATGCCACCAATGCCCAAGAACTTAATTTCTTAAATTACTTCAAAAACTTTCATTTCTTAAAATTGATTAAATGACAAATATGAAAAGTTAATGGCTCATATTATTTTCTTCCTCAAGTCAGAGGATTTTGTGTTAGTCTGGGATGCACAAAATTCACATTCCCAAGGCTGATAATGTAAATTTGTTTCTGCCTTATGTCATAGATGAGTTATGAAGCAGTTAAAACTTTACAAGTGAATTGGAAACTGTCTTTTCTCCCCCATTTATCTGCTAATGTCTTGAAACACAGGTTTCAAGGATCTGCACATGATGCTTTAAACAATCCACGCCAAAATAACTGATTTTCTTGGACTCTTCTGTTTCAGTGACTAAAGAAGTCTCTGATATGCTGGATCTAAAATACATTAAAAGGTCTGTTGGACACTGTCTGCACAGCTGAACTGGGCAATTACGCTACACTGCAAGTAGATACATGCTACAAATGGAGGGTGCCCTAGAAGTAAGGCATGTTTGCTAAAAGCTGACCTGATTCTACCTCCAGCAAGGGTATTTTTGTCTCCTTCATCCAGCTGAGGTGGGTGTTGTCAAGCAACTAAGCAGTTTTGAAACTGTATCAGTTTAAAAATACCCATGGAAGACTTTTGTGACACTTTCATATATATTGCTTTCATGGGTGTATAAGGCCAGAACTTTGACCCTCTGGACAGTAAAAGATGTGATTTCATTCAGTTTCTTTTGCATTGCACAGAGAAAAAAAGAAGAAACCACCAGAAAGATTCCCTGTGTCAGAAGAGATGCAACTAGTAGGTCAGAAAATATTATGTGAGATACAGGTTCATCAGCTGGCTTAATACAAGGTGCTATGTTTTTCCTACAGACTTTGTAGGAAGTCTGTAGGACTTTCACATTCTTCAGCTACTGTGGTGACAACTACCAAAATATTTAGTTCAGTATTTCCAGTGATGAGACCATGTCCCTTCATACCTTCCTAGATTGTTTCAGGGGCAGTCTCCTGTCAGTGAAACTTCTATCTCCATGGATCCTGGTCTGTGGAGCTGCCTGTTTCATTTGGTATCTGAGAGCAGTGGAGGGATTTACTGGTTATTTCTATGCTGCTCACCTGGCAAGGAATCAGATTCTGGCCTTGGGATGAAGGGGCAAAAACTGCCTTGCTATTTCAGGCCAGTCCCCTCCAGAGCACACCGACTGCATTTGCATTGCACAGACTCTGGTCTTCAGGTGAAACTGCACCCTTAAACTTTGAGTGGTATTCCGTGTGCTTCATTCAAAGTATCTGAGATTGGATATTAGGATTAGATATTAGGAAACAATTCTTCCCTGTGAGGGTGGTGAGACACTGGCACAGGTTGCCCAGAGGAGCTGTGAATGCCCCATCCCTGGCAGTCCTCAAGGCCAGGTTGGACAGGTCTTTAAGCAATCTGGTCTAGTGGAAAGTGTCCATGGGCTGGAACTAGATGATCTTTCAGGTCCCTTCCAACCCAAGCTATTCTAAGATATGATTCTATGATCTTCTCTGTGAGGTTTGTGCTATAGGCCAACCATGCTGTGGCTGTATGTGTCCAGTGACATGTATGAAGGCTTGTGGTGCTTCCTGTAGGTGCAAAGCCTGCAGAAAGTGTGTCAAGCCAATGCTGATATAGTCTTGCCTACACCCCTTTTGGACTATTCCTTAGCATAGGTATCCTCAGTACCTTTCCCAGGCATGGTGGTAGTAACTAGCTGGAAAGAGACACATGCTAAGCTCTAGTCTTCTGCATGGGGTAAAGAAGTGCAGTGTAGGCATCGCTGGTGTTTCAGACACTCACAACCATACGCTGTGGTTTGTTCTCTCAGAGAATTATTTTTGTCAGTACTGGAGGACCAAGATCAGGATGGGAGTGTCATATGAGCAAATACCAGCCTGGACCCCCCCGTGCACAGCTGCAGAAGCCAGTCCTTTTAGAGCCTCTGTGTTAAGAAATAGTTTTGAAATACTGTTTTTGATAACAACATAAGCTTTATGGGTTTTGCTTCTTATCCTGAAAACAAGAGTAGATTATTTTTTTATTTTCTGTTGTTTTTTTTTAGGGGGGGGAGTTCAAAGACCAAGGTGTATCCACTGCCTGCCCAAGCCCTGTATAGAACAAAGGCTTGTGTAGGCTCCCTTGAAATCCTCATTGCATTCATTGTGGAAAATTAGATTATTTTCATATCAGTGAGTTTCAGCTGCAGATTTCTATTTAGTTCATTAATTTGCCTTGAAGTTGGATGGAATCAGGAATATATTTCTCACTTTGATTGAGTAGTTAGGGTTGATACTTTCTTGCTTTCATGCTACTCCTTTTAAAAGTCTTTCAGCTGTGTTTTTGAAAATAAAGTGAGTGAATTTATATTTAGACATCAGCAAGCACCACATGGCAGAGACAGCTACTCTGGAATCCTAACGGGCTCTCAAGAATTATCCTCTGTGATTATCTCCACGTCTGAAGGACCATATGTCACAGGCTCTGCAAATGGCATCTGGTTATATCACACAGAGAGGTTTCTTCTATCTATTTTGCAAGCAGCTCAACCCAAACTGGTGAACAAATCCCCGAATATATTGAAAGGATTTCTTTAAACTGTGTTATTAAAACTGATGTCTTCTGCAAGCCGGATGCCTGTTTTCCCTAAAGACAATTTAACTCTCTTATTTCATGCTGTGTCAGAAAGGACATGTGATAAATCAAATGAGTACCTAAGCCAGTATATCAGGAAAATAATTACGAATGACCTTTTTCTCTTCTACCTACAAATGTTATCCAGAAAGGGTACAACCCTTTCATGCCCAAGATAGACCAGAGTACCTCTAATCTATCAGGGCAAAAATCTTGTGGTGGGAAATGAATGCCACCTGAGCAAACAGTACCATAATTACTCAAACAATTACTATATTGATCT
The DNA here is from genome assembly GCF_037157495.1 of Lathamus discolor. NCBI lineage: Eukaryota > Metazoa > Chordata > Aves > Psittaciformes > Psittacidae > Lathamus > Lathamus discolor. The sequence continues at coordinate 45,029,558 of NC_088887.1, forward strand.
GAAATGTCATAGGTCAAGTGGATGGCCTGTCTTTGGGTGATAGGGGATGGTGACAGTTTTTTTTGAGAGCTCCTTCTTAACTCATTCCAGGTGACCCCATGGACCACCCTGAGTTGCCTTATGTCACAGGGCATGTGCGTTCCCCACCATGTCTGATCTACAGCTCTGCCTACATGTATCATTAGGTGAGAATTCTGGTGATCTAGTGACAGAACTCAAGTGATATAAAAATCCCCTCAAATCCTCATTAGGAAATATTTTATTTCCCACCCGTGCTGATGAAAACAGCCCAAGCAGTACTTTCTCATATCCTATCTACATAGCTTTTCTTCAGGCTTCCAGTCATTGCAGCAGAGTTATGCCAGTAAGACCCAAGATTTTGGCCTGCAAAGAAACATGTTCACTGTTTTCCAGATGAAAGTGATCAGAAGAGTGGGTCTGACTCATCTCTCATGCCCAGGCACGTTAACAGGAACTCAGTGTAGAATCAGGGTGAGGATGCCAGTATGCTACAGATGCATTTAAATGTGGAGAGGATGCAGTGTTGTAAATCTCTGTCTAAGACAAATAGTGCTCCATAAAAAGATGCCGAAAGGGCACTGGAAAGAAAACTGTCACTGTGTTAAGTTTGTGGCATAGTTTCTTTCTTTAGTGGCCCTCTGAAATTGAGGTTGGGGCCCATGCCCATCAGTCCTATTTTACCACGCTTTGTGTTTTTTATTGTCCAGGTAAAATTGGAGATCTTGAGGCTTCCATCATGAAACATTTGCCCTGATGGCATGGACAAGTCCTGCCATGTCCTCTCCAATGCTGGTGGTTTGGCTGCTGTGCACAAAGCACCTCTGATATCTGGTCCCTGTGAAATCTGGGTTCTCGCTGCTGGGAAAGCAGCAACTTGGCCAAAAGGAGCTGCAGGAAGACTCATCTCCAGGATTGGGGGCCACATTTCAGCTCCAGCCCTAGTGCTCATTCTTGCCTAAGCTATTCTGCAGCTGTACTCCCTTGCTGATCCCACCCTTGCCACTCTGACTTGGCCCCAGGGGTGTCCTTCCACCCCAGATGTGGCTGGAGCACCTCCTATACAAAGACAGGCTGAGAAAGTTGGGGCTGCTCAGCCTGGAGAAGAGAAGGCTGTGTGGAGGTCTCATAGCAGCCTTCCAGTATCTGAAGGGGGTCTATAAGGATGCTGGGGAGGGACTCTTCGTTAGGGACTGTAGCAATGGGACAAGGGGTAACGGGTTCAAATGTAAACAGAGGAAGTTCAGGTTAGATATAAGGAAGAAGTTCTTCCCTGTGAGGGTGGTGAGGCACTGGAACAGGTAAATGCTCAGTCCCTGGCAGTTCAAGGTCAGGTTGAACAAAGCCTTGGGTGATATGGTCTACTGTGAGGTGTCCCTGCCTGTAGCAGGGGGATTGGAACTAGATGATCTTAAGGTCCTTTCCAACCCAAACCATTATGTGATTCTATGAAAACCCAAATGAACCAGTTAAATCCAAGGTCTGAACACTGGCTCTCAAGATCTATAGTGTCTGCGTAAGGCAAGAGCTATGGGGTTTTTAAATAAACTTACAGTCCCAGTAGAGAGATTTTGAGATGAGAAATATTATTTTAGCAATTAAAATGATGTATTAATGAAGATTTATGTATTTCCACAACTCTTTCCTACTAGCAATATGTGCGTATATGTGTATGTATGTATATATTCCAGGGTGAAAATGTTTATTTTTCTCATTATTGTGAACATCTCACCAGTCTTTGATCTGTTACTATCTCTAGCAAAATGTTGTACTTAACAGTAATTGTTATTTTAATTAATATCAATCTGTATGATGCCTCTTACATCTAATGTTAGGCTTCTGTGACTCAGTGGTACTTATATGTGATCTACAGTTTCATAAATAGCCTGTGTAACATATGGCCTGTCATCTCTAATACATTTTGATGCATTTTTCTATGTTTTTCTATTTTGGGGATTATATCTAGTTTTACAGACAAATGGCCTAATTCTCAGTGTTTGTAGTTTATTTGTATTTCATGCCAATTTTTTGCAAAGATCTAAACTAAAGAAAGGGAAAACTATATTGCATAACCTCAGTGTTTCATAATAAAAGGCTGAATCCAGCCCTCATATCTTTCATTTCAATCAGCCACAAAGGGAAAGGTTCTGACCATTTGTTCAAAAATACTTGCCTTTTTTTCCCTCCTGGTAATTTCCTAGTGATTTCTTACTGTCCTAAGGAAATTTCTGATATATATATATATATATATATATATATATATATATATATGCTTCAATATACACAGACCCTTTTGTACAAGAGGTTGACTTTTGTACAAAAGGTTGAAATTTATCAGTGTTTACTGATAACTGGTCAAGCCCAGCATGCATCCACCCTCTGAAGGGAACTTGGGATTCTGGCCTTGCTCTGTGATCACCTTTCAATATAAGAAGCTTAGAGAGTCCATTCAGAAGTGATCTCAGAGGGGCCAGAAAAGAAGATTAAACAGCTTTCAAGCTTCAGGAAAATGCCTTTTATTGGGCCCAGGATAAGCCTGGGGGGGGGGGGGGGTGTGTATGTAATAAATTATGTAGATAATTTGTGGATTGAAATATTCAGTAGAGCTATGTGAAATATGAGGAGCATTGTATGCTAATGAGGGTTTTTACTTGAGGGTTTTAACAGTTTTAGTTGTACCTGGGAATTACATTTTTGCTCCTTTTCCCTTAGCAAATTACTAGCAATTGATTATGGATCTTGACATTAGCTGTGTGTATGTGTGTGGGTGTATTCGCAAGCATAGGCAGTATTAATATGTGTGCATGTATCTTTGTGCAAGAATTGTGATGCCATGATTTACTGTATTAGTAAAAAAGGTGTCCCTTAGGTTTAATTTGCTTCCGAGAATCATGTGGTAGCTCTGATGCTCTTCATATGCAAAATCACAACTTCCCCTTCACCACCATGCTCGCAATTTCAAGTTCCCAACCCTGCTGTGAGGAAATACCTAGTCTGAGTGTGCTGAGCTCCTGCTCCTGGGATTCCTCAGTCCTCAATATACTGCAGCTGGGATCTGGTCTGCCCTCTCTTGCCTTTAGGGGCCAAAACCAGTCAGTTGAATTGTGGCTGGGATAAAGGATAGGATGGACAAAGGTGCAACAGCCACTGGATATCACTTTCTGACACATATTTGTGGTGCTTTCCTCACTGGACTGTTAAAAAACCCAGTTAACCTGTTGCCCATTTTGAAGCTGCTTCTTGATAGAGCTGATAAAATAAAAGTCTGCAATTAAAATTCATGGATTTCCAGTTCAACCGTAGAATGGAGTTTGCTCAGGTGCTGCACTGCCCATCTCCCCAATCTGCATTCATTTAATAATCGTTCAACAACTCAGCTAGATGAAGGCTAAAATACCAGCTGATGAAGATGATCTGCAGGGGTTATGAGGCCAGATAACAGATCCCGAACCATTCAGCCAAGCACTCCTGTACTTACAGCCTTTAAAGATAAGTACAAGAGCATGGTTGTCTCAGGACCAAACTGTGCAAGTGGCAGAGCTTCTGTTGGAGTTTGCAGCAGCAACAAGGAGATTATCAATAGTAAGTTCTGTAGGATCATTGTTGTTCATATTGTCAAGGGTCAAGACACTGCACATTGAGGGACTCAACACTAAATCCAGAGCATATGAGCAGAAATTTTGTGTGTCACTTTGTGTATCACCAGTCTGTTCCATCAGCCTACTTTGATGCTTACATCTTCATTGGGAAGGAAAAATCCCGTAAAGTGTTGGCTGGAGCAGAGGCTGTTTAAGTTCTGTCCTTTCTGTCTTCAGCTCAAATCACTTCTGCTGAGGGCCTCCCTTTCTGCTTTTTACTTTTTTTTTTCAGGGAGGTGTATCAGAGCCAGAGTGTCTCTGAGGCAGGGTAGGGAGTGATACGTACCATGACAATGTTAAATTTGACCCTATTTCACAACAGGTCAATATTCTGATTAAGTCCAAAAAGGCAGTTCAAATCTAAATAAAATATGAGGAGCTGCAGAATTATGACTAGTTCTGAAGAGTCTGTATTTAGGGAAATGGGAAAGCAAAAATGCCTTTTTTTTTTTTTTTTTCTGCATGAAGTGATACATCCAAGAGCACTGGGAAAGGCGATTCAGTCTTATCTGTGTTCTTTTTCTTTTAAGCTGATTATGCATCATCTCTGGAGAAGACTGATGAAAACTTTCAGGTAAAATACTGCAATGTCAATAAAGCCATCCAGGAACAATTGCTTCAGAATAAACCCCCTATTTTCTAGAAAGTTTTTCATTTAAATAAAGATTGAAAAAATACTTTTTCAGAAGCATCACGAGAAGGGCAAACCACTGAAACAGCCATTCCAGACTCCACAATATGGCATGATTGGGCAATCCAGACTCCTAATTACAAAAATCAGAAAAATTTGTAATTCAAATATCAATAGTGAATATTTCTATTTGCACTTAGCAGACCTGGTTTTAACAGCCTAATAGGAAATCTTCTTTTTTTAAATCACCAACTGCCTGGCATTTAGCATGAATAAATTTGGGCTATGCATCTTCGCCTATGAATATGACATCACTTTAAGAGGTTTTTTTGTGAGACAAGCCTCTTGTTCAGATACACGCCCAAGATCCCTTGTAAAAACATGATGACCATCAAGTTATGGCATTGGTCACTGAAAATTTCTTGCTTGGTTATGATGAGTTGTTCTGTTTTTTTTCCAGCTTGCTTTAATCTGCAGATTTCTATGCTGGTTTTATCCAAACCTCTCTCTCTAAGAAATTCTCATTAAATGGCTTCTGAAACAGACAACTCTGCAATGCATTCCTTTACTTTTGTGTTAAAGTACACCTAGATTAACTCCACAGAATTTGGTGAAATTATTATGTCTTTAGGAAGGAATGAAGACTCAAAATCTGGGTAGGGACTGTAGTATATGGTATATTGCTGTGTACTCCACTTTCAGCTGGTGTAGAAATATACACATTGATATGTGATACTCATGGTATGTTTTGTTGCAGATGAAATGGACTGGATTATCACTGACACACTTGGGTTAATGGTGATAGCTTTCTTCCTTGCTATTTTTATTAACCAGTCTTTTCCTGTTTTCTCTTCCTAAGGAGAAGATTGATGCTTCCTTGGGAAAAAAAATTATGAATCTAGCCCATGTGCACTGAATTATGCATGGAGCCACCATAATTGCACGTATCAGTCAATGCCTGCAGAAAAAATGCAAGGCTAGGCAAGTAATGGCTGTAGGTAAACACACATTTAGTCATACGATGGTTACAGTAACTGTACATTTTGTATGCACGGCTGGATGAATGTTGTTATGACAGCTTTCATGGCTGAGTTCAGTGCAGTACTGTGAGGCACAGGAATACTGCTTTTCTTCTGGGATTGGCAGAAATGGAAAACTGCACCGCTCTTCTATTTTGCCTTAACACTTTAAGACTTCTTTTGTGTCAGAGAATCATAGACAACCAGAACCCTGAAAAGCCACCCTTAGTCTGTCCCCTCCCGACCCATTTACATGATTCGTGACAAATGTTTACCCAATTCTTCAAAATCTCCAGCATGTGAGGTTCCACAGACTCCTGAATTACCATTGTAGTGACTTACAAGCTCTACTGTTACAACAGTTTTTCAGTCTAAATCTGTCTTGCTGCAATTGGGCCTGTGTGACTTTCCCTAGGCACTGTGACCACGGAGAACAGGTGAATTCACTCTCTTCACAACGCAGCAAACTGCTAGTTAGAATGGCAGAAGTGGGAAGCTCTGAAGTCAACAGAATAACAGTCCCAACTTAGAAGAAAAGTGTAAGTATTGGTACATAAAATGCCACTTTGTTCGATGATGGTGGTCCTTTTCAAATGTCTTTACAGGATTTTAAATTGTTATTCTAGAAATTTAGCATGTAAAACCACATAGATAGACCTTCCTTCTACAAAGTACATGACTTCACAACTCAAAGCCTTATCAGAAGCTTCCTGGAACCTGGGTTATACCATCTTCAAAAACATTTCATATGTATTTCATATATTTATGTCAAGGAACAGACAGCGAGAAGGATCATTTCTTCACTGTAACCTCTAGGGGTTTCAGTTTAGCAATTCCCTTTCTGGGTACCAAATTTGGAAGCCTGATGCGAGATGTTCTCGGCTACGTTTAGACTACTAATTGAGACAGGGGGTGGAGGGCGATGACACACAAACATCTCTGCATTGAGGGGTGCTACAGGTGTTTAGTGCTTCTGATTTTCAAATCTGAAGCCTTTTGAAACATGCTTATTAGAAGATTCTAATCTTCTAATTAGTCTCAGTGGTGCTCCCTTTCTGCCAAGTGTGCCAGCTGCTCTACTTAAAGATGACACTGTTGGCAGGTTGGTTCAGAGCAGTGTGCTGTGAGAGGGGATGATTGGAGTTTGTCTGATCTCACGATGGATTGTGGGAACCTGACAGCAGTGGAAAAGGGAAGTGCCAGGGTGGGAAGGTGGACCCAGGCAACACTGCTGTGGGGTGAGAGAGAGATGTACTTTCACTGACTGTCCAACTGTAACCTGGCAGAGCAGGATCAAAATCCCTGTTAGTAAAGAGCTCTAAGACTGCAATAAGGGATTGATGAATGCTTATATAGGATGGCTAGAGGTGTACCAAGAATGGGAGGAACAGATGCAAGTCTTTGGGCAAAGAATCAAGAAGGACAAAATGTAAGGCATTTGTCCACAAAATCTCATCATTCATGAACTGGGATATATGGCTGTGCATGAAGTCTGCTCTCACGGAGAAAGATTTGTAAAAATTTATCTCTGCTTGAGGCATTACGTTATGCTTTTTCTAGCTGGTGTGAATACAAATATCAGATGAAGGACATTTATGGTCATTCTTATTACTGAATACAACAGGAGGATGGGGTTTGCCTAATTTCACACTTGTGGTCTCCACTCGTTCAGACAACTTTTGCATATCCCAGCCTCAAGTGATTTGTTGCATGCTGTATGTCAAGCCACTCACAGAGGTGGGAACAGCAGCCTTGCTCCCAGATGCTTTTCTTTAATCATGGGAATGTGTTTCTTTCCAGAGCAATGAGTTACCACTTCATGTATTTGTTGCAACATGGAATATTAATATTGTAATCATGTCTGTCTCCTTGGGGGACTTGTATTTTATTGTAGCAATTCAATACTGTTCACTATTTGGAGTTAAATAAAATACAGGAGTTCAAGGTTTTAAAAGCCTTTTCTGAAAAACAGAAAAAAAGCATACCAGAAATCACCTTCTCAGTTCAGAAAAGAAACAAAAAGAAAAGTATGGTTCATAATTACCAAAACCATGAACTATTGTTCATGATCACTGTTGTTTGGTTGTGGTTTTTTTTTTTTTTTAAACACCCAAGAAAAGATGCTTTCTAAACCACACAAAATGCTGTCATTTTCTGATAGGGTCCAGCATTAACCACACAACCCAAAAAGGTTTTGAGATGTGTGCCAAGGCTGGCACCGCAGGGTACAGTGGAGTAACCCAGCCTGAGCTAAGGGGCAGAGCTGTATGAGAAAGCGCTGCTGGAAACCTTGTTGAGGCAGGGATGCCTTCATGGGCTCGAGCTGCATTTCAGCTCCAGCCCTTACCCCTTGTCCTTGCCCAAGCCATGCTACAGCTCTTGCACACATCTTTTGTCAATCCTGACCCTCAGCTTGGCCTCAGAGTTGCTCCATCCTCATGCCTGTGGTCACAGTCCCCAGCCTGGCTCTGCTCACTGCCACGGGGGCAGTGGGAAGGGGCCACCTGGAGAGGTCCCTGTCCCAACCTATATCTCTGAGTCCCTGCTGCCTGCCTTGGCAGCATTGCTCCCTGACCCTTTCTCTCTGTAGCAAAGGCACTGATAGTGTAAAAAGGCATTCACAACAGCTTGAATAAAAAGACCAGCTTGTATAAAAAAAACTTTCCATTAATTTTATTCCCTTTTTCACTGTAAAAATAATTCTCAGTCAGAGTGCAACAGAAAAAACATATTTGTAACCATTAGTTTAATCACTGGCATGGCAGCAGTTCTGCGGGTCCGTGGTACATTTAAGGCTTGATTCTGTAAATACTTACATATCTGCATGTCATACAAGTGACTCAACTGCATGGATGTAAGAATGCATGTGTGTGTATATATATGTGCATATAGATGTATACTTTTCTTTGCAGGAAGTGGACCTTGTTCCATGGAGAATATATTGCCTAAATGGTCCCAGGCTAACCTATACAGATATTTTAAGCTCGTTTTGCTTGATGGCAGATGGAGACAAACAGTTTATAACATTAATTTTTTCATTGGATCTCATCTGACAAAATCCCCAGTTACTTTAGTCTAGCATGAACCATTATTCTTTTGTAGATATGTGCCTAATAAGCTTAAATTCTGAAAATGAATATTTGCACTTAAAAATATCAAGGGAGAGTTAAACATGCTGCACAGTCCTGGGAAAGCCAGCAGTAAAGCACTGCTTTCAATAATCAATAAGTTAACTAAGCAAATCTCTAGACTGTTGTTATGAGGGGATCTGTCATCATGCAAAATGAAGATTTATCTGAGAAACCACTAGGTAAATGCTTCTGCCACTTAGCAGTATGCGGGGTTCCCCCCCTCTTTTTTTGTTTCCTTTTCTGTATTGTGAGCTGCAGTTTCAAGTGCAGGCACACACAGATTTGTTTGCGTTCGAAACAGAGACAGGGTATGGACCATAGTCCTCACCAGCTTGGGTCAGTCTAAGGATGGGAGGATACCCTCTAGATTCCCTATGGCTAACTCTTCCTGTACTGCTCCCTCTCCCTTTGTGTCTTCTGCATTTTGTATCTCTCAGCATTAAAATACTAGGGAAAATTTACTTAATGCTTTTACAGGCTATCAAACAAATAAATAGTCTTATACCTCACTTATCTGTAGCCACCTGTGACAATTAATAATCCCAAAAGGGACTTCACTCCCTAATAAATGTTCAAATACACAGCAAGAATGTGAGCTATCTACTTGTAACAGTACCATCATTTTCTTCCAAAATGTGTCAGAAAGCGCTTATTAGAAAAGAAGAAAGCCTCAATATAATACATATAACTGAGCTTCACTGCTACAAACAAAATGCATTCTGTGATGCACTGCTTTTTGCTTTGATGGCTATGCTTCCTCATTTCCTAATTTTGTTTGAATACGAGTTTCAGGGTTGGAACCTAAAATCCTTGGTAGCCAGGTAACTGCACCAAAGGGTCATGTCTGGAGGCTCGAACATGCATGTTATGGTTCCTTCTAACCCCATTCCATTGGCATTTATGTTCCTTTCCACTGCTGCTGAGATTTGCCTCTGTCTCAGAGGGATTATGGATGACTCGTTGTTTATTGATAAAAAAATTCTTATCCACTCTGTAAATCATCTCTCTCTTTTCAGACATCCTGCCCAGCAAATGTGTCAGGTGCTGTGCTGAGAGAATAGGGATGCAGACAGGCTGGTAGCATGAGGGTGCCTTTCTGAGGGCTGCTTCCACTTCTTGGACACATCTGCAAAATGATCACCCCAGTGGGAAACACAAACTCTAGGATTAAAACTGTGTTTTAGCAGCTGTGTTGGACCTGTGAGTAGTTGAAAACAGAGTTGCTTGTAGTTGTGACAAATATCGTACAAAGGGCCCTAGCAGAAGCAGATAGGGTCCGTGGATACTGCGGCACAGAAACAATAGTTTCAAAGATGTAGGCAGTATCTCTCCTTCCAGGAAATACAGGGGATCCAAGTTTGGATGGCAGAAGCCCCATCACTACCAGATCTCATTAACATGTACCAGTGGAATGCCTCTTGTGACAGTGCTGACCTGAAATGTTTTTGCTTAATCTTGGGGCCTATCTTTTTCCCACTCATCATCTAGCCTTACCTGATGGCTTTGTAATGTTGGCATTTATCAGTGTCTACTTGTTCTCCCTTTCTGTTCTGCTTTATCTAATCTTTGTATGGGGCATACAAGTCTTCCTTTATATGACCTTTGCCTTTCCCTTGTCTTATACCCATTAACAGCTAGCTATACTCATCAGAAAAGGTTAATTCCTTTACATTGGCAAGGCCAGGGCCCCATGAAATCAAAGCTGAAATTCCCATTGACTTCAGCTGGAGCAAATACAGCTCAGTTTAACCAATGAACTTGAGGACAAAAGCAAAACAGAAGGCAGCAACAGCAAGTTCAGCTTACAACAAACTCCAAAATGATTAAAAGCTTACAAAGATCTCAACTTTTCCTAGATACTCATGCAACATCCAGGATGACATGGCTACCCTCAACACTGATCTTGCTACAGCTACCACCCACCTCAATAAATACTGATCATCTAATTATAAAGCTTCCTTCAAACCTGGATTGTGAGGGCACTGGGCTGGTTAGCCACTGATTGCAATGAGATTTTATTTTCAGTGACCGGTATTCACTGGACTATCTGTGAATTTTCTTCTGAAGTCATAATTTCTGAAATGTGTCACTTTTCATTAAGATGACAAATGCTGGCATTTGGTTGGATGTGGTATTGATCACATCAAGCTCTGCAATGATGGCTGGCAGCAGCAGAGCAATGCAGGAGCAGGTGGCTTATCTAGGGTTTGTTTTCATCCTGCAGTGTAGTTCTGACTTAGTGTGAAAAATATCACTGAAGAGGTAACATGCTGATCCTCTCAACTATCTATCAAGTGAACTGTTCAAAGCAGAGATAGGGCCAATTGATATAAGTGTACCATTCTGAATGGCAGCAGTGATTCTCCACCTATGAGAATTTTATTGCCTACTGCTGCACAAGAGGGTTCAAGCGCTGAGCAATTTCCACTGGATGAATGAAAGAGTGTGGGGACGTTTTTGCAAGTATGTGCTACAGGGAAACATCGCATTTTACAGTCTCAGCTTTCTTCCTTGTTTGTAAACCTGAACATTATCTTTTAGTACCTCTTTGATCTTTTAAACTTACTATAATACCAGGCCCTAATGAGGAATCCAAATAGCCAATAGTAATCCTCTGGTATAGTTGTACCTACAAAAACTTCATGCTAGAGCCCACTATTTTATGGAGGAAATGAGAGATCATGCTCTAAGATATTAAACATTACAAAGGACACGACCAATTAGACTGCCTTCTGCTCAGGACTCCAGAACAATCAAGGAAAAGAAATAGTTGTGGTACCTCATATGAAGCCAGTAGCCAATTTCCTCCTTGTCTTACTGTTTTTCATCCAACTTTTCATAGAAACATAGAACCAGAGAATCATGGAGCAGTTTAGGTTGGAAGGGACCTTAAAGATCATCTAGTTATAAACCCTTGCCACAGGCAGGGGCACCTTCCACTAGACCAAGTTGCTCAAAGCCCTGTCCAACCTGGTCTTGAACACTGACAACAATGGGACAGCCGCAACTTCTCTGGGCAACCTGTGCCAGTGTCTCATCACTCTCACAGGAAGAACTTCTGCTTAAGGTATAATGTAAATTTCCCCTTTCAGTTTAAAGACAATCCCCGTTGTCCTGTCACTACGAGCTTGTAAACAGTCCCTCTCCATATTTCTCGTAGGCTCTCTTTAGGTACTGGAAGGCAGCTCAGGTCTTCCCAGGGCCTTCTCTTCCGCAGGCTGAACAACCCTAACTGTCTCATCCTGTCTCCACATGTGAGGTGCTCCAGCCCTCGGAGCATCTTTGTGACCTCCTCTGGACTCACTTGAGTAGGTCTACAACCCTCTTGTGTTGGTGGCCCAGAGCTGAACACAGTGCTCCAGGTGGGGTCTCACCAGAAAGGAGTGTAAGGTGTATATGTGTGTGTGTGTATGAACTCAAAAGCTAGAAAATTATGCTGGGGGGGGGAATATTTTGGTTCTTAATTAATAAAATGGTTATTTTTAATAAAAGCTTTCTGCAGTGCTAGAGGAGGTTTCAGAAAATAAGTCCTTTTAGCAGAGATGTATCACCTTCTGGATTGAACTTCAAAACACATTTTTTATACTATCAAAAATAGGTGGGCTTTGTCCTCATCTAATGAGAGTGACCTCCTATACAAAGCTCTTCAAGTTCTATTTATGAAGAGTGCCACATCAGAAACTGATATTGATTTTTATTTATTAACTTTCTTTATGTATTTCTGGCAGTTACATCTCTTTTATTACCTTCAGATTGAATGACTAGGCCTCTTAATATATTGCTATAGGACTTGTTTTCCAAACATCTCTTACTTTTGTTGATCTCTTCTGAATTTCTGTCATTTTGTCTATTTTTTTTTTTTTTTTTACTTTTTTTTAAGGCATGCAGTGCTCTGAAACTTAGAAAGGTCTTCTGTTGAATACGGCAATTATCTTGCGTAAAAGGAGATCAACACAAGTTTGGGAGTGAAAACTTGACGAAAATAAAATGTGAAGGCCACAAAAATATTCACAATTCCAAAACTGTGGACCTGCCCTTTACCAAACATTTAACAAACTTTTGTTGACTGATGATTTACTTCTCTGTAATTTCCCCTTTCATCAATTTAGTGATTAAAATGGTACCAGGAGAGCTCATGGAGGCAAAAGCTAATGTTCTAGGCATCATAAACCACATATAAGAAAGGATAGAGAGAGAGATGTGCCTCTGCGAGAGAGACCCTATATTGAGTATGATGCCTTCACAGCATACCCAATAACTTTTCCCTGGAAGAGTTGTTGGGTACTTTCTGCTTTCTTCAAGTTTTGATGGCTGAGGCAGGTGGCCATGGAGGTTTGTGATACCCCAGGGAGCCCAGAGCCTTGGCACCATCCCTAACAGGAAGGGCGCTCACAACGGGTGGCGGAGGGGAAGCAGCTCTGTGTGGTTCTGCTCTTGATTGCATCTGGAAACATTCCAAAGTGGGGAGAGGACAAGTGAAATTAACCAATTACATGACAAAAAAACCCCTCCAAAACACAATACCAAAGCTGTGGTAACACTCAGTGCTCTATGTCATACAAGAATGAAAAAAAAGAGGGAAAGGGATGGGAAATTTTCTTTTAAGATACACATTTAGTGAAAAAATTCAAACCAGCAAGACTTCTTTTCAAACTCTGAAATGGAAGAACTTTCTAAACACTTTGTGGATCTGAGTCCCTGTTTAGCTAATTACATGTTTAGAAAACAAATCTGTTAATTCTGGAACTGGGAATACCCATATGAAAATATGGTCATTGTGCTGCATACCAGTCAGTGAACAGGTACTGTACAGCCATTTTTACCCCTTATGTCTCCCCAGGAACAAAAGCTAACAGTAATGATATACAGACCTACTTCTCAGTTGATCTAGACTGGCTTTTCAGGGTTATACATGATGGGCCAATGCCTGCATCCCAGTTTTGACATGGATATGCTTTCCACACATGCTTGGGTTCCCAACCCCTATGCATCACATTGCTGATGGAAACATTCCAGCTAGTTTCAAAATATCAAATATTGTCTTCTGGCCACTTCAAATATATTTCAAATCTAAATTCCTTTTTTTTTTTTTTTTTTCTGCTTAAAAGCTACACCCCATGGACAAGCCCTGTGTGGCATGCTGACCATCTGGGAGTTGTTACAGCTGTGCTTTTCAAGAACCAGTTACCATTCCCACTTCAAGCATTGATAAGCCCATGCTTAATTTCACACTGATTCTGGAGAAATTGGCCTGTGAGACTGCTATGCAAAGACAACAGTTCTCCATTGAAATAGGTCAGTTCTCCCACATGATCAGCAGCCTGTTTAATTCCCAGATACTGAGCTAATTGGATTGTCCAGATACAAGATACAACAATCTTTTGTATTTTTAGAAATAATTGTGGAATTACAACCTTTCCATAAATTTAGCAGTACTCTCCACTCTCTCTCTGTTAGAAGAATTCAATCCTATTTCAGAAGATAACCTTGAGAGAATGAGAAAGGTATATGTTTTGTCTCTATCTTACTGAAAGTCGGATATGAAGGTTTAATTAAGAAAGAGAAAACAACCAGGAATAAGCACAGAATTTAAAGCAAAATAGACCTTGTAAAAACGAAGAACCACAAATGTGATTCAAAAGGTCCCCCTGAAGAGACAGAGCAGAGTTTCTCACTGAAACTCAAGATTTGCCATAGCTTTGCCATTTTCTAGCTATGATGGCATTTCTTATCCATTCTTTTCCCTTCTTCTGTCTTGGCTTACATGGCAAAAATAATTTTTTTCCAATTTGTCTCTTCTTAGGATTTAGTACATTTTCTTTCTTTTCTTGTGATGCTGTGGTATTAAGGTTTTGCTGTTGGGTATTTTTTGTAAGATTTTTTAACATCTTCCATTCCCACTGGACCATCTCATAGCCCTTGCATTGCATTAGAGTTAGTAAAGTAGAAGCTGCAACATCTGCTATGTTACCTATATATGCCTGCATGCACTACAATAATGCAAATACATTGTTGGGATTCCTAGATAGAAAATTGGGATTCCTCAATAGAAATAAATGTTTAAAGAAATGTTTTAAATTTATCTTTGTCTGACAAACTAGTTTGAAAATGTGGTTGGCCACTGAAAAGGATGTTTTTCCCAAGCTAGATTTATGCATTTTATGGGAGAAGTTTTAAATGACAGCGAAATATTCCCAGGATAATTCACACACAGCTGACTGAATAATTTATCATGAATAATGTATTTAAATGTTGCCTCTCTCTTCATAAGGAGATTAGGATATTCTCAGACACATTCATTATTCAAACTAATATTGGGTTTTCTCACCCCTCCCTCAAGGGCTCGATCCTGTCACTTTTACTCAAGTTCAGTAATGTAATCTGTGGGGAACTGTGCTGATTTTAGTGGCAGTTCCTGTACAGCATGGTATGGGAGAGAGCATCCGTATGCAAGTAAAAAGGTTATAAGCACTTGTGAATATTTGATGGTTGTACTTTGAAGCTCCTGTATGGGACCGCTATGCAAATTCTAAGAGGTACTTTCATTAGCTCTCGTAACTAACCACTGCACCCCCAATTTATTAAACATACAATTCAAATTTTGATTGCAGCTGAGAGGCAAGCTAACATCTTGCTATCCAAGAGCAGTGGAGCTTAGCTTTGAAGACTTTGCTGTTTACAGAAAGTGAACATGAAAGATCAAGAGTGAAGACTAGAAGAAATGTGCTCGAGTGTGCAGTCATTCAGAATTCCTCTTGTTACTGGTGCTGCTCCTGCAGACTGCTTACAGGCATTTTTTCAGCATTACGAAAATGCAGTAATTACTTCTGTGCTTCCCTGTTCCCTGTGACTGCAATTCTTTCCAGCAATTTTTTTTTTTTTACTATAGGCCTGGCTTTCAGCTGGGCAGATGAAGCTTCCTTCTCAACTTCCAGCAGCAGTGCCTAAAGGTAGAGCTAAAAGTGTAGACTGGGGTACATCTTCACTGTGGTGCAACCTCCCAAATGCACTGCAGCCGCTCCTGCCACCCACTTTGGAGAAGAAACTTCATTCTGGTGGCTCTGGAGGCTGTTGTTTCACTCTCCCTGGCTAGGTGTGCTCCTTGGTTGCCTCCTGATCCTCCCACTCAGATAAGGCTTGAAAACCCCTCTCAGCAACCATGTTTTGGTTGACAGTTTTGGTTTTTTTATAGCTAACTGTGGTGGGATGAACTGCATATTTCATCTTTTCAAAAGAAAGAGACTACTGTTTCCTAAAATGATACTGTGGCTTCCAATGATTGGGTCAGAAAATCTCTCAAAGCTCTGCTGAGATTTCCCATTCTTGACAACAAGAGCTACCTCAGAAGGAAAGTTTTTTGAACTAAATATATTCAGTATTTTTACATAAAAATGTAACATGTTTTATGTGAGAAGATTATCCAGTATTTTATACACCAACATTTACTCTATGTGGAAAAAAATGAGCTGTGTGAAATGTTCTGCCAATAAGAAGCATAAAACCTGTGACAAAGCCTTTTGGAGCAAAGTGCTGTGCTTCTAGCATGAGCACTGCAGACTTCTGAGTGATAGAGAAAGGGCACCTTAGCAGTGCCCCTATTTGCAGCAGATATGATTGCAATGTCTGCAGTAGAAAGTGGTTGCCTTGTTCTACTAAAGTTCAAGACAGCTTGGAGTTGGCAGGTTTAGAGTACTTTGCACCCGGTCCAACACTTAATTTGATGGACAGGGTTGGAAGAGGGCACTTTAGTCTGTGACAGTAAAAGAAATACAAATAGTCTTCTGGCTCTCTGGTGGTGTTTACAAGAGCATTAAAATGATTTCCCGCTAATGATACACAGTTGTAATAATACACAGCTGTATATTGCAGCACTATATCATGAGGGTAATGCTGCTGCCACTGTGGTTTGGATCTAGAGAGATGCAAAACAGAATGCCAGCAGAGGAACTGGACAATGTACAATACCAGGAATGGCAATCTAGCAAAAGAGAGTCAAAGTATTGCTGCTGTACTTTTAAAAAGAGAGAAGATAAATGCAGGAAGTGTGCCTTCACATTGGCTTTGCCTAAAGCTTTGGTTATGTGCTTATTATTTACACGGTATAGATAGATCTGGTTTTAAATGCATCTCTTCTTTGCATGCTCTAAGGACTTTACTCCAAATCACGTTCCTCATTTCTTGTGTATAAAAGACCTTTTATATTGAACATTTAAATTCAGGAGGATATTACAGAGTACCTGCAGATTTACTAATTTAGGTTTGATACTGTAGGTTATTTTTAAAGACAGCTTGAAGCTTGCTTTTCTGTAACCACTACATTTTTCCTTAACTGAAAGGCAATAAAACATTGTTCATGAAATACTTCTACATACATACATTTTGCATAAACACTGCCTCAGAAAGTAGAGAATTTTGTATTTACCCTTTGGGTTTCATCTCTGCTATAATGCAGGTGCTTGTGTGACAGCAGTGTCTCTTCTCCTTCCAAGCACAAACACTTGTCTGGTTCAGTGGGAACACAGAAGCCCCCAATTTGTTTTTGTTCAGGACAGAAGTTGTGTTAACCTTTCAAATGCAGTCAATGTCAAATCAGTAAACTGCTGAATTGCATAGCATCTGTCTTTTCTGCTTATTTATGCCATAGCTGTATGCTAAAGAGCACCATAAACCACTTATGATTTGACCCATTCTGTGCAAACGAAGCAAAATCTGCCGATAACACAAACCATAACTCCAGGGGTCAGTAGGTTGCAGATAGCTCTCTTAGTATTTTTAATGAATGATGAACAATAAACACTTTTTTAATCTCATTAATAATGTACATAATATTCATATTAATAGATCTGGGCCCAGCAAACTCATAAATACCAGTAGATGTTGTGATACTGGCCTTGCTGTGAGTGCTTTATGGATTATAAATTACTTTAAATTATTAGACACAGGTTTCAGTGGAGCTGCACTGGAATGCCCTCCCTCTTTTCTAGTTTCTAAAAGCATGACAAGGCTATACTGATGCTGAAAACTGGTTATCAGCTGTAAAATTAGAATTGATGTGTGACTTGGAAGTTCAGATTTTGTGATGTTTTCTCTTGAGCCTGAATTTGCTGGTTTTCTTGATTCAGACTTTTAGTGTACATGTAGGGGTTTAGTTTTCCCTGAAGACAGAATTTTTGAGAACCTCTGCAAACATGGTTGCTATGGAGGCTGTGGAGAGGAGGTATGGAGTGGGGGAGACATTTCAATTGCAGTTACTAGAGCTTGTTCGTGCACCTGATTGATTCATTTCCTGAAACAGCTGATTTGAAGATTGATGTCCGTGTGAAAAGCCAGCAAGTCAAGGATTAAATTATCACAGCCTTAAAAATCATTATAAAGTTAAGGCATTCATAGGGCCTTAAGATAAAAGATCAGACAGGAATAGGAGATTTCAGAGCTTAGGATTCCTTTTGTCTTTTCCTTCAGTGGTTTCTGGTTTGTAATGACTGAGCTGAATGTAACTTTACTTAGGTTCATCACCAGGGTGAAAATTGCTAACAGGCATGATCAGTCATACAGCCAGTGGTGTTAAAGCAAATCTGGCAACTAAGCAAACAAGAAAAAAATTAAGGTTTAACAGATCAAGTTCTCTTTGTGCTAACCTAAAGCACAAAGAGATGTTTCTTGATGGGTGATACTGCTTATTTACCTCACTGTTTTTCTGTTAGGCAAACTGTCATGTGCCAGCACTTGGTGGCTTCACCAGGCTTTTCACGCAGTTCTAATAACTGTTCCCTGTGCACAGGAGGAGGGAGCCAACAACCCATGATGACACTTGCTTTTTGGGGCCAGCAGCAGAAAGGAGAAATAACTCTGCAACAACTTGGATTTTGTTGTTTCAAAATTCCAACTTCAGTTACTTAAGTTAGTTAACTAATGCATTAGTTAAGTTTCCACTTGGAGAACAGAAAAAAGTCTGTTACTACCTAGACGTGTAATTTTGGGTTAACTACTTTCCCATTGCTTGTAATTCTCAGGATTCAGAATGGTTCCCAGGTTCCAGCTCCTCTACCTCATTCAGTTTGTTCCAAGGATTTACACTGCACCATGCTGCTGCAGGCTGTGCTCCCCTTGCTCTGTTCCTTCTACATACCTTAATTGATCACCAGGATTAATACATTCCTGAAAGGTAAGGAGCAGAAGACTGTCTCCTTGGCAGCAGGGGACAAACTCATAATAAATACATAAAATTAAACATAAATAGTTAGAGCCAGCAGCAGATTGTGATGGCAATAAAGAAAGGTTTGCTTGATGCTTTGTAGAAATGAAAGCTCTATTTTCTGCCTTCACTGCCATCATTATGAGAGCTCTGTTAATCTGTGCTCTGATCATGATTATCGTTTCTATAAACATTAAATATGCTGCTTTAACTCCAAGTCCCCTCCCCCAGTTTAGTGTCATTGAAAGTAATTGCAATTAAAATAAGAGGCTGTTCAGGCAGCCGCTGCAAGCACAGATTCAGATAACAATAGAGCATAAGTTCAACAGCTGGTATGACACAGGGAAGAATACCGTTTCCAACCGCCTTTCTCCACATCAGTTGCTCTTCCCCTGGCACCTTGCTGGTAATGAAAGCTACATCATATGTGGCCATCCAGGGTGGAAAATTATTTTGAATGAGCTGTACAAGCCCTCATATCCTATGGGATTTGACAGAGGTGACTGATCTGAAACTGGCAGAGGCTCTGTGCAGCAGTATAACATGGTACATGAATTATTGCAATATGGATTAAGTGCTATATACAGCTATAAAATGACTGACTGACTGTAATTATTCAGCTAGGAATAAAGTATCTGGAATACTGTGTGCTATGTTTCATCCCACTGTCTTAAATTACACATCCATATAGCACAGAAGCAAACCCAACATAATGGTAATATTTTCCAGTGGGCTATCCACCTCTGGGGACTTTCCAAACCTGATCATGGTAACATCCATATGTCTTCTGTGCTAGATAAAATAATTTTCTGATCCCAGGTAAGTTCCTGAGGGACTACTGGGAGCTTCAGACTTCTGTGAAGCAGAACATTTAGAAACTGTGAATGAGTTTTATGCTTGTAGACGTTGCAGCTAGCTTCGCTCTTAGTTTGTAAGTGTCAGACCCACTGCTCAGCTTCCCCATGCCTCTCTAACAGCAGGAAATGAGAGTAATGCTGGTGTAACTAGCTGCCTTCCAGTTTCTGCTCTATGGCAAAGTGGAATCCTGCTGACGTGGGTCTGCAGGAGCAAGTCTCTGTCCCCATGAAAGCCAGCTAGTGTGAGGAAGCTGATGAAGAGGAAAGGGCTTCACTGGAATAGTTTAGCTTTCCATGCCCACTAACCCCACTTCTTAATTAGATTAGAAACTGAACAGCCTCTAGGACATGACCACTTCTAGGATAAAAGCAGCTCAAAGCCTGAAGGAGGCAAAATGAAGATGAAATGACCTTTTATTGGCTTTCCTACACCTTCACTTTTCCTAAGAACAGCTAATAATTGACAGCAGTTTTAATTACAGGTTTATCTTCTAATCTATTTACAAATAGCTTAGCAGCTCTACAGATAGTTTTGAATGAGGTGCTCTGTTATTTTACTCCTGTGGTCAGGGACAGAGCTCATTGTAGAGGTTGCACTGAGTAACTGAACAGCCTTTCCCTTTTGCCATCTTAGGGGTTTACTCTGTGAACTGCTCATTATAGACAGACAATTCATTTGAGAGAAGAGGCTGCAGGAGTTTACTCTTCTCTGATGATCCAGTTCTATTGGAACTGGATCATCATATAGTGGCCAAATAATTTTTACAGCTGCCTTTATGTGAAGAATAGATATTCAGACTAGTTTTACCATAATTCAGTCCTGACATTCATCCTAACTATGTGATAGTTAGGTAAGTACCTTCAAGTAACTAGCCCATTACTTGAAGGACCTGTCTTCATGGTAAGCAATACAAAATATGGTGGGCTGGCTGTGACTGTCTTCAGAGGATGAAAGTTAGGACAGTATCATAGGTGTAAAAGGCAAAATATAATCTCACCCTACCTTCTCTTTTTCCTTTGTTTAACATTTTTGGTCCCATTTTTTGTTGTTGTTTCCCACCCCAAAATTGGTAAAATTGAAATAAAGAAACTTTGAGGGAGGGACCCTGTCCTGGGTTCAGCAGTAGCAGTCATTTTTCTCCTTATTAGTAGCTGGTGCAGCGCTGTGTTTTTGACTTTTGGCCTGGGAACAGTGCTGATAACACCGATGTTTTTAGTTACTGCTCAAATGCTTAGACTGACCAAGAACTTTGTGAGCCTCATGCTCTGCCAGGGAGGAGGGGAGGCCGGGAGGAAGCAGAGACAGGACACCTGACCCAAACTAACCAAAGAGGTATTCCATAGCACAGCACGTCATGCCCAGGATGTAACTGAGAGTTACCCAGAAGGGCCAGTAGACTGCGGGGTTGGACTAGGTATCGGTCGGTGCTCGGTTGAGCTGGGTGGGGTGAGTTATCAGTCAGCTGGTGGTGAAGTGCTGTATTCTCTTCCCTTGTTATTTCCTTTGTCATCATTATTGTTGATGGTAGCAGTAGCGATTTGTGTTATACCTTAGTTACTAAACTGTTTTTATTTCAACCCTTTGAGAGTTACATTCTTTCGATTCTGCTCCCCATCCCTCCGGGAGCCGGGGCCATGGTGGGGGTGTGGACTGCGCGGCTGACTTGTCAACAGGTTTTAAACTGTGACAGACACCTGCAGAAATTTGCTTATGTCTTTACTAAAGCCACTGGTAGCATGAACAAGGCAGTGCAGGAGCAAACCTCCTGAGGTGGGCTGTAATAACTCTCTGTGGAGAGCAAGGAAGACCTGGTAACTATCTGGTCCTTTCATTGGTCCAGGAATAGTGCAGCTCTGTGCTGTCCCTTCCCTTAGACAGATGGTGATTTGGAAAAGTCCCTCCTGCTTAGTTTCTTCACACTGTAACTGGGAAATATTTTCCATGTGCTTGTGCTGCTCCGATAACTAAAGCTATGGAAAGAAAGGCTGCATTGAGTTCAGCCATTCAAATTTCAGCTCAAAACTTAAAAATAGCCCTGTGAAGATAAACCTGGAATAGCTCTCTCTACCATGTACTTTGCTTAGCATTTCCGTTCACCCCGCAGCCCAGCCCATCACTCCCATGTGGCGTTACCGTCGCTGTAGCATATGTTAGTTACTGGACCAATGCCACTGGTTTCCAGTGAAGTAGAACATAGTTTTTGCATATAACCCTTCTGATAAAATTCAGCATAGTTTCTTTGCTTTGATTCAGTAAATTGAATCCTTTTTTGTAGGGGAAAGATGAAAGAGTGCATGAGATAAACAACTAAAATATCTAAATCTTGTGATGTTCTGCAGGTATCTTGATTAAAAATACTTCAGACTTGGTGCTTTTGTTGTATGTGAGCCAAAATGGCAGGTACAAATCTTTATCACTGGTAGATTTTATAAGGTCACCTGTCATCTGAATGCCAGCCACAAAAAACTGGTGTCTTAAAAAACTACCATTAATTCTCTTCATTCCCGCTTTAATCTTCATTTTACTCCTGGCCTTATATAGTGAGTTCATGCGAGGTGACAAACTGGGACCTTAAAAATGCACCACATCTCTGGCATTTCATGAACACCTCAAGGTTCATGAACTTTAGAAGAGTTATAGTCAAAAAGTTTTAGAAAAAATATCCCAAGTTCCGTGTGTCCTTTGTATTTTTCAGAATTAAGCTATGCCAGGTATTTCCACAAATGGACGGCATCCATTACAAATTCACTGAACTAGAAGAAAACTTTGAGCTTTCTTTCCTTTTTTTTTTTTTTAACCCTGTGAAGAAACAACAACAGGTAGTGAATCACAAGAGAGGACAGGCAGTCTTATGTTCTGGAAAGGTAATCATGACAACAGTATAAAAGCTCCCCTCTTTGGCACAATAACTTGAATGCTTGAAGAGGATGGGTTGTAACTGCCCCCAGACTCAGTGAAAGAAACTTTGCCTTCTCAAGGATACTTGTTAAATTGAATATTCATCTCTCATGATGTATGTGAGACAATTGAAATAATTATGCAAAAAAGAAAAAGGAAAATTTCATAAGGGAAAATGAATTAAAAGTAAATCTACCAGTGCATGTGCAACACATAGCACATGTCTTTCTCATTCATGAGAGAGCTTTTAGTACTGCTGAAACAAGGGAAAGAACCTGCCTTGCAGGTCAGTGTGCAGGTAGCCTGAAAATCTAATAGACTATAAAAAATACTACCTGTGGTATATCTTGACACAGAAAGCCTGGAACAAGCACTCAGCACATGTACTGAGTTCCCTTCAGCTGATGGCTTTGGTGTTTTATGACAAGTTTTCAATGTTGATGACGCAAAACAACCTCAGAATGTGCAAAACCATAGCAACTGCTGCAAGAGAGTATCTGGAGACGAAGTGTCATCTTTATCTCTTCTAATTTTACTGCATTTTTTCCCCTTCAAGCTAACAGTGGTTGCTCCTCTGTGAGCAGCTTTTGTGCTGGGATAAGATTGTGCTGGAGTTTCAGCAGAGACTCGAGCCCAGTGATATACAGGAGTGGGCACACATTCATTTTATTGTAAGACAGTTTACAGCCATAGTACTACTGGATTTGGGAAATAAAGCAATCCCACGAGGATCCAGACAGAGATACCCACCCTTTCTGCTGCAACCAAGAAGGCTTTATTCAAAGCCAGCCAGGGCTGGCACAAAGAAATCTGTGCTAAGGTGAGTGGGCACTGGCAAGACCAGCTTGCCTCACAGTTACCTTAACACAGAGCTTCTGTCCAATTCCTGTAATCGATTAGTTGTTAACTCTAAGGTAAATAGTTGTGTAGCTAAAGGGAGTGGAGGCAATCTTTGAGCTGTGTTGTTATTTCTCCTGCAATCTTCCCCAGACACCAGCGTGCCCTTATCCTATAGACAGGAGAGCTGCAACCTGAATTAGTCAATGCGATGCTACCGCTATCCATTGCCTGAAAGCCTTTATTATCAAACAAGGAAAATCCCCACACAACACGAGGCAGTGTTACCCATTTGTTCCAGTAAAACCTGCTCATGGCTCTTCCACCTGCTTGGCAGAGCCCTGCATAGCAAAGCCCGGATACAGCACTCTCTCTCGGCTCTCCGTGCAGCGCTGGCTGCAGGGGCTGCCAGTTTCTACCCGAATAACGATTAATGGATTTGAAACCGTCCCCAGCTTAATAAATGAGCGCTGTTCGCTGTGCCCCAAACTGCGAGAAATACACCCAAAGCCCCCCCCACCAACCGCTCATAGATGAAGATGCTTGCTAAATGCTCACCGCCCCACCCCGTCCCCGGGACCCGCAACCACCGCAACCCCCCCGGACCCCTCACCCCGCTCCTCTGCCGCTGCCCCGCCGCCGCTCCCGCCCCTGGGTCCCGCCGCGGCTGCGGGAGAGAAGCGGAGCGGAGCGGAGCGGAGCGGAGCGCCTGCCGCCCGCAGCCCGCCGTGGAAGGCCGCGGCTGAGGAGACACCAGGGTTTCCCTGGCAACAGGTAGGCGCCCGCAGCGGCGGCCGGGAGTGCCGGGCTTTCCCCGCTACGCGCCAGCCGCTGGCGGCCCCGGGAGCACCGCGCCGCGCCGGGTAGGCCGGGGACCCCCGGGCCAGGCCCGCCGCCCCCTGCAAGCAGGAGCTGGGGGCTTGGAGCTGCGGGCTGGAGCAGCCCCGCCCGCAGCCGGAAGGTAAGGGGGGGGCCTGCCGCGGGCGGTGGGGGGGACCCGGGACAGCTCTCGGGTACGGTAAAGGGGTTTACCGCGGCCCGAGGACACGCGGCTAGGGTGTGTCTCCTCAGCCAGAGCAGGGCGCCGTTTCCCCAGGGCAGGGGCGGCAGGCTTCTCCCCTTACTGCCCCCCACCACCCTGCTTTGGCCGATTAGGCTTCTCCTCTCCCAGCTTCTGCCACCCCACTTGGCTTCACCACCGGCCTCCTTGTGCCTGGCAGCTTTTTGCGGTGATGACGGGAGCCTGCTGCCGCCCATCAGCACCCAGCCACTGTGCATGTCCTCGGAGCTTTTGCATGGGATGGGACCTAGCAAGGCTGCATCTCCCCTCTCATCTGCTTCAGCCAGCAAGGGCTTGCCTGATTCCCTCTTTTTATTTACTTGTTTACATTTATCCTTAGTGAAGGCTGGTCACTGGCCTCGCTGGTGCTTTTTCCCCTCATGGACAACACGGGAACGCTCAGCACCCTGCCTGCCAGGGTGTCTGATCCATGTGCTCCATCTTAGCACTCACCAGGCTTTCTGCCGGTGTCCCAGGCACGTACGTGTGGAAGCCTGTTGCCGGGTAATCTCTGCTTCTTCTTCTGGGCACAGACGCATCAGGTTGGGCATGTTTTTGCTCTTATGAATGAGGCTGTGTGGCTCCTGGACCAGAGCTGGCTCCTGCGTGGGCAGTGAGCTCATGTCTGCCTGCCCATAGACAGACATGCCCGCAGTCCAAAGCTCTGTTCCCTCGGCGGGTTGCGGGTCCCCTACCAGAGGGGATGCCTCGATCACACCAGGGAAGCACGAGAGGAAACGGCCTCTCAGTGCCAGGCATCACCTCTGATATTCACTGCTGGGTGAGGTCAGACAGAAATGGGCAGTCCTGTAAGACTTGCCATTTTGTGGCCGAGTAACTCATTTTCTACTGCTTTATTTTCTTTCTCTAAATCTCAAATCTAAAGCCCAGGAAAGGGCAAGAGAGAACAATGAGTGTCCTGGTACCTATTCTTTTTTAAAAAACCTACAAAAACTAGAAACATCATAAAATCTTTAAGAAAAGTTGTGAAATTATTCCCACCTAAAATTTGCCTGTTTCTTTTGTAAGAGCAATGCTTCAGTTGTGGTTGCTGCTGAAATTAAATGTCATATAGTCTTCTCATAAACCTTATCAAGAAAACGGGGCTGATTGGTGACCTCAGGCGCTAATACAGCAGTTGCAAATAGGCCACAGCATCACAGACAAATTGACCTTGAATGTCAATTAACAGGAGGCTTTATCCATGATTTTTTATTGCACACAAGATCTCTCCACTCTGCTGTGCCCCTGTGTTTCCTTTGTGTTGTGCTTGCAGCAAAAGAAAAGGAGCACAAAGCTCTCTTTATTAAAACAAGAAGTTGTTTGTAATTCTGTGGCCAGTGTGATATGTCCTGATAATGTAAAGACTCTATTCAAAAAGGAAATAATGTGTTACCTTGCATTGTTCTCCCAAATAACTGAGAGGGAGATAACTTGATAAAAACATTTCTATCACACCCTCTGGTTATGCGTAGTTGTTATGTTTCCAGAAATAGATGGTCCCTGAATGTGCCTGACATCTGTAACATGGAGGTCAGTTCTGTGTTATGTGTAGCCTTTTCTGCCACAGCCATTCATCCTTAAAGTTCTCATAGGCTTCTCCTCTGCTTGTTTCTTTAATTCACTTACAATTTTGCATCGAAGTACAGAGTAGATGCGTGCTTGTAATCAGAGAGAGACAAACTCATAATCAGAAAGTGGACAACAATACTTGTATTATGACAGAAAAATAAAAGGAGTTTAGAGGTTTGAAATAAGGGAAATTATCACTTTTTATGGCGCTGGCAAAACTCGATAGCTATCTTCCTTAAGAAATATATCTACTAAATAATGAACAATGAACCAATATCTCTTTAAACTCTCCACAGAATTGCTTGTCTTATTTTTCAATGACTTATACTGTTTTGTCTTTCCCAGTATTATTGATATGAAATCAGCTGTGAGGATGTCTTTGCAAAGAGAGTGGCCATGAATTTCACAAATCCCAGGAGGAGCATCCTGGGGAGGGAGCTAGGAGATTGAGGCCATTCCAGAAGGAACAGGATGCATTTCCTTGTACTTAGCCTCAGGCAAAGACATGGCTTACTCCTTCTCTCAGTCAAAAAAAGGAACTTCAGAGGACTAAACATGCACCCGGACGGCTGCTAATGAGACTGTTCTGTCTCTTCATACATTTCAAAATCTACATGCCATATTTCAGTCTCAGGTCTTCTGGGCGTTTGTGTCTAATTAGGCTGGAGGGCCTCCAGTTCAAGATTACCTATGCTGCTTGGTGCCCAATTTCTTTGTATGACTTTGGCAATAAAAGAGGTTACAGTGGGTTTATGTGCAAGCAAATTAGGGACAGATGTAAGCATTCTTCTAAGCCCTATTCTTGCTTCCTTAGCTTGAATTGAATTCCAGCATCATCTGGTTCTTCCTACCTAAAATGGCAAGTGTACAGATTATAACATATTTGTAACTAAGGATACTCTGTCAGACACAAGGCTTTCAAATACTTCATCTTCTCTTGCCTTTTGTTTTTTTTTTTTCAAGGAAGAAACAATACTGCCTCAAGAAAAGCTTCGAAGTTTCAGATAATAATAATGAAAAAGAGGAAAGGACTCTGAGCACAGCAATAAATGTTTTAAGTTTATGTTTTTATAACAGGCAAGAGTAGAATGAAGAAAACACAATACATAGCAAGTGAATTGGTGTTTAACACTATGAAGTAATGTTTTGTTGTTTTAGATGGCTATTTACTACTTCTTTAAAACCAAAACTCTGTGCATTATGGGAGGAATATGGAAAGACTGCTATAGCTGTCTCAGTCATCACTGGATAAATAAACCAGATGTTAATCCTTCATATTGTTGCCCACTCTATAAATGCTATATCACCTCTTAGAATGTTATCCCTGATTTTATTAAGTCAAAGCTTCAAGTGAAATCCCAATTCCAGTGAACTAATTGTCAAAATTTGCTGAACAATTGTTTGATCTTGGATGTCAGGAAAGCTGGGTACATGTTCAAAGGCAGACATCACCTTAAATGAACCTTAAAAATGTTTGGAATATATGTTAAAATGTGATTTATGAAATGCTAGGTGGCAGGGATGGAAACCAAATATTAAAATACTCTTCTAAATGAATAAACCAATTTTTCAGAATGATAGCAAATATCTGCAAATCTTCGAGCACTTGGCAGCCTACAGTCTTACATAACTGAATATAGATTTTAAGTGCCTAACTTCAGACACTGGTAGGTGAATATCTTAGATTAACAGCTACAAGGATAATGCACTCCAGAAAACATCAGATTTTTCACAATTATAATTTTGGAATCAGAAATACTGCATTTGAAAACAAAATTCTTCATGACCTCATTAGGAAGACCTAAGAATAGCTGTCTTCTGACGTCCAAACTGATGCTTAATATAAGTCTTGGGGATCTTAGCTCAGGTCCCCCTGTGACAGCTCTGCGGAAATGTTCTGATGCTGAAATGGTGAGGAACAGTGCATCATAAAAAGTGTCTTCTGCCTGTCAGGTTTAAAGATTTTTGCTTGTTGATAGTAGGTGATAGAATCAGTTTTATTTCTTTGAAGAAACAATATTACAGCTGAAATACTGGTACTTAATTTTTAGATTTAAATCGTATGACATCAATGAAGCAGTTCCACATTTTGGGATGCTCTAAAAAAATCAACACTTCATGTTTACAGGACTTAGAGCCACAATAAACTCTTTATTCATAACATTGCATATATTATGAAAAAGAAAAAAGGCTGCCTGAATGTCAAGTAGTGACGAATGTGTACGTCCAACAGAATATTGTGCAACTGCCCTTTTATAGTCAACTTTTATACTAAAGGAAATTCCTTTCTTTATGAAGTGCTGAGACAACTGGGACAGGTAATCACATCTGAAATGCCTCTGCTTTCATCTCTGAATATGGAAAAGTAACCTGCAAGCTTACTTAAGTAACAGTAAGCTCTGCCTGGTGGCAAAAGCAGCCAGAGAGAATTGGTCCTGGATATTTGAAAGTGGGCGTATCTGTCCTGTTGAAGGTCGCATGCTCTTTCCTCTACCTCTGTAAACTATGGGGATGGACAGCCTTGCAATGCCTTTGGAGTCTGCACCTGAAATTGGTGGCGTGAGCCTCTGCCTGTTTAGGAATGTAGTGGTGCACTTTGATATACCCTGTGGTCATTCATTTTCAATAGAAAACAGTGACTGCTCAGTAACAGAATGTGCCTTCAGAAGAAGCTATGCCACTTCATGGGAAAATTAAAACTTTAAAACCCCTTTTCAGCCAATAACATTCCGGATGTCAACATAAATCTGCAGATGTAAACCTTGCAAAGGAAACTGATGGTCAGCCGTGAAGGGGGAAACACAGGTATTCTTGTGTCAGAGAGCAACTCAGGAGATCTCAGAAACTACAAAGCTGAGTCCAGCTGGACATTCCAAAATAGTTTTGTATGGAAGAGATTCAGAAATATCTTTAGGTATATCAGATATGTGTTTCCCAGTGTTTCAAATATAGAAGAGAGGATAAATGCTTTAATAAGTTAGGAAGGCAGTAGCCTCATTTATCAAAAAGATAAGAGGAACCCAGATGACAGAATTATTAATATTTTGCAGAAAAAAAAAAGGCAGGATGAAGCAGTATACTGCAGTGGGTTAGTGGCTTTGCCTTTTGGTCTCAAAACACAAACGTGAACTCCGAAAAAGCATTTTGGGAAGAAATATTTTTCGAGACCCAGCCTGGACTTTGTATGATGGTACAAATGCAATGCAAGTGGTGTTTTGGTTTGGGTTTTTGTTTTAGTGTGTATAAAATTAAGGTAGGGCTCTGTGGCTTGGATCATTCTACTTTCTCTTTTTTAGCAGTTTCTGAAGCCATTGTAGCTGCAGTTTGGCTGTCATGTTCTTCCTTTAATTGGAAGCTGGCCAAGGGAAATGGTTGGCAAACCTTGTTTTTGGAAGTCTGGACATTATCTTGCTGCTTTGGGGCCTCTGCAGTATTAATAAACCACAAATAAACTTCCTGGCATTTCTTTAACAACATTATGGTTAAAGAACAACCACTTTAAGCCTTCGGAGAATAGCCGTTGCAGAATAACAGAAATCACAGTCCACTGACATCTATCAAATAACTCTTCTTTGCTAAAGCAAAAAGGCAGGTTGGATCTTTGCACAGCAGAAAGAATAGTCATGGGACATAGTATAAATAATAAACTACCACTAATAAACACAGCCCTTCCATTGTAGAGTCTTACACATACTGGTTAAAAATCTATTTTCCTCATTTGGCACTTCATATGATATTAATTGAATTTTGTATCCTGATCTTCACTTTATGTTTTGTGATAATGTATGCTTTATCTTGAGAGTGTCTTTCAAGTTGCTGTCTAGTGTGTATCTCAGCTGGTGAGAGCCAAGAAAATATGCCTAGATTTATTAGGGATCTACTTAACTTTCCTTGGAAAAGAGGCCACAGGCAGAATTGCTCTGCTGTATATGCGGACGGTCATTAAAAAGCATGATCTGTAGACACCTGCCATGTAGCAAGTTCTGCAGCATGAGCCAGGAGTCCATCTGGTATGTGCTGCCACTCTTTGAGGAGCTGAGTGGCTTGGCCAGTAAGAAGCCTCCATCTGTGCCATAAGCCTTTGGTCAGCAGCATCTTGCAGGTGAATTTTTCAACAGCAGAGAAGGGAACTCTGGTGGATGAACATAAGGAATTTCCTTGGCTTTCTAGTTCCATATAGAGTGTCATTGTAGCTGTAGTCAGCAATACCACAGCTTTTCCTCTCCTACAGCGTATCTCTGGGTGACATGCAAATCACCAATAAGTAGCTAATTAGGCATAAGTGATCATGATTTTATTTTGTTTTCTTGTAATGCATATATTCAGGTCCCTATTCTCACTGGTTTATGAAAATGACCAATTTTATAGTACTGGAAAAAAGTTTCAAGACAAAAAAGATGGTAAAATGTTTTCTTTTTTCTGTCTATGAATTCTAAACTTAATGACCAAACAGACAAAAAAAAAAAAAAAACCTAACGAAGAAGAATTATTACTATGAAAATCCCTAAGTGAGAAGTTAGGGGTGTGAAGGTCTTATAAAAGTTGAGGTCTTCAGGAAATCGATAAAGCACACACAAATCTCCATGGAGAACAGAATTATGGATGAAATATATTTTTCTTTACTTTTTTTTTTAATTTATTTTTATTTTAAAGAAGCACAGTAAGAACAAAAGTAGTCTGAATAAAAGAATGGGCCATTGCTGGGTGAAAACATGTCCGTTAGAAATAGAACCAAGTATTCATTGAATTACTTCTCTTCTTCAAGTGTCTATTAAAGTCAGGCTGCTGCACCTCTGTTGATGACGACCATGAAGTATGTAATACCCTCTGCCACCTTTGCTGTGCTGCTCTGCTGCTGTGTGAACTCTTACTGTCAGGCTTATTTGAGCATCTGGACTTGACAACTAATATCTGGAAGTTTTTAAAGAATTTACTGGAGACTTCTGTGGGTTATGAACCTTGAATTTTTCAATATGCTTAGAAACAGTGAGAAATTACAGAGAACTTGGGAATTTATAACCAGTGCTTTTAAAAAGAATCTTCTGGATAATTGCAAGCCTATCAATTTGGCTCTAGTCCTGGAAAAAGGAAGTCTCCTACTGGGCTACATTTAAACTTCCTATCATTCTTTAAGTTTAGTCACCCTTGATTTTTGGAAAATAGATTTTATCAACATGACTTTTTATTCCTTTCTTTATTCTCTTATTTGAGAGATAACAAATACAGTTTGATCAATGCCATTGTGCCATCGTGTGATATATAATATGCTTCTGTGAGGCATCATTTTTTGATCAAGTAACTAGACTGAAATGAAATCAATTCAGTTCTTCTAAAATGGACTAAAAGCTGTCAGGCAGGCTATGAAACATGACTCTAAATGGGGAATCCTCGCTGAATATGTGCCTTTCTGTTGGATCTTATAGAACTGGTTATTAGCAGTGACTATTTAGCACTTTATTGATGACCTACATGGTAATAATACCAGTTTTCCACAGGACTATAGGAAATTTAAGAAAGAGGTTGACTATCTGATGCAAATTAGTTTGTCAGTGGATCTCTGCGGGGCTGTGATTACTGAGGTTATATTGAAATTTCTTAATGTTGAAATGGTGTGTGACAGAAAGCAAGAGCAACTTCAGCATTACAGCATAGTCATCATGGTTAGCCCAAAGGATCTCAGACGTACAAAAACAGGTTCTGCTCCACATTCTCAAGAATTGGTACAATTTAGAAGGTTGATCTTTAGAAGGTCCATCACACTGAAATACAGCCCTGAGTGTCTGTCCATTTTCTGCTTGTGTTGTTTACTACTGACAGGGCTCTGGAAGTAATGCATCAAAAAGTCTTGCATCTGGAACAGTTAATGCTCACCTGCATGTTTTTCACCTTTTTACTAATTAAAACACAGCCATGAAAAATGCTAATCAGTTGAATCTGAGTATTTCGTATGAAATTAGTAAAGTTAGTAATTATATGTACCTTCTCTCTATCACTTTTGTCCACTGGAACAATTTATTCTTCCATGCAATAGCATTGAAAATAATGAAGCTGGCTTGCTTTGCAGAGGACTTTGAAATGCCATGCCCAGATCAGCTGGAAACAGAACCAGGGCTAGTATCTGTGAATCCCAAGCTGCTCTTGTATCCACTGGACCATGCTGATTGATGCCACTAAATACACAATTTGGGAAGTACCCAAGTGCAAATGCATAACCAAATTTCGTGTCTTGCTTTAGAAATATACTAACAATGTTTTTTAAAGCTGTGATGATAAGTTCTTTTTCAAAGATTTTTTATTAAACTATAAACAGAAAATGTGACCCTCCATGCTTGTTCTCAAGAGTAAATTTGCATTTTTTCCTATGGCCATAAAAATACTTGGCTTTTTTTTCCTGTTCTAGCTACAGCATTGAAAGCCTACCCTATGTTCATATTCAATTCCTGTCTTCGGTTCACCTGTGGTAGCAGCCTACAGTGTGCTTAGTCTATATTCTCCCACTGTTGCAGCAACATTTACACATATGAACTGTTTGTAACATCAGTAGAAATATATCTCCTCTTTGAAGTCATGCCTTAAAATGATCCTTTCTACACAATTTTTGGCACAAACTGGATTTCTTGTAAGAGTTGATCATTTCCAAGCAAGCTTAAAAAGAACATCCAGTTGCTTTCTTTTGACATACTCTCCTCCCCCCCCAAAAAAATAAAATTTCTGCTGAGCTGTGCCCTTCTGTTTCACAGCAGGATTAGGGATGCCTCTGATAAAGAGCTGTCTATTGTTCAAATAGGACTTGGTGTAATGATCGCTTAGTCTTGTGTCTAGGTCTTTAAGTGTTACAGTCTACAAATTACCATCCTTATCTCTTTTTGTCTTGCTCTATCTTGCTGAAAGAATGAACGTGGCTGCCTGAGTTGTATCCAGAACTATCAGTTTCCTCACTGAGAAGACAAAAGGGTTCCTGTTGTACGTGTCTATATTCCAGTGACCTGCTCTCCCGTAGACATTGCAAACTCATCTGAGATGACTTCTGTTCACCTGACATGTCTGCTCTAAAGATTATGGTTATTAAAGCATCTGTATGAAAGATACTGCCTGCTGAATGACCAGCCTTGGTGGAAAAGAAGTACAAGGAGATCATAGGAACATTCTCTCTCCCCCCCGACCCCACCCTGGCTTTAAAGATCAGAACTATTTGTCATGGAGCAAAATTGCTTGGAAGTTGAACTTCTGTTCCCACAATTGTATTTAAGAAGTGCTTAAGAATCTTGACAGACTTATGAGTGATTGTAAGCAGCTGAATGAAAACAATAGGCCTGCTATAGCCATGGGACATGGGTGGGCCCCAGCATCAAAGTCTTGCATGGCAGGTAGGCTATGTCAGGGCAGAGCTCAGGCAGTCCACACTACAGCATGTTTGAGCTTCAGTTCCAGCTATTCTTCAGCTGCTCAAACACTTTATTTGAAGAAATGTGTTAAATGAAGTGCATTTTGCATTTTTTTTTTGTTTTTTTTTTTTTTTTTTTTTAATGAAGGCTGAACTGTATCTTCCCATGATTCAAATTCATGTCTAAGAACATGCTGGCTGTCTTAGCTTTAACCCCAGCCCACTCTCGTAGTTCGGGAGGCATATGTTGCCAGCTCAAGGCTGGCTCAGAGAGAGATAAATACAGATGGGTCCAAGTGTATGTGTGTTCATATATATGTTTATAGCTAAATGTTGTGTTAACATGTATAAAATTATCTGAGGAAAAGATAATTCCTGGAGAAGTTGTCTAGGACTGAAGGTCTTATGTGGCCAAGGGCAGGAAAGTGTACAAAGAGATTAATTTTCTTGGTGCCAAGACCTTATTTCTTAAAAGATGAAGAAAAGATACACAAAGGGAGAAAAAGGATATAAAAAAGTGAAGTGGTGAGATTCTTGATTGTGATGAATGAGGATAGACTCTTAACGGGGAGAAATTGCTTGTAATTTACTGCCCACTTAAAAATTACAGAGGAAAAGAATAGTTGTTCTGCATGCTCTGATATCACCAAAGCTCTTTTCCATCTGTAACTAACTAAAAATCTACTGCTGTTTTGTAATTCCATGTAACTGAATCAGAATCAGTAAAATGTTTTGCTTCTTTCATTTAAATGCAATTGCCTTTGGGTAAAAAATGTTTCGTCTTCTAAACTCTTTAAGTGGTGTTTCTGTGAGTATGTTAAGATCTATTCTGCACAAAGGAATATTGTAGTCTGAAATCTGTTTTGGAATCACATTGTCAGTTATATTTCTTTAGAAGACATGACAAGCTAAACCATTAATTGCATTGAAAAGGCTTTTAGTGTAAAGATTATTATAATATTAAAATGCATATGATTTTAAAGGAAATAGCACATTATGTTTAGAACATTGAGAAGATATTAGTTCTGTAAGAAAATATTTCAAGAAATATATTACTTAGGGCTAAAAAGCTGTTTATATACAAAAATTTTCACATCCCACATATGTTAAATACAGTGCACTGTCTATAAAAATCTTTTGTGCCTTACTGTTTGATCTGAACACTATGCAATGCAAAGTTCTTCTGTGACAAAATTTTGTGTAGTTGACAGCCAAATGAAGAAGATACCTAGTAGGGAAGAAATAAAATGCACAAGCTATAAATAAATGGACACTCTGAAGTTGGTATGTGAGGTGGTTTTTATTTCTACAACCTGGAATGTTAATTTCAAAGCAGCTACAAATGATGGAATGAAATAGCAATCATTGTCAATATTAAAAGGTCTGTGTGACAAAAAGCAGGTGAAAGAAAAGACGAGATCACAAAAGAGATATTTTTGCTAGAAAAAAGGAGGTTCTCACCAGACTACAAATAAAACCAAAATACAGTGAAGAATGACTGCCGTTTAGAAACTAAGTACTTTAAATAGCTGAGGGAATTCCACAGTCCAACAGGTGGGAAAGATTATATCATATTATCACATATTAATTTCTATATCAGTCAAGGTACGTAGTTTTCAGAAAAAGAGATGTAATCTGATTATTTGGCAATTCAGACAACCCATTATGACACTTAATTTGCAAATATTCGTGACCTAGAACATTTCACTAAGCAGCTGATAGTGTGGCGAAGAGTTAAAGCTGTCGGTTCAGCATCCTGCTGTGCAGAGAGTGGATTGGTAGAAGTAGCTGCAAAAGAGTAAGACATATCTGCAAGTCTGGCAGCTACTATATTGGCTTGGAATGAAAACGATATGTGGAGGGTACAGGGTTTTTGTCCTTAGTGTTCTTCAAGGAGATACACATGTGGCAAGGATTTGATGAGTATAATTGTTAGACTGTACCTGAGCCCTGCTACACAGAGCCATAATACTTTGTATCCTCAAGTCTCCATGGAGAACTATAAGAGAACAGGATTAACTGCCAGAGTGGATTCACTCTGTAGTCAGAAACTCTTGTTTACATGATTGGAATAGATAACTGGTAGAAGAACAGCTAGTGCATACTTCTGAGGCAGGTTAGTTTTGCGCTTTTTTGCATTGCAGCCTTTGCCATGAGAATGAGTATACTTCATGCCATTTTCAGTTCTTCTTACAATCATTACACTGGAAATGTTATCACTTTATATTTTTCCAATTTTTACATTCCTAAGGCTTGATGTAATTATTATCTCGTAATATATTCTCTGTTTCAGTGTCTTTATAAAAAAAATTAGCATTGGTGGAGTTGGTAAGAAATTACATTCTTCCCTGACAGACTAAAGATGATATTGTTTAAAAGAATAATTAATTATCTTAAGAAGCCATTCTCATGAAGACCTAGTTTTAATATTGGTTAAGCATAAGAAAAAGGGGCGATAAGGACTTTCCATAGATGCTAAGAAGGGAAGGCGCTGTATGCTCTAGTCTGACTTCCCGCATGAAAGAGATCCAGGTATTCTCGATTTTCTATATTGTAAGAAAGTCATCTAGCTTTGATCTGCCAGTAGCAATTGATGGAAGATCTAATACAAGCTTTCAGAGAGCAATCTGATGACTTCTTATTCTGCTGAAGATGAACGGAATGGAATAAGTTTCTATCTGTGGGATGAATTGTCTGTCACAGGCATGCAACCTTCAAAAAATATTTTTAAAATTTTAAATCTTTAGAAAGGAATACTAGCTTTGAAGATGAATTAACTGACAGATATCCTCAGGCTTCTGCTGTACTGCACTTCTCAGTTCATAAGCTCTCACTATTCAAACTATTTGACTAAAACTATCTAGTTTTAGTTTCTAGATTCTGCATTTTTTACAATCTTTTTGTCTTCTATATTATTCAGTATCAATATAATGAGCAAGGATGTCTATTTTTGATGTCTGCATGGTGTGTACGATGCACAGATTTGGTTCAGTTAGATCACTCAGAGGGATTAAAACCAACACTGAATTCTTAATTGCCTGTAATCGCTAAAAAATATTAATAGCACAAACTTGTACACCAAAGATCAGCAACTTGCTTCTCTTCTGTACCTCAAGTACCTGGTGATAGCAAATTCTTAATATTGTGTCCTTATTGCCCTTGAAATGAAGCTAGATTGTGAGAAATGCAGCAATAGGTATACGGCTGGTAGGAATGATATTCCTTAAAATTGTGTGTTGGTACATTTGTGTTACTGATATCCCACTCATGAGGTGTTGCTGAGTTATAGTATCTGCATATAATATATCTCTTATGCTTATCATAAAGTTTTATGGACAGAATGTGTTCTCATCTATGGTGATACTTTTCCAAATCAGTCTTCTAACAAACTGGCTTATACTTTCATTTTCGTGCTCATTAAAAACAAGCCTTAAAATGACTTAAAATGGGCTGCCCTCTTTTGGAGACAGTGAGACTTTGTTTCAATGTTTTTTAAAAGCAATCCTGAGGAGAAATACCAATACTCTAAATAGAAGTCCTGAGCAGAGCAAGCCACTGCAGTGCAGAACATAATTCATAGAAAGCATTTGACAATAGCATTTTTGATGATTCATTCTCCTGACTCAGATGGCAGAGAGAACCGGGCATGGGAATAGTGTAATTTTTGCAATAAAAGAATGAGAAATGCAAGGGCACGCTTGTTTTGATGACCCTGGAAATGGTAACATGTTATTCTGGTTTCCGTTCTGGGCCAGCCTGTGATGGGTGCAGGCGAAGGAAGGACAGCACAATCATTAAATTTATAATATACAGTATAAAGTAGTAAAGGGTGTGGGGAAATGTCTAATCAAGTATAGCTGATATCTCTTTTTTATAAGTTTAGCTGGTAAAGATAATTCCAGTTGCTGTAGGGCGTGCAGCATTGTGTGACATCCTAATTTTTTTCATAAATTGTTCTGTGAGATGGGGGCAGTTCTGCACAAGATTGCTTTCATAGTGTTGTGTCTTGTATTTCCATTATCCTGTGACTAACTAGCAATGAAGTCTGCCTGAAGCTTTATGAACTGCTCAGCTGCAATAAGATCTCTCTGCTCCGTGAGAACTCCAGTAACGGGCACTGGTGGTTTTAACGGGGATTAGTTTTTCTTATATAGGGGTGCCAATTTGGGCCTCCCTTGTCTGCCTGGTTGTGTCTGTTGCGGAGCTTGTTGGATTTCAGTAGCTCAGTGATGTCTGCCCCTTTGTCAAATTAAGCTGAAAGCAGCCTGAATGTTTAAAAGTGAGGGGACAAATTGCCAGCGTTCAGGCAATCCTGTTTCTGAAGGAATCCATTTTAAAATGAAAAGCACAGAATTAGCGTAGGTCTTAGTGGACTAAAGCTAACTACCTTCAAAAGAAAGAATATGCAGTGCATTCTTCCCAGGGAGGCCCCTGTTTGGGAATTTTTTGACTTGAATTTGGGTAGGAGGCAAAACTATGTGCACTGTGCCTGTGATTTGCAAATCTCACATCACATGCGGTCCAGCCAGCTGTGCCTGACAGCCCCAGCCAGGCACATGGTAAGTATGTACCTAGTGACATGCTGAGCTGGGGACTCTTAAGTATCCCCAAAATAGAAGGGTTCCGTTTGCAGGGCAGTAACAGCTACATTTTTAATCTGGTCAGAAACTTTTTCCCTGTCTGCTGCTGAGGAGACCTTCAGTAAAAGGGTAGCCATGTGTGGGATGTACAAACTGCTGTGGTAGCAGTGCTCAGGGCCTGCACACTGAGGTAGGTCAGAGGTGCTATGTGAGACATTTTCCACTGAGCCCAGACTTTCTTGTGCTCTTGGTCTGCTGTGAATGTACAGTGGTTCCTCTGTGTGCCTGGCTGCCAGTCTGGGCCATCTGCAGATTGCCCACACTGTGGGTGTGACAAGCTCTGGCTGAGCAATCTGGTGATACAATGGCAGGTGTCCTGCTCTGCCACTGAAAACAGGTACTGGGACAGCCCCTCCACCTAGAGTTCAAGGTACTGATGGTTTTGCTGGCTATGGACTCTTTGTGCTGGCCTTCAGGTGATGGCTCATGTTTACTTTTGACCAGTAGAGCATAGAGCGGTCCTTGAGGCCAGGGAGAGTGAAGGGAGATGGGGCAATACATATTCCTCCACATATTTTGGTGTTTTTTTAGTCTTTTGCTGCTGTCCCTATGCATTTACGTACACTAACTTCACAAATGCGTGACTGTCCGTAAACTTTACATTGTCTTTCCCTCAAAGTTGGCTTACCCTGGCCAGGGAGTCTTCCGCAAGACTATATGAGTCACAGAAATTAGCAATATGCTAAGTTAAATACAGTAAATGATTTATCTCCTCTCCCTCTGGTTTGTGTTTTGAAATGTACGCTGCACGGTTTGATAGCTTCCTACCACTGCTGCCAGGCCACCTGTCTCACACTGCATCCAAGTCTTTGTCTCCAAAAATACCACTGCAGCTCAGACAAACAGCTTGGCAGCCATGCCAGGGAAGACCTTTAACATTATGATGTCGTATTGCCACAATGGGAGAGAAAGATACATTACATATCTGACCCAGTGCTTCAGAGCCTCAGTGCTGGAAATACCATGCCATGTCTAAAATGCATGTAAGGAGCTGGTCATCCTCTAGAAACGAGCATTGTCTGGCATCATAATAGTTAACGTAGTACTGGTTTCTGTGGTATAGTCTGATTTCTTTTGGTCGGTGTTTGTTTTTATTTTAATCAGTGATGGAATAAATGTTTTTATCCCTTGCTTTTTCTCTGCTCACTCTTTTTTTGACTTCCAGAGAAGCTATCGCAAGTATGTAATGCCATGTGGTGGCTGCGGACAGACACTTGAAGTAGGTTAAATGTAAACAGATGATTAAGTGGGTGATCCACTGAGATTAGGTCTACAGAAGCAGTAGGGTTTCCTCAGTGCTTTTGTTGCTGTTGGTATGGTTTATATAGACTTTGCCCATATGTTTCTATACCCACGTAGCTAGTGGCAGCCCAGAAGATGGCAGGGAGCCCGGCACTGGTGGCAGGGCTGGATATCCTATCATTGGATAGGACTGTTAGTGCTGAGCTCTCGGCTGCCATGGCTGGATGTTGGAGCTAGGTGATGGCACTGACGCTGGCCCAAGTGAGCTGGCTTTGCAGTTGCTGCAGTCCAGCCCAAGATGAGTGCAGACACTCATCTTGTTCTGGACATCAAAGAGAGAGTGAGAGAATGGAGTTGCAGTCACTTGGGATTTATTTGTTATATAGATGGATGTAACTGAACTTTTTTTCTGCAGAGTAAAAAAAATCAAGCAGGATGCAGCTCCTGCAGTGTCCTTGTCCCTGTCAGTAGCATCCTCTGGTGTGCAGCATTGGGATTTCATGGATGACACATCCTCACTGCTGGGCTCTGCAGAAGACACTACTTTGAAACCATCATGGTGGGCTGCCCAGTATCCTCTGTGTCAAGGGCAATATTGATTGTGAGAGAAATGTGGTGAAGCCACTTGGTAGTGCACAGCATTCAAGAGGATGATGTGAGAGAGGGAAAATGTTTCAAGTTTCTGCCTACGTGCAGATAGAATAAGGCAGCATGTCTGTTCAAACAAAAGGTCCATGTGGCTTGTTTAGTTTAAAGAAACTTTCCATCCTCCCATTGAAAGAAGCCCTGGAGGTGAAAGGAGTGCAGTTGTGAACTTCATATTGTTGGCGCCTGTTTCTACTGAGGTTACATAATTGCTGTTTTCCTGGGAAATGAAATCATGGAAATGAAAAACTGAATTCACCAGAGCATAAGCAGGCCCAGCTTTGATTTCAGGCACCTGTCTGTGCCAGTATTTAATTTGGCACAGGAAACGTGGCATCAAAATGAATATAAACAAGTAGCACAGGAATAATGGCACAACTGGCATTCAGACACCAAGATGTGAGAACACATCCCTCCCCAGCATGGGAAACTTCACAGTGTATAGTGTGTGCATGGGATGAGGCCGATGTCAGGAGCAGGCAAGGAGTGTCCTGTGAAGCAGGAATGGTAGGGGGGGCTTGGAAATACACTAGCAGAAACCCAACAACCCACACCTTAAATGAATTGGGTGGTAAGAAGGGCAAGCTGCAACCAAATAAGAGAAGCTGTAGGGCTGTAAGGCCTTTCCTCTGTCTCGCCTTAGTAATTATCTCCTGTTTGCAGAGCTTCCATTAATTGGAATGCATTTCCTAATGAAATTAGGCTGGCAGCCAGTATTCAAGTCTTTTTACTGCTAGGGAAAATTTGTTCTTTGAGCAACTCAGCCATTGATTTTTGTTTGTGTTTTCATTCATCATGAGACTGTTACGTGCCAAAAATTCCATGCTCCGTCATATTGCCTTGGACAGTATGAGTTATTTGATTTATTCCCTTGATACTATGTCTCGAAAACTGAATTTTACAGCAGTGTCCCATTTGTAGTTACTTTGTTTTATGGTTTTCACCTCTCTAGCCCCCATTATTTTTTTATTTTATTTTTTTGTAAACATTTGGCCTTCCTTTCAACTACCTATCTATTAGGACAGAATGAAATGCATGGCACTGCAAAGGCACTAAGAATCCCAAGGAAAAACCCAATAAAGATTCAAAAAATTGGTTGAAATGATATTTGCATTGTGGGGTTTCTCGATTTAAAAGGATTGTGAAACTTGCGTTCTTTATAGAGAGCACAGGAGCTAGGATGTGTCAGTGCAGAAGAACGCATTTGGAAGAGAGGTCTTTGACAAAGCAAAGCTGGCAACAGTTGAGCGGGAAGGGGTCAGAGCCCTGTTCAGACCTCAGACAGTCTTTGAACTGTGCTTTGCTTACCTCTTTGAAGAAAGGTGGGACTGGAGATAGCAATTACAGCATTATTTGGATGTGGCATCTTCTTTGCTTCTTCACACAGGTCAGGACTAGATATTTCTTGTGGGTGTTCAAACAGCCTTGTCTATCTTACTCTGCAGGATACTGTTCAATATATTGGCAGGATCTACATATATACCTGTCCGTTAGGCTGAATTATTTTCAAGCATTAATCTTTCTGCTACATCGCCACTACAT
Organism: Lathamus discolor; assembly: GCF_037157495.1. NCBI lineage: Eukaryota > Metazoa > Chordata > Aves > Psittaciformes > Psittacidae > Lathamus > Lathamus discolor. The sequence continues at coordinate 45,070,868 of NC_088887.1, forward strand.
GATATATATCTGTACTGATCATCCTCCGTAACAAATATGAATCTTATAAAATGCATGCAGCCATTTTACAGCAGACTTTCGGTAACTCATCTACCAATTTTTCTCATTCACCAGATAGGAAGGATAGTGATCAAGGTTGAAGGTTAGACAAAGAGAGAATGGTTTGAGTTACCTCCAGCTCAGAATGATCAAAAATATGAGACTGAATTTAAAATTACTATTTGAAAAGCAATATGCTTAGGGTTCATCTTAGTTTCTTTGATGTTTGAGACTTAAATGAATGCACTCAATTTACCTTTACAGATTTGTCTTAAAGCATGCTAGCATAAATGGTTGTGAATTAAACTTTAGTCACCCACCATCTACAGCAAATGGAAGTACAAAATCAGTATCATAGGACCTGTGACTGAAATCAGGAGAAAGAAGAAAAGCCCCAAAACAGTGGAATTCTGTACTTTTAGGACTTCACTGCAGTTTCTGGAACAGTCACATTCTTTAACTTACTAAAGCTTCCCCTACATATGTGTATTAGATTGTATGCATGCATGGAAAATCACACAATTGGTGTTGCTTACTAAAACAGAAATAATTTTCTTAGATGTATTTTAATTGTTTCTCCTTATGATTCTGGTAGCTTTATTTCCCATCTAGAAAGCAAATAGTGCCGTAGTAGACATCTTCAAGAGACAGTCTGTTACCATGAGATGTTGCACTGAGACATTATGCTGAGAATGCCCTAATACCATGTATATTATGGATGATACATATGAAGAATTTAGTGGTGTTGTCAACACATATCTATGGTGAGAAAGAAAGTCAGTCAGCTTCCTTTAGTTGCTGGGCTGAGGCTGTGGCCTCAAATAGCATATAAACATACCAGAATAAGATCATGTTTGACTGCTGGAATATTAACTTTTCCCAGCAAAGCATTTATTTGCATTTCATTATTCTTAATAAATGGAGAAAGGACATAGATTTGTGTTTTGTCTGCCTGTCTTCCCACGAGGTGTTTATCTTTTATAAATAAACCAACAAAATAAACCAGAAGACAATGTTTCGACAGGGTGCCTGATTGTGAGAACACAAAGTTGCAGCTAAGAAGATTTCTGTAGGATTTTCATTACCAGACAGTCCTGGGGAAGAGCAGCTGCTACTTCCCACTGCAGAGCAGGATACAAGAATGCTCTAAGGCATCACAGCGAATGGCAGGGGTCCTGTCGGATCATCTTCAGCAAAGGATTGGTCACAAAAGGCTTGGCACCAAACTCAACTTTTCTTTCTGGGGACTGTGTCCTGATGCTGTTATGGCAAGTGTGTCATCTCCCGCTTTTCCCAACCTGAAATGTAGGTAGTTAATAGTTGATAATTTGTGTACTTCTTTCTTCATTTTTGTCTTCAGATAACTTTCTCTACTCGAACTTCTTTCCCATTGGCAGTATTTAAGCAGGGGGTGATGCTTGTGTGCTGTGTGAACCCTCCTTTCCAGTCTAAATTAGTCTATATTTTGGGCAAGAATACTAGAACAGACTCAAAAGGAGAGCAACAGACTCATCTGTGCTGGGGCAGAAAATGTGGTGACAGCACTGGAAGACAGTTCTGGTCTGAAGATGGGAACCTTGTTGAGTAGAAAACTGAGACTTGAGACCTGCCCCAGGACACCTACAAAGCATTATCAGTGGCTAGGCTGTTGGTATGGATTGGCGTCTCAGGCAGCAGTTGCAACATACCTATCATTCCTGTGGCCTCTCTAAACTAACCAAAAAATGTATACTGCATGTGATATTCTTCACTTGTTTGCATGATACCCAGTACAGCTGTGACCTGTGCCAAGTTCCACTCTCCCAAATAGCTTGAGCATCTTCTAGGAACCAGAAGAAAATATTTGTGGAATAAATTTGTCAATAGATGGGCCTGGTCATGCTTATGTTCTAAGCCTAAAAAATTTCATCCTAGGGGAATTCTTTACAAATCGTTCAGGTTAATGGTGATATAATAGTGTTTTCATTGAAGACATGACATCATATGCAAGAATGTTTTTTTCTTGAAGACAGTGATTGTCTCCAGACTTCCCCAAGTGGTGATCACTGGAGAAAACAGCATCTCTTCAGGTATTACTGAGATCTGTAAGGTCGCTGCTTCAAACTACAGTCCCACGATGTCTGTTTTCACTGTAATTGCAGCCTGTGCTGTAATGCATTCTTCCACATGTGTGTGGAAATAGTGTGAAATAGTGTGTCTGAAATAACCACTGTAGCTCACATACAGGATAGCTGTTTGTTTGAAACTTTACTGATCAATAAGCGGTGAGGGTATTGAATGAACTGAAAGATGAGGTGAGGGCTGTTTCATTTTGCATTGAGATGCCTGTTCCATTGCTGTGAACTTTGCATATCTGGGGTTCAGGCTATCCAGACAATGGCCCCTTTTCATTTTTTTTTTCTCCAACATTTTAAGTTGTAGTAGTTTCAGAATTATGCTTGCTCAGACAGAAGACTGTTTTGCCTTCAGACAATGAATGTATGGACTTGCAGATCTGGGGTAGACTCCAGAAAAATGCTCAGCAGCATAGAAGTATGGAAAGCCAGAAATACATTCAGACACACTTCATGGTTTGTCTGAGTGTCCCCTGTGGGACAGGATCTGAGGGTTTTCTAGGCTTATGTAGACGTTGTTTTGATACAACAGAGCAGAAGGGCTGGGTCTGCTGCCTGTGCTTGTCTGTGCGCATGTACTAACTGTGACAGGGCCTGTAGATCCTGTCTTTTAAACGTTGCTATGAATAATGAAATATTCCTTGAGGTTTTTCTGCAGTCCTGCAGCAGGTAATTGCTACTCCTGTAAGTGTTATTTCTCTTCCTGAAAGGAATTGTGTGCAGCATCCAGTGTAATGCCATGTTCATCTTGTCCACTGATTTACCACTTTCTCTACAGAATCATAGAATCAGCTAGGTTGGAAAAGACCTTTAAGATCATCAAGTCCAACTGTTACCTCAGGACTGCCAAGACCATCACTAAACCATGTCACTGAGAGCCTCATCGACATGGTTTTTGAACAGTTCCAGGGATGGTGATATTACCACTTCCCTGGGCAGCCTGTTCCAATGCACCCTCTCAGTGAGGAAATTTTTCCTAATATCCAATCTAAACCTCCCCTGGTGCAGCTTGAGGCCGTTACCTCTTGCCCTATCCCTTGTTACTTGGGAGTAGAGACCAACCCCCACCTCACTACAATCTTCTTTCAGGTAGGTGTAGAGAGCGATAAGGCCCCCCCTGAGCTTTCTCTTCTCCAGGAGAGAGACAACACAAATATACCACAGTTCCCTCAACTGTTCCTCAACAGATTTGTGCTCCAGGCCCTTCACCAGCTTTGTTGCTCTTCTCTGGACCCGCCCCAGCACCTCAATGTCTCTCTTGCAGTGAGGGGCCCAGAAATGAACATGGGATTCGAGGTGCAGCCTCACCAGTACTGGATACAGAGGGAAGATCACTGCCCTGGCCCTGCTGGCCACACTGTTTCTGATACAGGCCAGGATGCCATTGGCCTTCTTGGCTGCCTGGGCACAAGCTGGCTCATGTTCAGCTCCATCAATAAGCACCCCAGGTCCTTTTCCACCAAGCAATTTTCCAGTCATGTTGCATGGGATTGTTGTGGCCCAAATGCAGGACCCAGCACTTCATACCATTGGCATCAGTCCATCAACCCAGCCTGTCCAGATCCCCCTGCAGAGCCTTCCTATTCTTCAGCATATCAACATTCCCAGCCAACTTGGTGTCATCTGAAAATTTACTAAGGGTGCACTCAATCCCCTCATCCAGATCATCAATAAAGATATTAAACAACACTGGCCCTAACACTAAGCCCTAAGGGGCACCACTAGTGACCAGTCACCAGCTAGATGTGATACCATTTAACACCACTCTTTGGGCTTGGCCATCCAGCCAATTTCCAACCCAGGCCACGAGCAGCCAATTTCTTCAGAAGGCTGTGAGAGACAGTGTCAAATGCTTAAGTCCAAATAGGGTCCACAGCCTTTCCCTCCTAAACCAGGTGGGTCACCTTATCACAGAAGGAGATCAGGTTGGTCAACCAGGATCTGACCACCTTTCTCCACCCTCACCATCCTGTTTCTCCAGTGTGGGAAAGCTAAGCCCTTCCAGAGCGATAGAATCATGACAGAAGCTGTAATCAGACAGCAGGTTGTAACTGGCATTTTGATGCTTTCTGCTAGTGTTTTCAAAGGTGGTTCCTCTGGGCTTCTGTGAAGAGTAAATGTGTCGCTGACAGGTTTTTTTCCCATAGAGGAAGGAGGAGAGGTGGGGCGGGCACAGAGGAGTAGTGCACTGCAGCTTTGTTTTCAATCCAGGCATCAAGGTTTTAGTACCTGTGGAGTAGTGAGCAAAACTGAGCAGCATGTTTTTTTCCTAGAATTCATTCATATGCAGGCCGTGGAGATGGAGGGTTGTGTCTCTCAGGGATGTGCTGCGAACACACCGCAGTTGGAGCTGTGCAGCTTCACTGGTAATGAAGTTGATGTCAGAAGCGTCTGCCTTTCCCTGTGCTCAGAAAAGTCATAGGCTAATAAACCAAATTCCTCCCAGTTCTTTTCCCCAGACAGCACACAGCTATGGGCAGTGATTGCTTTGTGCCCCACCCCTCTCATGCTGAATACTTGTTATTTCATATGGTGGATTACACCTGAGCCTCTTCCCTTTTTCTTCACTGATCTTTCATGAAGTTCAAAGGTCCTGCCTGTTTTTCTGTGGCTGAAAGGAAAGCAATGCTGTCCCACAGACATGCATGGCTTTGATGGGCTGTGTGCAGAGGACTTGGAAGGAGCTGCTCTCATTTTCTCTTCATCATCCTCTCTCAGCTGGTGAGAGAACGCTACATGCTTGGGAGAATCATGCAGGCAGCAGAGCAAGCTCCACAATACATACTACAGATCTCACCCTGGCATTACATCTGTTGCTGCCAGGAGACCTCCCTGGTGTGAAATAGAAATACATAAATCTGTCTTCAGCAGTGTGCAACTAGGCATCATGGCAGCACAGGTAAACTGCTTATTTGTGAATTACTTTGAGGAATGGTTAGTTGGAGGGGTGGCCCTGACACCAAAGCATGTCTTTTGGGGTATCTGGATAGTGGGAATGAGACAGGGGACTGGAGGTGGAGTGGTTTCCTTCTGGGAAGAGATGAGCACCTTTGAGGAGAGCTGAGCCATCTCTGCTGGTGTTTCTGAGTTCTTGTGTAATGTTAGTATACCAACTAATCATGCTGTCATAAGTTCAAGCTGATAATTTTTTGTTAGACTAACTTAATGTTCTTGGGATCTGATTTTAGACAATACAGAGTTCTTGTGGCCGTAACTACAGAGCTGTCAGCAAGTTTTTGCTGTCAGCGCAATAGCAGAGACAATGCTAAGTAGTTGCAAAAAATGAGATGCGTGGTATTTCAATTGGGATATCAATAATCAGAGGAAACTTTTGAACTTACATGTCCTGTACTGTACATGGAGGCTACAATAACTTTACTGGAAAAGTTAAAGGCAGTATTAGTTTTGCATTCACTATAAAGGGATGTGGCAAATGGGAAGCTGATCCATACGTGAAATGGCAAGCGCTATCTAACTTCTACAGTGGATCAGCAAAGAAACTAGAAAATGCAGCATATACTTACACAAAAAATGAATTTTCACAGATGTGCTATTATTCCCTGTCATGACTTTACAATGTAATGTCTCTACTATCATATTTTTAGAAAGCACATGTGTGAAATTTCATGTGAGGAAAAAAGGGAAATGCTAGAAGTTAGTTTGCAGTCCCTTCCGTGTCACAATAGGCTTTGGCCCTGATTTTTTCACTGACTGGCGCAGAGAAAAGAGGAATCTGCAGGAAAAGAGTTTGTGGTCCCAGCTTACCTTTAGCTCTTCTCAATTTGGCTTCAGTGTGAAAGATTAAACAGAAAAAGAGCATTCACCTTCAATTGCTATAGGAAACAAACCCAGAATTGTTAAACTCATTGTGTCTTAGGTTGCATGAAAATCACATGAGTTTTGCTGGAGTAGAGGAACAGCAGAGCAGTTACAGATATGGAGTATAAAATTTACCGGAGCACTAGTAAGAGGCTGGTCTCAGCAGACAGGGAAATGCCATTGTGCTGACCTTGTCCAATATGGTTTTATCGACGTATTTTCTGCTTTCTCTTCAAGTGTATTGAGCTGGTTTTAAACTGTCACTTGAGATTATGCAATTTCCTACAGTGGGACTTCTTGCTGTCTGTGAAGAGTGTACCTTTTCTGTACCTACCTGCAGTCATCTCTTTGGTTCACTGGAGAGGGATGGATATGCTCCCAGTGGACTGCCAGATAGGGAAATATGCCTCAGGACTCTGTCATTGTTTGGGTACAGACAAGTGGTGGGATATGATGACTTGACCCACTATAATGCTGCTCCTTAGTGCATGGTGCACTGCTTCCTCTGCATGCTGGGCAGGGAAGACCAACACACCCTGTGGCTCAGTGGGGATCCCAGGGACAGTGACAGGTCCCACCTATGTGGTGGATGTGGAGTCCATTCACTGCACTGGGTCTCACTGATAGCAGCAACCTAATAGCAAAGCCAGATGAAGTCCCATTGCTGTGTGCCAGGTCCCCTCTCTGGAACAGTTTTGGTTGCTTCCTGGGCTTCAAAAGCTGACTTTTGCTAACAGACCTCTATAAAAGACCACAAATTTTGGCCTTTGTTCAAACCTCAGTCTAAAACAATAGCTGAATGTCTTTTAATAGTATTGAAACTGAGGGCAATGTGCATCAGCTCTTCTCTTAGGACTCATCTGTTTGTTAAATATAAGGGGAGGAAAAGAAAATCAAAGTTTGATTTAACTTTATTAGTGCACTAATATCTGTATTTTGCACAATGGCCAAGACAAACAAAATCAGCAGCAGAACTGATTTCTGTGTTTGTTTTTTATTTGGATTTTGAGATCCTGAAACAAAAAGAAGCAAATCTACTGATTGAAATTGCTCTTGCTTGAATGTTGTATTGACCTTACTTTTAGTGATAATATTGAATAATCCACAATTTTGGTCAGAATTTGGCCAAGATTGTACTGACTGGTATTTTCTGTTCTACATATATGTCTCCATTGTCTGGAATTGGAGGAAGAGAGAATGTTGTCTTCAGTGAAACGAGGTTTTTTTCAATAATTGGTTTGTGGAAAAAGTACTTTTTCTGTGAATTCAGACTTTTTACTTTATTGGCAATAAAAATGCAATTTTCCCTTGCTGATGCTGTCTATGCGATATACTTTTACAGTGCTGTAAATGTCCTGTTCTGAATACTCTGGGGAAATTGTGACATACTTGTTCAGAAGCCTGTGGGACTTGAAAATCTGTTTTGTGTTTTGTTATGTTTTGTTTATGTGTTTCCTCTATTTAAATTTGTGCTGAAGGTGGGTTGCAAACCAAGCTCTGTATACAAACCAGTTACAATGCAGGAAATTGTCTTTACTAGCCAATGCTCCCTCACCCGGTGGGAATCTGAGACTTAGGTCAACTCAACTCCAGACGTCTTTGAAACATGGGTCAAAAATCTGCAGTGTAGTATTGCTATCTCCTTTGGCACATTAGAGGGTAATTTTCAAGGTAGCCTAGATGTATGTAATTCCTTATTTCTCACTGTACCTCCGACATTGCAGAGCAGCCTTTTCTCTGCTGCTGCTTAGAAACCAAACCATGTAATTTATTTGTATTTTCTATTCCAGTTACACAGCCCTCTGTCTATCTTCTAGTTAGGTCCAAGTTGCTTGCTTCCTGGGCTGTTTTGTTTCTGCTGTCCTCCCAGGGGTTCTTTGCTGCATTTCCTACAGAAGCAGAAGAGTGGAAAAACCTCTAATCCAGAAAAGCTGTCTTCTTTTCTCTTGTTGAGCTAAGATTTTAATGAAAGGTCTTCAACACAATAAGCTTTTGGACCGCTTTCCAGCAACATGAAAAGAATTTCTACTTTGGTCTTTTGTATAGTCTTATATTTGCCCTCTGTCTACTTTCCTCCCTACTTCTCCCCTGAAAAGCTGGGTTAAATTGTGTCCTAATACTTTTGAGAGAATTTCCAAGTCATTTAAGTATATATTCTTGCGGAAAGGATCTATTTCTTTATTTTAAATCCTTGGCTTGGCATTGCCAGATTACCATATGGAACAAGTTCTAATAATCAGCCAAGATATAAATAAATTCAGTGAGAACATTTACAGCAAAAAAACAAAGAAATCCCTAATCTTCCAAACAGCCTGTTCGGCACCACGTTCATTCCAATGGGGAAAAGAAAAGTAGTTAGAAAGAAAAAATGTCTGCAATTAAAATGATAGCTTTCAAATTTATATATGAGATAAACTGTCAGAATGTATTTCCCCCCACCTCTCTGAAATTGCATCCTGTGCTTTCTTACTGTGGCTGTCCCACTGTTCATAGGACCAATTGTACAAGAGTTTAAGGAGCACTTTGAAAATCCAGCCTACTTGTTGGGTGGCACTGCTTGTGTTTTCTGTGCACCGGGTTGTGATTCCTCATTTCATATATCACTGACAAACTGCAGTGGTTCCAGAAAGCTACATAGTATCATACCTAAACATGCATGCATATAGCGACAAATTTTCCATTGCTCAAAATTCTGAGGACATGGGGTTCATATGATCATATACACAGACATTTTTTATTTCTTTTTACTACCTCTCTTGAGCCAAAGAGTGAATGATGCTTGACACTACATTCCAGTGGCTAGTCTGTGTTATCTGTGTGCAATATGAAAAAGTTTTGTTCAAAGGTAGCAGAATTAGAGCTGGAAAGCCATCTTTGATTTAAAACCAAAGCTCTTCAGTATTCCAATACATCTTGACCTGATTCTAGCTCTATTGTTTGAAGGTCTGCATGAGCTGGCTCCATCTGGGCTACAGCAGCAACATGGTGAAAGGCTTTTCTTGTGCTTCTTTGATTGGAAAGTAAGGATTACTCTGAATCCTCTGAGAATTGGTATGTGCGAGTTTCCACAGCAGAGTTACACCATCCTAAACCACCTCTCAACAATCATCATTATGAAGTGGATAAAACCCAGTTTGTGATTAATAGTGATAGATAAGTTGCAGGGTCAGGCTTACCTGCTCTCTAGTGAGGCTCCTGCCAGTGATTCTCTGGGAATGGTGAAGGCTGCCAAAAAGTAATGCATGAATGAACAGTTCAGAGGCCCAGCAGTTCACAGCAAAGCATAGCTTTCTGTCCAGACAGCAGCAAGTTCAAAATAGCTGGTTCACATTTCCACACATCGTGGCACAAGTCCAGAGGTTTTCTGGTGCTTCCAACAGGGTTTTTGTTCGTGTAAGTGTTTGTAATTTTCATCATTTCTGGAAAAAATATCTGTATTACTGGAAAGAAATCTAGCTGAAAGCAGGACCCTGGGCTTCCCCCCCCCCCCCCATTAGGCTAATACAAAGCTGCTGCTACTGCATCTTCCTCTGAGTGACCTCAGCACAACACCCTTGGAAATGAGAATGACTCATCTTGATGAGGGTCTTCCTGTTGGGATATTGGAAATAAACACAGTTACTGCAGGGGACTTAAAGTACAGTAATTTGGATGATGAAACTTGAGGCATTGCTGGGCAGGGAGAGGCTGCAATCAGAAAGCTGTCAGAGGCAGCAGAGAAGCCCTGGGGGAAAAGATGAGCAGAGTAATAATATATGTCCAGAATGTTTTACTGTTAACTTAAAATATTGTGGAAATAGAATATTGGCTCTCAGTTAAATCATGCAGAGACTTGGAAAAGGACTTTGAAAAATGCACAGGCATTGTTCAGGATTGCTACAACTATGCCAAATGCTGCAGCTTTGTAAAAGTCCTTGACAACCCTACAGCAGTAAACACCCTCCGTAGCTCACTCTACCCATTGTGTACAATAGCTGTATGCTTTAGGTGTGGTTGACAGCACATAGCAGGACTGCTCTCAACAGTCAGTCCTAACTTCCTGTATTAAAACCTCATCTCTTCCCTTCCTTTGCCCTGTTGAGACAGAAGTGAATCCTTATGAATTTCGTTACAGAGATATATACCAGGTAGCTCATGTGAGGCAGATCTGTGCTTGTATAATGCTTATTTAGTCATTATTTAAGGGTTTTAAATATGCTCGTATGAGCTCCTGCATATTCAGGTTCATTAGACGAAAGGCAGATAACATATTTGTCCATGCTTTTTGTTTTATTTTATTTATATTTTCATTATTTCATTAAAAGGTTGAGGCATCTCCTGAACAGTATTTCATTGTCATTCACTGAAACATCTATTACTGCTGTTAAAATTTTAAGCAGCACCCAACCAAAAAGTTACACAGAGCTATTGGTTATTTGGGAAAACTATGACTTTGCAAAGAAATATTTTTGATTACTAGAGAAGTCTGTTATGTGAAGCTCTCCTCAGCTTGATGCCTTGTCCTGCTCGTCCATCTTTCAGTTTTCGCAGCAGCTACTGTTCCCCATTTGCCTGCCTCACCCTCTCTGTGGGCTCTGAGCTGCAAAATTGTGCCTAGGGAGGCGCAGAGTGTGTACGACAGCACACATGGCAGTAGGCTATTCTGTGTCACCAGAACAAGCTCTCAAACTTGACCTTGTGGGGAAAATCTTCACAGAAGATGCCAATAGTAAACTGCTTCGTTTTGGGTGGGTTTTTTTCCCAGTATGAGAGCATAAAATCCGGGACCAGTTTATTGACTACTGGAGGCTGACTTCTGGATATTGAACCATAAGGGAAACAGCACAATTCACATCCTGGGAAAATGTTTTCTCAATACATTGTAAAACACACTCCTAAATCATGACACCAGGCCTGCTGAATATATGCAATAACTGCGAAGTTGTTAAGTAAAATCAAATTAGATCGTTTTATAAACAGTCTTCATCTGTGACTATTGGTGTCCTCCTTCCATAATGATTGTACTAGAAGAAACTTGTGGCAGATGTATATTGTGGGGAGTGCTGCCATTTCCCAGCAGGATGCCTCTGTTCAGCCTGTTGTTCAGTCTCATCATCAGGCAGTAGTTTGAGGAGTTGACCAGTATCAAAGGGAGTGAAAATCTGGAATTGAAGGGAAAATGCTTAAGGTTCACAATTTATAAAACCAATGTACAAGTTAGTGCTGAGTCTGAAACAAACTTGTGCTGTAACACTAGGACCTTGTCTGTCTGGGGATGGAAAAGGAGTGTTGTGATGCAGTAAACTCCACAAAAATCAAGCTGAATGTCCAGCGTGCTGCATGCCAGGACTGAAAGTGCTGTTTGTGCTGTTAATATATGCATAATATAATGAGTATAATTTCATCCTTTTCATTATAATTAATGGAGCTACAGTATAAGCGTATTGAAAAATAAGAGTTAAATAAAGAAAAGCATAGGGATTACACAGTCATTGTATCTATCTCATCAAAGCTCACTGCCATGGAACTCTACCTGTCCCACAACAGAAATAACCATAATGTCAGCCAGAAAGTGTAGTAACATGGTCACAAAGTTAAATACGGCTGAATGATCATATACGAATCACAGAATCACAGAATGACTGAGGAAACTGAGACATCACTCATAAAAAGTTTGACAACTTGACAAGTAGAAGATGTAGACAATGCTTAATAGCCCCCCAACGGTTTATTTAGATTAGATTTTACAACTTTATCTCATGTAAATACACGAAGATACATATCTCACTCACACTTCTGTTTAGTTTGTGTCTAAAAAAAGGGTTTCTAGCTCTTTTTCCCTGTAAATTATCCTGAATCTTGCTTTTATTAAATCAAAATGCACTCTTTCACACAAGTTGGATGCTTATGATGTAGCATTATTTATGAAGTCTTATTTCTTAAACACTTCATAGGTGATTCTATTTGAAATTGACCTCCGTGGTTCTATTTGAAATCGACTTCACTGTAATTTATGTTTTAGGCATTCAGCATTATCTTACGGTGTAGAATTCAACTTTACATTAATCAGAAATTCTGAGGAGAAAACATTTGTAAGAATGCAATTTCATACCATATCTCTATTGATTGGGGGGATGAATTTCTTCATGGAAAAATCTTTGAGAGCTTGTATAACACAAGCTTCCTTTCTCTCTGGCATAATTAATTTTATGGCAAGATGTGAAAGAAGCATTTCATTTAGTGTACTCAGAAATATTGAATATTTAAGCTTTTGAATGCTAACCTTTTCAATTGCTGAAACTTGAAAAAGCTGATGAGAAAGACATGCTCAAAACTTCAGTTTAAATTTACTTCAAAGTAAATGAAAATTTTACTAATAATGTTCCATCCGAGTTCAAAGGCAAAACTTTAGTTTAACTTCCTTTAGAGCAGTATTGAGAATTTGTTGTATTTTCAGTCATCATTTAAAGCAGGAACATTTTCAGTTGTCTTCTTCAAAGAGAGGAAAAGAGAAATAGCGTTGTAGTACAAGATAAGATATTTTTCTCTCAGGTGTAGACGCTATATAGGCCATTAAGGGAAAACACAGCACACGGAAAATGAATGGATCTGAAGAACCGAAAGGAGCTCAACAACAGTGTTGTATCTCCAGATCCCTTCCAACTCATTCATCTAGTGCAGCTTTAAGATCAGTAGCACACTGGATAATTGGTACTGGCAGCTGAATGGCATTTCTGTGCCTACATCTTCCTGATTCTCTCCAAATGTTGCATCCCAGGAGGGATAGGAGAACAACACAGGAAGGGGTTAAAATAACCAGGTTTTTATAGAAAATACTAATTTTCGCTATCTGAAAGAAAAAGAAAAGAAAACTAAATGAAGACCTAATTTTCTCTGTTTTTATTGGAGCAGTATGTAGCGGATGACCTGATTTGAGATCTCTTGAATTAAATATTGAAATACCTTTGCTGCAGGCACTGTGGGCTCTACCTGCCCCATTACTTTGTTCTCACAATATAAATCACTGAAATGAAGAAGATGCAAGGACCCTTTGGGGTCTTGGGCTGTGAGCACCATTTAAACACTCTGTCCATTTCATCAGTATGGCACTGGACTGGCTGTAAGCAGAAGCAGTGTTTTGTTACCCAGATTTGTATGGTTTTAAGGTTTTTTTTGGTGTTTTTTTTTTTTCTCTAAATCCTAATGGCAGTATGTACTGTCATTATTAACGTCTACAGAGAAATGAAGATCAACTGCAGTAATAGTTACTGAGTTCATGTGGTATGTAGTATGTGGTTCCAAAGCAAAAGGTTGGGGAACATAATTATTGTTGCTTGCTAAACTCAAATGAGAAACAGGAAAGTCTCAGAAATAACTAAGGTGAAATTGGTAGGGATAGTAGCAAAGAACAGATGCTTGTGCTGCTGGTCCTGATCTTCCTCTGGTAGAGGAGAAACTGGTCTTTTGGTTGGTTTATCTAGTGAGTGTAATGGTACATGTGCTTTAAATCTGTTGTGCAAATGTTGCCACAATGGAAAATTGTAATTTACTTTTTATACCTTGACCTTTATATATTGTTTATATAAACAAATGAAAAGAACTTTTAAATATTTGTTTCCAGATCTATCTTTGAGTTATATAGAACGAAGGAAAGAAAATACTAAAATATTGAAATGAGAAAGGCTGCTAGTTTTAAACAAGAAGGAAAGTTATTTGCAAAAGTATAACTTTCCACTAGAAATTTTTAAAATAAAGCAAATTAAACCTCTAAATACATGAAAGTTTGAAGTGAAGCGGTACCAATAGTGTCATCCAGTTAATTTTAAGTAAAAAAGTTTGCCAAAAATTCTTTTCAACTTTCCTTGGAACTTTTAGTTGCCATTCCAAGCCTAATGGAGGGGGGAAGAGGAAAAAGGTAAAAGCGGGACTTCTGAAAATTTCTGCTGTCTTTTTCAAGAGTCTCTCCTCAGAATGGGTGGGATTCGTTTTGGCAAACTTTACTAGAGCTTGGAGGTGCCTACCTCTGAGCTATTCTAGGCTCCCTGTAGGATCGATGGAGAAAAGTAGGCTCTTTTAAGGCATGACTCATGTTATCTATTTCGAACACCTACTCTCAGATAAGATGTCCATATAGGAGCCAAGGGTGTCTGGCTCAGCTGTATATGTCTACACTTGCCCAGATGAATCTTACCCAGTATGTCTATGCTGCAGAGTGCCAAGAAACAAGATAAATTTAGCTGCATGGAGCTCACTGCTGTCACAGTCGAGTTTTTAAAAGCTAACTCAGGTATCTCTGACTCCACAATGTAGTTTTCCATAAGACAGTCTCTACCTGAGATATCAGAGGCACTCAGAATTCAGGCTCTTGTTTTCTACAGCTGCCATTCCTAACTGGGCATTGTGGTACATAGCCATTGTGCACTCAAGAAACTCTGGAAACCACCCCATGTGCAGTGCAGGGCTAAGGAAACCAGGTGATACCTATATATATATATGTGGTGAAGAAATATCCAGTAGGAGTTAACATATGATGTGACTTCTGTACTGGTGAAACTGCTGCTGGGGTCCAAGTGCAGTGTGGTGGTGATGTTTTAAACGCTTCTGAAATCCTTCCAGTACAGTTAGAGGTCTGGACATGCTGCCTGTCAGTAGAAGTGAAGAAGCTCAATCTTTTTATTTTCCCAAAGAGAAGGTTAGCACATTACTTTATCAGGGTTTAGGAGTTGCTGCACAGCGACATTTCTGATACAGGATGACAATTTAATCTACTGAATGAAAGTGTGATGCTACTCAATCTCTAAAGTAAAACCAGATTAATTCAGGCTACAAAAAGAAGCATTTTTTTTTTTACAGAAGAGGCTAAATAACTGTTGGAATAGCTTTATCTAGGAGTTTTATAGATTCTCCTTTGCCTTGAAAATCCTTTTTAATCTAGATATGATACAGCACAATGAACTCTTACTGCTTTAATGAAGGAATTAAATGGTGAAATGTTACAGCCAATGAAATGGGACTCTGAAAATATCTGTTCTGGCCTAAAAAGCTGTTTAATGAGTTGAGCACAGCACTGGATCCCAACTAACACATTCCTGGGAGATCTGCATTTCAGGAAGGGCTCTGCAGCCTTTCGCATTTCCAGTACAATCACTGTCAATCACGTGGTCCTATCTTCCTCGCCTTCTGTTCCTTTAATAAGGTTTTTGAGCTGAAAATGTGCTCAGTAAACTAGCTTTCTATGAGATGGACTTGTTATATAGAAACATGGATAAGGGAGCTGTAAAAACAGAGCATACTGGAGCTGAAGGTCATGACTACGAGGTCTGTCAGAGTGAGGTTCTACATCCTTCATCCTGGGCTTAGTTTTGAGGTGTTTTATGACAAATTCTCATAGTGGAAGAAATCTGAATTCTTTCTTTGCACTGCTTGCTGGAGGATGATCTGTTGATAGCTAAAATTATAGGATATGAATTTTCATCAAAACTGTGTTACTAAATGATAGGTACATCTCCTTCCCCCCTTCGCAAAGCTTACCTCTGTATCATCAGTGCCAGTGCCCATGTGAATTTGTCTCTTTCCCTCTCTTTCTTGCTCAGACTTTACTGAGGCCACACCTGATCTTTTATCCCATCAGTTAAACATGTTTTCCCTTTGAATATTTTTGGCTTAGGCATAACTACAGTGTTTCTATTAAAAAGCATAGAATGAAATTCCATATGGTCTGCTTTGTTTTATAGGTGTCCCCATTTATGGTATGTTCTTCTCCCTTCTTTGGTGAGAGCATGCAAGGCACACGTCTGAAATGAACTGTGAAAGAATCCTACTGTTACCAAGAGGCTGAAAAATGGAATACATCTTGGAAGATGTATTGCAAGCCAGGGTGCACAACCCCTAGAGAAACGTGGAAGCATTGATTGTATCAATTAGCTTCTGAAACTGAAATATATTTTAGAGTGGAAACATATTTTGGTTTTTGCACAATTGGGCTTTCTACTTTGTAATCAAATAATTTCTACTTTGCAATTAAAAAAAAAGCAGCTTCACAGAAAGCAGAAGCAGATTAAAGAAATGTTGCTTTTTATAGAAGAAAAAAACCCTGTCATATTTAAGATTTAAATTTTATCACTGATCCCATCCATTTCTCTTGGACAGTGCGGCAATATCAGTCATCCAAAGCTGCAGCAGTGCTCTGATGTGCATGAGTGAGAGGTTTTGAAAAAACATCTAATTGAGAAATCAGTCCTTTTGCATAAAGGCTTTCAGATGACAATGCATCTTACAGCTATGTCTTGAGGAAGGACTGCTTCTGCATGGGAGAGAAGGTACCACTTTTTCTCTTCTACTTCCTTTCCAGGCCCACTCACTCTGTGTGTTCCTGGTTGTCTTGGTCTGTTCCAGTCTATCACACCTCCTGGCTGCTTGAGGGCAAGCCAAGGTTTCAGTTCACTTCCTGCCTGCTTCTACTGTGGAGTGAGGAGGTGGATAAATTCCTAACTAAGATCCTTTTCTTATAGTATCTGTTCCTAGGGGTCCTCTTTTTCTTTGCCAAAATGCCTTTTGATCTACCTCTTCCAGCCAAAACATTCCTGAAATGTTCATGACCCCTCACAATGTTCTTACTCCTTGTTGTCAGCTTTGAGAAAGACAGTGATGCTGATAACTGAAATCTGCTGTGGTGTTGCTGTGGTATGAATAACACTAGAGCTTGAGTTTTGGAGTGGTTTTCTAGTAGAGAAGGGCTTATGTTTCTATGCTTTATAAGTCTAATATTAACAAATCATTTAAAATAATGATGTGCAATTAAGAATAAAATCAGGAGATGTCGTATGTTCTTTTTATAATCATATACAGGAATTTCATCAGGGATATGCATGAAGTAAGAGGATAGATTAAGGCATCCAGTGTGGTAAGAAAACAGTTAAACCTCCCAGCGTCTGTAGGTTTTCAACTCTTGAATTAAACATATACTGTATATTTTACACTGCACTGAAAGAATGTAATTGCTTCACATTAGCTTTGGTGAGTGATGAAAATTTCACCATTAAATGCCATCTTTGCATTTAGATTTGTAACTATTTGTTCTTCTTTCAAAATATAACTGCATTTTTACTTCTGCTTGCTATATAGAACCAGTTTGAATTTAGGAGTTTAGCTTGTCTGCTCAGCTTGCATATTATTAGCAAACATTGCTAGTAATATGGGAGTCATCTACCCTGAGTTTAATGTCTAAGCCTAAGTCAGAATCCCCCTATTTGTAGGCAATGGGGTGAGTAGACAACTCCGGAAGGGGATGCCTCTCATGCTAAGTCAGCTCAGATAAGGGAGATTAATCGCTCTTTACAGGTCCTTTTTTCAGTTATCAGCTAGATAAAAAGGACTGGACTAGGCTTAGATCTTTGTTTCCTTCTTTGTCTTCTTTAGGCACCTCAAGTAAAGAGGATAAACCTACATTTTGTCATGGATCAGTGGAACAGCTTACAGGTCATGTTAATTTTTATAAGACAAGGTTAATTTGTACCATTTCAACTCTTTGTGGTAATTTGCTTGTTTTGCAAAAGAAGTTGTTCAGGGAAGGGAAAGAAAAGGAGCAAAACCTTGAAGTGACGTAATGTAGTGTTTTCTGTTTTGTTTGGGTACTCCTCACAGTAGCAGGAGCACTCATTTAGATATAGAAGAGGGTCCAGCAGTGGGTCATCAGGATGCTCAGAGACCACCAGCACCTGAACTACAGTTAGAGGCTGAGGGAATCAGTGGAGAAGTTGAAGGGTGAGTATAGTATATAGTAGCGTGTACCTATTTGAAGAACAGTTATGGAGATTACAGAGCCAAAGTTGTCTTGGTAGAGACAAGGAATATGTCAAGGGATAAATGGCCACACTGAAGCTTGGAGGGCTCAGACTAGGTGTGAGGAGAAACCATGTCACTGCGAGGGTGGTAGAGCACTGGGACAGGTTTCCTGGAGAGGTGGTACAATCCGTGTCCTTTGGGTTGTTCAAGACTGAGCTAGCCGAAGCCATGGCAGACTGATCTGGTGCTGACAACACCCCCGCTTTGAGCAAGAGGCTAGTCTGGGTGACTATAAGAAGTACCTTCCAAGCAGCATCCCTGAGACTTGCTTCTTTTAACTCTAAGGAAACTGATCTCTTCTTATGCAGCTCTGTCCTCAAAATCTGGAGCCCAACCCTGTTTCCTACTCCCAACCCCACTGTGCTTCTAACCCCAACAACTGTAGGCAGGTGTGTGCAGCAGGTCCTGCCAAAGCATCTGTGCAGTATGGGGGAATGCTGCTGCTGCTCCCAGCTAACTTACAAATTGTTCCTAATATCAATATATCGTTCTACTTAGGCCACTGCCCTGTGACAGTTGGGTTCAAATCCCTGCTGTGCTCAATACTAAGGTGCCTGAAATTAGATTTCTTGTATGTAATGTGGGTGTGCTTTAATGATTGGACTATTATTGTCTTTTCTGGGGAAAAATCAGAAACAAATAGACATTGAAGGCATTCTGAGGATTCTAGTTTTGCCCAGCTGGGAAGCTGGTTTATGGGATGGGGATGGCTAATACTTTCTTATTAGTATTAGCTAATACTAGTAAGATGCTTAGCTCTAGATGCAAACTGTGATTGCAGAATCTTAATTTCCTGTTGGAGTACTGAAACTAGACAATGCCCCTTTAAAAAAATAAAAATGCTGCTTTGCAAACCTAGTTATTTTGAAACAGTAACTACTTCTAAACTTGGAGAATATGGGGGAAAAATTAGGGAATGGTGAGAAATATGGAACTGGAAAGTGCTATTTTAGCATCGCTCTTCATCATGAAAGGGCACCTTAAAATCTTCCATAGCGTGCATTAAGTCATCTGATATTTTCTTCTGTCTCATTAATCCCAACCTATTTTAGATGATATAAACAAATGCCACTTCTTTTTAATGTTATCACTTCAATCCCTTTTCACCTTGAGTTCACTCCAAGAAATAATATTTGTCTCTATTGAAAAGACTGTAGAATCAGCACAGCTTTTTGATAGTAGAATCTTTTTTGTTATTACTATTATTTTTACTAGTAGTATCATCTCTCTTGATTTCCAGGCTAAGCATAGTACAGTGTATATTTTTAAATACCAACTTATTGCAGCTTGAAAAAAATTGACAACTTAAAGAAATCTTGAGCCTTTTTCTTCAGCGGTCCATCAACCTTGTACACTGTTCTGGTTCTTTGCTCTCTGAGAAGTTATTTTTATATTGGGTCAGCTTTAAACTGTATTTTTTAAAATATTTTATTGATCTATCTAGTGACTATAGAACCTGCAGATCCCTAGCCTTGTGCTGTGGTACTGAACATTATGCTTTGTTTACAGCAAATAAAACCAATAAAAATTTATATACCTGAAAGACAAATAGGAATCTTGCATTGTCTATGTGTGCTTAAAATGTAAGAATACTGAAAGTTTTCCTCTTTAGTTAATTTTTCTGAGCTTCTTCAATGTGGTCTCACAGTAATCTGTCTCTGTCACACATACTTTCTTATCTCACTTTGTAACAATCCCCCTTGTATGGGATCATTTAGGCTTCAGAAAGAGACAAGAAGAAGCAGAGGTGGGAGTTTTTTTCCTTTTGAAATGTCTGGAAGGATGTATTGGAAGAAGGTGAAGGAAGCTAGAGCCCTCTCTGGAGGACACCAGGCTGGAGGAGTGGTTGATGATAGGCTGGAGGCAGTGCTGATATTCAGAGGCACCCCGCAGGCTGGCCAGAATGGCAAAGTCCAGCAGCACCTGGGATGGAATAACCCCATGTGGCAGCACAAGCTGGGGCAGCTTTTCATAAGAGGAGCATGGGTCTTCTTGGACAGCACAGCAGTGTCACTGTCACCACAAACTAGGAAGCTTTAGTACAAGACTCATAAGACTTCATTTGGAGTCCTGTGCCTGTGGGCACTCAAAACCAGCTGGAGGTGTGTTCCAGATAGATAGTTGTATAAACTCCATGCTTTAACACAGCAGCATGGATATGAGTGATACCTTTTATGCGTGAAGAATGGCACCTGCTGGGGCATACTCATAAACCACAGGGATCCTTAGTGGTCATTATAGAAAAATAACAGAGCAGGCAAGACAGCAAGCTATGAAAGGTGAGTAGAGAGGGTAAGTTCTAGTTGTTTTGGTTTTAAAGCAGCTTTTCAACAGCAGCCTGACTTCTACAGCTCATGTATGTAAGGGGTGATGCAGTAAGGAGATTTCTTTTAAAAGGGAAGGGAATACTGGGGGCATGAAATGCTAGGAGGCAGTTGACGTCTGGGGTTCAGATCAGGCTGATTTTCCCCAGAGGTCTTGATTTTTCTCCGTAAACTATAGATGATTATATAGGACAACAGCTTCTGAATGGGATGTCACATATATGTTTAAGAAGCTGGGCAAGATGAATCTGGGTGAGTTCTGGGCTGAGTTTTGTCAGTAATATTGCAATCAGGATTAAAGCTCCAGAGAGTTTACATTTGCATTTCACTCTCTTCTCAACGGCACACTTTTGGCACAGCCTGGATTTCAATCTGACTCACCACTACACTTTTAAATGTCAGCCCCCAAGTTGTTAAATCACATCCCTAACTCTTAAGCAAGGAAGCTAATTTATTTTAAATAATTAAGCTTCAAATTTAGCCTTCCCCTCCTCTTAAAAAGAATGCAGCAGTCTGAGAAAAACTAGGTTTGTACCAGTTGATAGTGGCAAGTGCATAGTCTGTACATACTGAAGAGAACATCAGTAGCAGTAGCAAAGGCTATTAATCAAACACACAAGATGAAACCAGATTTGCATATGAAAATAAGTGGAGGATGTGAGGGCAGCTACCTCAGCTATCAGCTACACCAGATGTTTGAGATCGATGTTTCAGAGCTGTATCCTTACCTGACTGGCACAATCTGACGGGTCTGCATTGAAGTCCTGTCTTGCTTGTCCCTTGCTTCTGCTTTTTACTTTGTTCTGGGGTCATCTGTCCTGTCTCCCGTGGCGTGGACTGTCAGCTAGTGCCAGGGCCACATGAGCAGTGGAAGGTTATCTTTCTGAAGGGCTCATGTCTGCCAACACAGAGCCGATGCTCTGCTGGCAGATCACAGGGGATTTGGTGCCTTGGGCTCTTCGAAGTGCGCTTGGACTGTCTGAGCTGCTCGCTGTCCTGGACACTGGGAGGGTGGGATTTTACATCATCTCAGCACATGAGAGCCATGGCTTTAGTGCACTGGGAGTTGCAATCACTACTTCAGCCAGAATGTGGCTGTAGGCAGAGCTAAACAAAGGTAGAGCAGCACATCACGTGTGTCCTGACTGGTCTGTCTCCTTCCTCCCAGACTGTGTACAGAGCTGTCCTTTCCTCCCCCACTTCTCGTTTAGTGTCGATGGGGTTCAGATTTAAAAGATGTGTAGCAGCACCCGTGGGTGCTTGTTTTCAGCTGTACCCAGACTTGGGCAGGCACGAGTTGGACTGCAAGTTCTCATGATCTTCACTGAAGTCTTTCAGAATTAGTTGATTTTGTGTTTTTCTACCCTCTGCAGTTCTGATGCCTGCTGTCTTGAGTGCCTAAGAATCCTGGCTTTCTTTGGAAAAGGATTAACTGCTACTGAACTGTGATGAAACACTTGAAACCACGACCCAGCTGCATGTGTTGTCTATGAAACTGGGAGATGATGACAGATCATTCATAAAATGTATCCTGTTTCTCTCAATATTTAAAAAATGCAGATTATTCTGTATTTCTCGGGGATTGAGCATTTGAGACGAGAAACAACTTACTAATTATTGAAACGTGTTGTTATTCTCAAACCAACAAGTCTGTCCACATCCTCTGCCTTGGAGTGCAAGAGATTGAACTAGGCATATGTACCAAGGGAAGGCTAGGCTTTTCTAGATCTGTTGTCTGGGTTAGAATCTATCACATGGGAAAATAAGTTACAGTGTCTTTGTGAACTGTTGCTCTTCCATGCTTAGGGCTGCGGCACAACAAGTAGAAGCACAGTTGACAGGTATGGTGGTATAACACTTGTGCACTAGAGAGACTCGCAGGAGAGCACCCCCCATGGGAATGAGGATCTTCAGGGATTCAGCCTTGGAATGGTTTGGAGTTGCATGTGTTCTTGTGGCATACTGGCAAGAATGTTTTCCGAACAGATAAGCATTGAAAGCATAGGTGGTGCCTGGTGTGGAGTGGCTTTTATCCCTCTTTTCCCACAAAATGTTTTTACTGTAAGGGTGTCCACATAATGAAAAGGAGCAGGGAACTCTGGTGGCTGTCCAGGTTAGAAGGACTCCCTCTGGTTCCACCTGAGTGTTTCGCTGAGATTAGTGGCCAGCATTCCAGCGTTGTACATGGCATATACAGAGAATTCAGGTGAGGGCTGGGTGAAGGTCATGGTGCTGTACGCTTGGTTGCACAAAGGCTGGTCCTGACTCAAAGCCTCAAGGTGTGTGCAGGAAGGTGTTCCTGCCTGCGACCCTCTGCATGGAAGCCTTTGGGTCATGCATTCCTGGCCAGGGAGCGGGGGCCACGCAGGGCCTGGTGTGGCACAGCAGAGGGTTTAGGTAGCTTTTGCAAGACCCGATTGAGAGTACAATTTTCTACATCCTGCAGGACTTCAGCTTGGAGAACAGAAAATACCTGTCAAACTCCATTTTGTATTACATATTCATAATTTGTTCTAGCAGGTCCCACTCTGTCACAGTAATGACCTTTGTGTGTTATACATCTACTGTTCTTTGTTACACAAAGTCAGCACTGCCAGCTGCTATAGTCCCTAACACAGCTGTAGCTGTAGGAGGTTTTGTTTTAACCCCGAAAGTAAAGAACAGCCTGGCTGCTGAGCATAAAAGGATATGTGTTTATTGCTGGCCTTACTATGTAGCCTGAGTAGCCATTGAATAGCACTGTCAGGAAGGGTTGCCACAGATTTTTCGAAGACAGTTGAACACCCTTCTGTTGACTGTGGAAAGCCTTGTGCAAATGTCTGCCACATTTTAGCAAAATTTACAGCCTCTAAAATAGCTAGCTTTCTGGAGCCTCAGAGGCTTAGAG
Organism: Lathamus discolor; assembly: GCF_037157495.1. Classification (NCBI taxonomy): domain Eukaryota; kingdom Metazoa; phylum Chordata; class Aves; order Psittaciformes; family Psittacidae; genus Lathamus; species Lathamus discolor. The sequence goes on from NC_088887.1 coordinate 45,093,874, forward strand.
TGGTAAAGTCATTGGAACAACTGCTAATGAGTTAATTACAGTGGATTCATTAGTTAAAATTGCTGCCAGAGACTTGAATGTTGTAGATAACTCTGTCTGCTGGCAAGTGGCTTGCACTGCTGGGCAGACCTCTGCCTGATTTATGACTCTTCCACAATCAAATGGAGTTCTTGCCTGATTATCCCAAAATTCAGTTCTGGTTTCATCTTATTTATAAAAATTAACTTTTAGTTCTGGCGACACTTCATATGGGCTGCAAGTGCGCTGTGAATCACTGTCGCAAATAGCTATTCTGTGATTCTTATTTGAAAGGTGCCTTCCTGCATGGCAGCTCTTTCTCTGAAATACAGACAGATATCCATCACCCCTGAAAACTGAGGCAGTGAGAGTCTTTCAAAGAAAAATGAAGCTAATCCATATCCTCTGAGAGTAATTTTGTGCGAAATAACAAGGGTTTTGCCAACAGACAAAAATTTGTTGGTAAATTTATAGTTGAACTCCTTCCTTGTGGGCACCTACTAGATATCTAAAATGCGTATTTGGAAGTGATCTTTCTTGGCTTTTTATAGAAAGTTACAGAGATTGCCCAGAAAATGTGAGTGTTTACTCTGGTCCCTTTCTTATAAATAGCAAACATAAATCAAACCTCCAACAGCAATTCAGAGGCCAGGTTTCAAATTGCCCCAAATATTTTTCCCCAGCAAAAATTACCACTGTGGGTGTTGAGCCCTTTGGAGGCATCCGCAGGTTTCCCAGACTCTTCAAGTAGAGCCTCTAGGTCTTGTGCCAGATTTTGTTTAAATAGTTTCGATTAACTTTTAGATTAAGCTCAAAGAATATCTTCTTTCCACCTTGGCTCAGCAAGAATAACATTTCAATTTTCTCTCCTGTCCAGACAGATGCACCCTTGACCTGAGGGTATAATTGTTATTCAAGGTCTTACAAGCTTTTTCATTAGGAGAAGGAATTGATGTGGAGTCTGCTTTTTCTTCTCTACAGATCTGTTATTTAAAAACCCTACAAAATCCTGTTTCTGTGAGCAGAATAGGAGTCTAGTTTTGCTCATAGCTCCACGTCTCTTTCCAGCCTGCACGATATCTGTAAAAGTTTCTTTCATCTTATACTTAATATCACAATAATTACATGGACATTTTGATGGGCTTTTGTCACTTCTGTTCCGTGTGTGTATGCAAAGTGTCTGCAGCAAGCACTAATGAGTTGCATATAGCATTCAATCCCTGAGAAATCCTGCCTGTCCCATCTTCCTTCCAGCAGTATTCTTTCAGTTAGCTGTCTCAGTATAAGTCTATAATTCATATGCTGAGCTGTTAAAATTCTTCTTGACTTTAACACTTTGTTGATGCTTAGAGAAATACTTCAGGTAGTGGTGAATCAGGGAAAAGTAAATACTTGCCTTCAAAAGGCATTGAATTGTACCAGTCCCAATGAATTGTGGTTTCCTTTCGAGTTTAGTTATGCTGCTTCTACAATAGACATTTAATTGTGATTTCTGTAACAGGCTTCAGAAAGCCATGTGATACTTGTTTGAAGTCTCCCTTATGAGGAGAGGCTGAGGGAGCTGGGTCTCTTTAGCTTGGAGGAGACTGAGGGGTGACCTCATTAATGTTTACAAGTATGTAAAGGGTGGGTGTCAGGATGATGGAGATAGATTTTTTTCAGTGATGTCCAGTGATAGGACAAGGGGCAATGGGTGTAAACTGGAGCATAGGAGGTTCCATGTGAACATCAGGAAAAACTTTTTTACTGTGAGAGTGACAGAGCACTGGAACAGGTTGCCCAGGGGGGCTGTGGAGTCTCCTACATTGGAGATATTCAAGGCCTGCCTGGACAAGTTCCTGTGTGATGTACTGTAGGTTACCCTGCTCTTGCAGGGGGGTTGGACTAGATGATCTTTTGAGGTCCCTTCCAACCCTTGGGATTCTGTGATTCTGTGAAGTGCTTGAAGTGTTTCAACCCCAAAGCCAAACTAAATAAACTTGTGAAATTGTTCTAAAATTTGTTCATCTCTTAAATATGAAAAAAAAAGAAAGGGTCAGCATTTAAGAGTAGTGGTCTCTGCGCAGTGAGAATGGCTAGACAATGGCTTCCGCACATGGCTTCCATCTGCTTAGTTTACTTATGTAAAAGTTTGTTAGTCTTACCTGAGAATGACGAAAGATTAGGCATAGGAATAAGAGAAAACCCTCAGCATAGGGCCCCAGAATATTTGAAAGAGCTCCCCTCCCCCAACCATCTTTCTGATGCTGCCTTCACTTTCTTGGCTGGATGGCTAAGTAGTTTCCAACTTCTAGAAATGCTGGCCAAGAAGGAGGAAAAACTTCCTCTGCTACATACTATATTTCTGTACATGGTTATTGTTGTGGTGAGTAGTGACCAAAAGTGATGAGATAACAACCGTGTGCAGCCAGGTACAAATTTTCTCCTCCATACTGGTTTTTCATGTGTTGTTTCCCATTTAAGAACATTTTTTTTCCTACGAGGTTTATTCCTGAACTTAAGTTTTCATCAAGGAATGACAGTAAAAAATTTTTCTGTAAACGCATTAACAGGAAAAGGAGGGCTAAGGAGAATCTCCATCCTTTATTGGATGCAGGGGGAAACGCAATGACAAAGGCTGAAGAAAAGGCTGAGCTACTTAATGCCTTCTTTGCCTCAGTCTTTTACAGTAAGTCTTTTACCCACCACCCTGAGCTAGAAGGCAATGATGAGGGGCAGAATGAAGCCTCCATGATCCAAGGGGAAATGGTCACTGACCTGCTACACCACTTAGACACACACACAGGTCTTTGGGGCTTGATGGGATCCACACAAGGATACTGAGGGAGCTGGCAGAAGTACTCAGTGAGCCACTTTCAGCCATGTGTCAGCAGTTCTGTCTAACTGGGGAGGTCCCAGTTTACCAGAGGTTAGCAAATGTGATGCCCATCCACAAGACAGGCTGGAAGGACAATCTGGGGAGCTACAGGCCTATAAGTCTGACCCCCAAAGCAGGGAAGGTTGTGGAGCAGATAATTTTGAAAGCCATCACATGGCACGTACTGAGCAACCATTTAATCAGGCCCAGTTAGCAAGGGTTTATGAAAGACAGGTCCTGATGACCTGATATCCTTCTGTGAGAAAGTGACCCGCTTAGTGTATGAGGGAAGGACTGTGGGTGTTTTCTACCTAGACTTTAGTAAAGCCTTTGGTACTATTTATTTCCCACAGCCTTCTCCTGGAGAAACTGGCTGCTTATGGCTTGGACAGGTGCACATTTTGCTGAATGGACATTGGAACAAGCTGCCCAGGGAAGTGGTTGAGCCCCCACCCCTGGAGTATAATGTGTTATGTGTAATATTTAAAAGCATAATGTGTAGATGTGGCACTTAGGGACATGGTATAGTGATGGACTTCACAATGCTAAGTTAATAATTGGACTTGATGGTCTTAAAGTCTTTTCCAACCTAAATAATTCTATAATTCTATAATTCTCTGGCAAGTTTTGCATTCTCTTTTGGCACATGGGACCTGATGAGTTGTGCCCATGAATGCTGAAGGAGCGGGGTGATGTCATTGTGAGGCTGCTCTTTGAAAGGTCATGGCATGTAGGGAAGGTTCCTGAGGACTGGAAGAGAAAAAATGCTATCCCAATTCTCAAGAGAGGAGGTCATAGAACTTCAGCCTGGTCACCATCATTGTGATAGTGGGGAAGGTGATGGAATAAATAATACCATAAAATATTTTTAAACATTTTAAGGACAAGGTAATTTGGAGTAGTCAGCATGGATTTATGAGATTTACAAATCCATAGGAGATCATGCCTGACCCATCTGACAGACATCTATGATGAGATGGCTTGGCTTGGTGAATGAGTGGAGAGCAGTGGATATAGTTTGTCCTGACCTGAGTGAGGTTTTTGACACTGCCTCTCCTAACATCTTCCTGGACAAAACTGGTGAAATACAGGTTACATAAATTGACAATGAGATGAAATAAAACCAGGCTGAATTGCCAGGTTTGAAGGGTTGCAACCAGTGGCATGAGGTCCAGCAGTAGGCCAGTCACTAGTGATATAACCCAAGGGCTGATATTGTTCAACATCTTCATTAATGTCCTGGATGACAGTACAGAGTGCGCCCTCAACAAGTTTCCAGATGATACAATATGGAGAGGAGTGGTCGATGTACCATGTGTATGACCATTTAGGGGAATCTTGACAGGTTGGAGAAATGTGCCCTGAACATGAGTGAGCAACAAATCCTTGAAGCAATGAAGGCCAAGAATACCCTGTGCTGCAGCAGGCAGGCTGTCACCAGACTGGGGGAGGTGATCAGATGATCAGAGGGCTGGAGCAGCTCTCCTATGGAGACAGGCTGAGAGAGTTGGGCTTGTCAGCTTGGAGAAGAAAAGGCTTTGGGGAGACATTAGAACAGCCTTCCAGTACCTAAAGGGGGACTACAAGAAATCTGGAGACAGGCTTTTTACAAAGACATATAGAGATATGACCAGGGGGAATGGCTTTAAACTGAAAGAGGGGAGATTTAGATTAGATATTAGGAATAAGTTCTTTACCGTGAGGGTGCTGAACTGGTTACTCAGAGTTGTTGCTGCTCCATCCTTGGCAGTGTTCAAGGGAAGGTTGGACAGGGCTTTGAGCAGCCTGGTCTAGTGGAAGGTGTCCCTGCCCATGGCAGGGGGTTTGGAACTGAATGAGCTTTGAGGTCCCTTCTAACCCAAACCATTATTTGATTCTATGATTTTCAAGCATTTCACCCTAGGAAAGGCTGAGTGCCTACTGCTCCCTGCAGACCCTGTAGGTCCAGAAGGACACAGCACTTACAGAAGTTGGACTGAGTGGGAATGGCTGGACTTCAATTTACATGAACTCACTTTAGCAGATCCTGCAGTGATCACTGTGAACATACGACTACCACAATGATGCATGAGAAGATTTTCAAAGGTGAAAATGCTGCCAGTGGAAATAAAATGTACTTCAGCTATGTAGAGCTGAGTCTGTAACATGGGATTTCTCTTGCAGAGAATTACTTTCTAACCTCAGTCTGATAGTCTGACATGTTCCAGACTTCACTTCAGGGAAACATTCATTAGGCAGTTGTAGCTGGATACCTGTTACGCGTCTGGAGAAACAAAGTTTAGTAACTGATCCATATCCAGAAATGTTATTAAAATCCAAGAATTTTAGGTAATAACATATTGGTCAGATAAGCAGATATTGCTTGGCCCAAGCATTTTAATACAGGATAAGTCTCAAAAAATTGTGCTTATTCTTTTAAGTGGAAATTGCCATAAACATGTTCAGCAACAACTATGAAAATAATGTGAAAATAGAAATATGCGATTTTTGGTTAGGAAAAAAAAAATTAATCTAGCCTCTGTCATCTCAGGAATTAGACATTTCCCAAAATGTTGTGGTTTGGTTTTTTTTCCTCACCATTTTGCACCTCCTTATGCTAGCTTTCTATTATATGATGAATTATTAGCTTGAGGATATAAGAAGAAACTAGTAGTATCACTTGTGATGCTACTGGAAATCAAATGTTCAAGAGCAATAACCAATAACCCCACTGAAGTGCAGAAGGATAAGGAAATGTGCTGATATATTGCTTTGCACCTTTTGTGACCATGCTCATGTACAAAGCTGAGTACTGAATATTAGGTAACCGTCCTTTGTGAAAGTCACTTAAAACAAATTGCAGGAAATGCAGAATCAAGCATCAACATTTACAATTTAAAAACCTAATAAAGTGAACAAGAATCTCTCTACTGGATCAGAGCCTTGACTTGCAAATGGGTCCATTCAACTGCTTACAAGAATCCAGCAATGGATCTTGGTTTAAGAATTTCTTATGAAGCTTCCATTAGACCTAAGAAGGGCTTTGGAAACTTATTTTTAGACAGTAAAGGACAGAAGGGATCAGCAGAATGATGGAGTCTGACCTCCTGCATAATCCTGCACCTTCTCCACAGCAGGACATGAGCTGCTTTTTGTAATGAGATGAAGTGAAGCCAAAACTTGAAGCACTGGTTGCTGTGTCTGTTTAGTTGCTGTGCTGTGCATAATGCCTCCCTGGATTTGGAAAAATGACCCTGGAAAACTCAGGAGTAGCTCTACACATTAAATTTCTCTCCTAGGACAGTATGATAAACATTTTTAAGCCTGTCACGCTCAGTGTGACAAAGGAGAAACCCACATTTAATATATTGAAGAAGTTACCACTGGCTCTCAGAACAATTTTGGTGGGTGAGGTGAATTGTGGTGTGTGAGCTTTGGCCAGGGGCTGTGGAAATGCAGCATGCAAGAAGAAGTCTAGAGTCTAAATTCAGGCAGAGACACAATGTTGAGATACATCAACTAGCTTTAGAACAGCTGGATCAGACACTGGAAATAATAGAAATACTTCTGGAGCACTGAACTGAGCAGTTGCTGTCTTATATTACTGCTAAAAGTGAAAGAGTACTAAAACAAATCTGTATATAAAGCATGCTGTTAAGTAAAGGGTAAAACCAGAAAGTAGAATGATTTCTTCTTTTGCCATAGCTTAGTCACAAACCTACACTTAAGGAAGTGTCCTTAATGAGACATCAGCTTCCCGAAGGACCTGGAATGCAGCCAACTGCCAGAGAGACATCATAGAAAGATTTGGAGATCATTCTAGAGGGAATGACTGGAATTTGCTGAGGAAAACGGATCAATCCAGACTGGAATGCAGGGGGATATGAACAGAGGTCCTGTATGGGAACATCATTAAGGATCCAATGAAAGATACCAGAGGTGGATAACTTACCATTTCTAGAAAGTTAGTTCATAAAAACGTTGGTGTGATACAGCAGTGACAGTTTCTTACGTGTGCTGTGTTAAGAGGAGACCCCGCAAGTGGGGCTATCAACAAAGGTGGACAAGCCTTAAGAAGGGATTCATTGTGTCCCTTCCAGATTTCAGGGTGATGGAGGTTAAGTTAGTTGCTGGCAGCAACATGGTTGAAGATGGCTCAGTCGCAGGACTGGTGGACATACACACACATTCACAGGGAGAAAAAAGAGGGAGACTGCTGCTCCCTGATGCTGCCACACATTACAGGAGTGGGTGTAGCTGCAGCAGAGGAGGCAGAGTCATGCTCAGCAGCTTCTCCCCCTGTGGTGTTGAAGATCCTGTGCTTCCAGATGTGCTGAGAAAAGGACGGAATCTACAGGTAACTGGTTAAACACTTCTGTAGTCTATTCCTCAGCAAATTACAAAAATGGGCTTGCCTCCGTAGATTTTACAAGTTCATTATTTTGTAGCTCATTCATTGTAACTGTATGTATTATTGTTGAGAATAGATCTAATGGGGACAGTTTTCTTACTACTGTACATTACACAGCTGTAGAAAGGAGGAAAAAAGCAACATGTGAAAGAATTATAATGAACCACTTATTGCAAACTTTGTTTTTGCACTAAAACTGAAGTGAGTTCCGTGTCTCAGTTTGTTCTATTAAAAACATTCTCAAAGCCTGACTTAGGCACCTAACCTCAAAATCTGTATTTGACTTCAGATTTTTGAGAGGCCAGTTTCCTTCAATGCTATGTGGAAAGAAAGTCTCTGCTTGACTCTTGTGCTACTTTCACCTGTGACTGTTACTTTGCTTCTCTTCTTTGCTCTGTAATTGATTGCTTCTTCAACATGTCCTTTAGAGGAATCCCTTCTCCTTCCCTCTCCTTGTCCACACCCTGCTAAGTTTCCAAGAGATGTCTTGGAGCTTCCTCCTCTATCCTTCTGTTTTTCCATTCTCAATGAACTAATTCCTAAGACAACAGTTCAACAATGATCCTTACTCTGATAACTTGTAAATCTCTCTCTCTACTGTAGTCTAGTCTCCTTCTTTCCAAGCTGATAGTGTTCCCCGTCTCTGATTCTCATAAATGGCTGTCAAGTTCAAGACTGTTCACTTGTTTCTCTACAAGCTTTTCTACTGCCTTTTTAATGACTGTTGAGAACACCACCATTATACCACCTGCATTACTCAAAGTGAAAAACTGATCCAGAGCTTCTTCCCCTCTTAAATTTGGATGCAAGACTGACAACTTAAAGCCATAATGACCTCCCTATATCAGATCTAGAGTTTGTTACATGTCTCTCAATTTTCACAATTTGCATCTCAAATTCTTACAAGGCAACAGACAAATTTTAAATAATCATAGCTTTAATAGCCAGTGTTCTTCAAGCTCAATTTGCAGGCAGGCAAAATGAATTTATAGTACTGGAGGAGAACATAGTAAATATTCTGTAACAACTTTTCTTTTTTTTTTTTTTGTAAGATTAATGATGGCTCCACAGTTTTATACCTTTGATGTTAAAGTTATGCTAGTAATTAAGGAATAGTGATTGTTCGTGCAAATTATTTAAGTAACAGAGTTAGTGAACTGAGGTTGCTCTACAGTTAATGAGGTTAAAATTGCTGGTTCCTGGATATAGTTTTTAATCCTATGAGTAATCATTTTGAGTTCTTTATTTCCTGAACCAGTCCCTCAAGCTAGCTTTGATGCACGTATTTTGTCTCGAAATTACATGCCCTTAACTCACAAAGAGACTATTTTAAGTGATGAAAAGTGTTGAGATATTTTTGTAACTTTCAGCTAGGTTTTAAATGAAAACAGACGCTTAAGCTTTGATCTCAGAGAATTAATCTGTTCTAATGCTGTTATCATATAGTATCCTTTAATGTGGGTTATATTCTGGGATGCTATAATAATACTTTTCGAATTGTGAATTCTGGTGAGTGGCCACAAGATCTCTGTGTGGATATTTCTTCTGTACGGTGTGTGAGAGGGGACTGGAGAGTAGGGGGTATCAGAAAGTAAAGATGTCTCTCTTTTACCATTCTTTTTATTTTTGCAACAGTGTATTAAGATGACACACTGGCAAGCAGCAGCAACTAAACTTCAAGTGTGACACTGAAGTACCATGAATGTCCAAAGAATACTGAGAGTCAAGCACCAGTGAAGTAGAAATATTGTAAGGTTCAGTCATTGTGGATGTCATGGTCCATGTTGTATAACCCTCAACCACACTACTCAATTACTGTAAAACCTACTGATACCTTCTCTTGCATTTTTAAACTATTTTTTTGTGATCTAGAAAATACACCGAGGTTCATGTGAGATACTGCCATGGCTTAGTCCCTTAAATAATAGCCATGAAAAAGGACATGCAATGATCAAATCCTGCCTGGGAGATAAAAGTCATGATCCATCAGGTTAGAAATATGTTGGCAGAACCGCTTGTTTTCTTGATGTATGTGATAGTCAGTTGTTTAGTAGTAACATCAGAGCATGAAAACAGTGCCTAAGATGCACCCTAGTATTGTTTTGGCCAAGAAATACGGCTCCTGATTTCAGGTGTATCCTTCTCTCACTAGAGATATATCTCTTTCACTAGAGAGATAAATATGCAACATGTACAACATCTTTGCTGTATAAAGTTACAAGATAATGTTTGCTATAGAGTACAACATTTATTGTAGCATATCCTTTTCTGGCTTGATTGTCACTGATTACTGTGAGGGTTTTGTGAAATGGTACTTCAAATGGAAGCCATGTCACTCATGTTGTCCCTCTCTCAGCAAGCTAATTAAAGTAGGTTGGAAAGAATCAAAGGCCGTAAACAACCAAAATGTAGACATCTAGGGGTGCCCAGAATAGCTTTTGCAGTACACATTAAGTAGCAGAAACAGGTATTGCTATTCGAATATCTAAATTGCCTTAGTAGGCATTATAAGGTCATTAAAGGCACCCTGTCAGCACTCTGAATGGTTTTGTTGCTTGGATGTTTTTGTTTGGTTTTTAAATTACTGGTCTTCTAACTCCTTACCATATAATAGAATTAAAACTTTTATATGTATATATCTAACTAAGATTTGAAAGTTACACAGCTTAAAAATACAGGCTAGATTTAAACTAGTTTTATCCGGTGAGTCTTACTGAAGTGAATATAGTTATGCTTATGTACCACAGACATAAAACTGGAGTTAGAGGCTTAGTCTTGTTTTCAAATTTTTTCTGTGTAATAATATGAAGATCAGAAGATTGCCTTTTTTCTTTTTTTTTTTTTCCTACTTTCTTTAAATGACGTTGCAAATTCAGACTTAATGTACTGGCTGCTAGGTTTAAAATAATACTAAAATACACATGAAGCTGGTTATATAAGCCAGTACTGCTTTTATCCTACAAACATTAGTCTTTCTTGAGATTTGCTCAATTCTCTTAATAGATTTATAGGGATCAATGAAGACCATCTCTTCACAGGTGTGGCAGTATTTATGAGTACAGTCAGCCCTACTCTTAAAGTCACACAGGGCAAGAGTAGCAGTGCAATACCAGCCTGTAACTCTTAATCTTAAGTCACATATGACAGAGTTGTGCTCACTGATACGTACTTGATCAAGGAACTTTTCTGCCATTAAAAATTTCCAGTAAAAACAGCTTACTTCAGTCTTCATGTGGAACCACAGGAAGAGAGCTTTTCACTGTGAGGGTGACCAAACACTGGCACACATTGCACAGAGAGGTTGTTGAGTTTCTGTCCTTGGAGACAACCGAAAGGTTCTTGAAAAAGTTGGCATTTGACTCTGGGTGGTTCTACTTGAGCAGAGAAGGTTGGACAATATGACCTCGAGAGGTCGCTTCCTACCCCAACCATTTTGTGATTCTGTGGTTCTGTAACCTTTTTTGGTGGTGGTCGTAGTGGTTTTTTTCCACTTGAAACTGAAATTTGGAAATGTTGGGGTGTTTGTAGTGTGGAAGTTCAATGTCAGCGATATTGCTTGCCAGGTGTCGTATTTTAAGCCCAGTTGGCAACTAAGTACCGTACAACTGCTTTCTCACCCACTCTAATCCCCGGTGGGATGGGGAGGAGAACCAGAAAAAAATGTAAAACACTCTGGTTTGAGATAAGAACAGATTAATAGTTGAAATAAAGGTAAAATATAATGCAACAACAACAATGACAATGAGGAAATAAGAGAGAGAGAAGAAGGAATAAACCCAGCCCCCTCAAGAGAAAAAACCCAAGTGATGCACAATAGAATTTCTTACCACCTGCTGACCGATACACAGCCTGACCTGAGCAGTAATCTGGGCCTTCTGGGTAACTCCCCCCAGTTTATATACTGGGCATGATGTGCTGTGGTATGGAATACCCCTTTGGCTAGTTTGGATCAGGTGTCCTGATTGTATTCCCTCCTGGCTTCCCGTGCCCCTCCTCACTGGAAGAGCGTGAGACTGAAAAAGTCCTTGATCAGGGTAAGTGCTTCTGAGCAACAACTAAAACAGTGGTGTGTTATCAGGATTGTTTTCAGACTAAAGTCAAAACCACAACACTGCACCAGCTACTAGGAAGAAAAATAACTCTATCCCAGCTGAAACCAGGTTTTACAATTTGCTCTGCTGTGTATAGTGAGATTTAGTTCCAGATTAAGAAGTCTACGTGTATATGTGAGGAAGTTGTGTAAACCTTGGTCAGCATGTTCAGCATACAGTCAAGAGGGTCAATTGGTAGCACCTCAAGAGTGATTCAGGCCTCTCTAGAGTAGAAGTCTATGGGGCAGTGAGCATATATTTGATTTATTGTTTTCATGTCCTGACTGAGAAGATTGTGGGTTGCACTGCTATTTTCCTGCTGGAGCAGGAGGTAGCAAGAAATAAATGCGCATTTTGTAATCCATTGTCTAACAAGGTACCAATCTGATGGCTTGATTTTGCTGAACCATATAGATCTTACTTCTTTGTCTCTTGGCTGAGTGATGCTTGGCTATGAAGAGATCCCTTCAGCTGCATGAGGAATAAACTTCAGTTCTTTAATATTGTAGCAGAATGGAAAAATATGAATGTTTTCCTCCACCATCAAGGAGGTGATTTCTGCATTAAAACTCTTATCTATTACACTGTGCTAATTCTATTACAAGATCTTGAATGGGTTCTCTTACTTCTTTTGTCTTCCCTTGATAAGTAATCTTTGTACTAAAAAGCCCTATCATAAAAATGTGTTCTTTCTGCGACAGCACACTGACATCCAGTGCCAGCAATGCAAACAATTAACATCAGGCTGGGATTTTGAGCCTTACAATGTGTAAAGAAGCACTTTGTGAGTCAGTACATGTAGTTGTTGTATAGACTGAACGCAATAAGTATATGAAACAGTGTTTGTATGAAGGGAACACATCATGCAAGTCTGATTCAATACCACACCACTATTTTCAGTTGGTTTAGATCAGACTCTAACTGCCTAAATGCAGTGTATGGAACAGTAAGTCTCCCTGTTATGGTCTTTGAAGAAGGCATGTGTATTATACATGTGAAGACGATGAACCAGTGAGAGTTGTGTCAAGAACCCATGTACGAAAAAATAGCTTTTTCAAAGGAGAGGAAGTGCATTGGTTCGTTGAGCATTCCCACAAAAATGTGAAATGAATTGAGTTTGGAACAAGCTGCTCAGCTGCAGGAAGACAGTTACAGGCTATAAAGATATTAAATCTGGGTGGAAGTATTCTGGGTTTCACTGACTGCTTTAAATGAGGAAAGTAAGATGTGGGATGTGCATATTTATCTAAATAGAGAGATAAATATGGTATGAGCAGAAAATTAACTTGTGATCTAAGATGGGACTGAGGAGAACTTGAGATCAAGTATTAACTATGATGAGAATTTAGTATAGTACCAGAACAAAGAACCTCTGCTAGGCTGGTCACTAACTCGCAGTAGGTTTATTGCCTGTTCCAAGCATCTCAGACCAGCTAGTCTTCTCTAACTCAGAGATTATTTCAGGGACGGGGTTTGAAAACCAAACAGGTGAGGTGTATGTTCCATCTGGTCAAACAAGCTTCTTGATGACAAAATCATGTGCTTATCAGTGATCTGGGCTAGTTAAAAATGATCTGTTTTCCTAAGTCCGTAATTCAGAAAGTGCCTTGCATTTATTTATTTCTTTTTACAAAAAAGAGCAGAGTGAAAAAAAGAAGGAAGAAAAGGTATCCCTAGAAAGTGCTTGAAGACTCCAGGAAATCAGTAGGCTGGAATTGTTAACACTTGTGAAATGATTTCTGACACAGCCTTTGAAATGAAAAAATGAGATATTAGAAGGATGATAGTCTTTTATCTGCTGAGGAAGATGGATGGGTATGACTTAAGATGTCGTGTATATGAATGAGTGCTATAAAGGGATCATTCTAATGACATGCTGTAAAAGACAACTGTCAGGAATAAATTATTCTTCTCTTCTGATGATACTGATAATAATGTACTCAAATTCCCCATGACACATTTTCTCACCTGAAGTTAACTGCTTTTCCTAAAATGTTTAATGGGCACAAAGGTCTTTGTTGCACATTTCCAACTCCATGAAAAACATCGAGTAGTGGCTTATATAAGAACAATTTTGCCTGCAATTAGTGTGTTTGCATACAAGTACACCGGCTTTGATTAAGCAAAGGAAAGTACTTAAGTGCATGTATAAGTATCTTTCAGCAGTGGAGCAATGAAACTGAAATATGAAAGACGAAAGCACGATTTCAAAAGCAACAGAGCTGCTGAGAACAGTTCTAAGTAACTGATCAGATCGTGATTCCACTGGGGATGGAGATGAGCTGTATGTAGCTATCTCCAGATACCAGCATGGAAGTCAGATCCCACATGTGCAGCCCAAGACCAGTACCATACTCTGCTTGTTCTGAAGGAGCAGCACTGGGAACTGAGGCAAAGACAAAAGGCCAAAAACACTATAGGGGGAGGCAGGGACCTGTCTGTAGGCATTGACACCAGGTGACAAGCAAGCACCTGGATGAAGAACCTGGAGGTGAGGTGCCTCAGGCTGAGGGGAAGCTGACTACGTTGAATTACACTTTTGCCAACATTTGATCCTTGAATTGCCTGTGACTCTGACATTTGAAGTGTGCGGGTGCCTGCTTGCAAGCGACTTAGCGCTTTGAGGATATAGCGGGAGTAGCACGTCTACATGTGGGCACCAGTTTGCTTGGAGAAGTCAACCAACCTGCACGTTTGAACATGCTTGAGGCACTATGGCAGTGGGTGACCCATGCTGAGGCAAGGACACACCTGGGGGACTGTGACCATGGTTGGTGCATGGTGGGATAGGGACATCCCTGGGGGACCCACAGTGGGAAAGGGAAACTAAGGGGTAACAGGGCAGGAAGCCATCAACTGTAGAGTTTTAGAAAGTAATTCTCACTGCTTCAGCCTCCTATGTGCCCACTGCCTCCCTGGTAGAACTGTGGTGCGCTGAGGTTAAAAAAGGCAAAAATAAGTGTACTTGAGAGCACGAAGGGGAAGGAAAGATGCTTAAGTAGGGTTTTGCACCGTGATTTCTGTCTTTTTTCTCCTCACTAGCAGGATCAGGGATTGCATGTTTGTGTTGGTCAGCAGTAAATTAAGTCAAGAAAAATTCTCTGACTCAATGCTGCTTTACTTTTGACAGGCTGGTACAAGAAGTGATGGGCTGAATTACAGCAAGGGAAATGTAGCCTGAGCATTTGGAGAAGTTTTCTAACGGTAAAAGAGGCTAATCACGGACTGGATTGCTGAGGGAGTCTGTGGAACTGCTGGAGGATTTAAGAGCAGATTAAATGAACTTCTGTCAAAAACAATTTAGAAGAATTTGATCCTGCCTTTGGGACAAAGGGGAAAATTAGGTGACCCTCTTGAGGTGCTGCTGAGCCCTGTTGCCTTTGATTTCTATGACATGGACATGGTCTTGTGTACCTCTGGGGGGAAAGAGGATACTGGGCTTAATTACTGGAAGGTAGTTTCAGTCAGTGGGAGGGGTTTTCTGAGGAGAAATGGCTTGAGACAGAAAGCTGAGGATGTTAAAGAGGTGAAGTGTGCAATTAAATGAGATTATACAATGCTGTATTTGTAATCAAGTTGACAGAAAAGTGAATCTTTTTTCATTTGACCTAGCGCTGACCACACATCTCAGAGTAGTCTTCCTTAATTCAATGTACATTAAAAAATTGGAGCCTCAAGTGCTGTTTAGGTCTCTCTGTGGGCAGGGAGGTGCTGGCCTGGATGGTACTTAAGAATTAGGGAGCCACTGAGGATGCATTCCTCAGGCTGCAGCTGCTTTAGCCAGAATGATTACCAACTCCAGCTTCAGCTTGACTGTACATCCTCAGTCTCAAGCACCTTGCAGCACTCTTGTCAAGGACAAGCACGATTTCATTCTTCTGCCTACTACATTAATGCAGATAGCTATTTTGAGGTTAAGGCCATATTAGCTTTGAACTGCAGCCGGTAATGAACACCTTGATGAAATTCTGCTTTATTTGCAGGGGATTGAGGTACTATTATTAATTATTAAACCATTTCTTGTAGTATTTAATTTTTTCTCCCCATTTTGTGATGAGCAAGCATTGCCATTACTGCCTGTAACCAAATAATCATCCCCATTTATCATACTAATTGTGGCTTAATGAGGAAGGACCTGGGACTGGGGGAGCTGTCTACCCTGAACAGTTTTAGAATGTCGCTTCATATGGTAACGAATACAGGATATAATAATTAGGTCTTCCAGGTGCTATATTTGTCACAAAGCTTAAACACAATAAAAATTCATGTTGTGGCAGTAGACTTACAAAACACAATAAATTGCCATGGTAAATATGGAAATATGAAAATGAAGTATGAACAGATACTTCATACTGATTTCTCTTGCATGGTTTTGCCACACAAGGGGTAACTCCTTTCAACTCCATTGTACATGAAACTGGAGTTTCATCATGGCAGAGATGCTGTGTTGAATTGCATATGGCTTTGGAAGACTGGGTTTTTCTTATGCTTTCTGGTTCTCTCCCTGGCCCAGCAATATCTCACTGGTTGCATTTCTGCAGACCCTCAGATCTGCACTTCACCCCTGATAATCAGCGGTGTTTATTAGAAGAGAGCAGGATTCGGGACATGAGATCTGATTAAAAGGAAAAATGTAGTCTGCTACAAACAGTCTGTCTGTCTGCAGATAATTACTCTATAGATAAATAAATTATACTCCTTTTCTCTTATTTTAATGTTTTATCATGAAGTTGCTTCACAAAGTTTTTAAAACAGTAATGTCTGTACAACAGGGAAAACCTGTCTAAATATTCTGGAGACAATATCCACTTCAGTTTAATACAGTGGATAATCCACTCATGGTTTTATCTGAAGAGTCAGTAAGTGTACATGTTACTGCAGGCTGGTTTTGAAGTCCTCTTCAGCTCTTCAGGAGATCAGAAATAGTGAGAAGCTTCCTTATTTTTATTTTTATTTTTATTTTTTCCCCTATGCTCAGTAATTTCTACAAATAACTCCTAAAATGATGTAGTATTAACTATTCAGTATTAATCAATATTGACAAGAGTATTTCTTAGAAGAATGAAGTGAAAACTACTTTAGTTTTTCAAAGCTGTTTTTATAGCACTTGACAGGCTGCCATTCTATTGTAATTCTGGTCCAGCCCACAGGTTGGGGATTTTTTCTTCTTTGTAATAGTTGAGATATGGCATCATTGCAAGGGAGAACCACAGAAGAAATGTGACAAGACTGATTGTTGTGAGAAGGTGATTTAAGTGCCTGTACAGAAAAAGTTTGACCTTGCTTTGTTTAGCTCAGGATTTCATGGCCAGCATGCCAAGCACAGGACTCCCCTGGGTCCTCATGCAGTTGGTCATGCAAAATCCCTTCGGGGCTGGAGCTGGGTAGAGTGGTGTGTTGGCCTGCCCTTTTACTACTTCCAGAAGAGAAAATAAGTCTTGTTTTGGAACACAAAGCCTATGTAGGTGATCCTTTTGAAAGCAAGTGAAGCCTGCTTTTTTTTTTCAGGTAACGCTGAGGGAGCACTGATCAGGTGGCAGAAATTAGGCTCTCAGTAACTCAGGGAGATATTTTTGTCTTCATTGCTCAATAGATTTATCCTCTAGTGTCCTTCTTCACTGCTTCAACTTCACTGTACATTTCATGGTGCATAGTACATGGGTGAAGCCACACATGTGACAGTGGTAAAGGTATAGTTATGTGCATGACCGACTATAGTTTGGAGTCTTGAAATGCTGGACTGTGATTGTGAGGTCACGAACAAAGCTCTCTTTCTCTTTTTTTGCTACGGCAGTCTCATTTGTTATTTGAAAAGGACTGGGACTGGACCCTCATCTGAGAATATTTATTTACCGTATGATTGCGAAAGTGACTCAAAGCCTAGGGGACATGAAGAAGACATTTTTGTTCCTGGGCTTTGGAGGAATTGGAGTGGTCAGGAATGGCTCTCACCTGACTGAGAGAGTCCATGGCTGCATCCAAACATTTTGGGTGTGGATAGCCATCTTCTTGCTACCTTGAGGGTTGGCAAATATAATACTCAGATTTAATCTGGATAAGGTCTCAGAATATTCTGGATATTGAAGCTGTGTGGTGCTATCATTTTCAAGCTGAAATCGGGTGAAAGTATGTAACATTTGCACTGCATACGCTGCTGCTTTCTGTTCTGGAACATCTTAGACTAGCCACGTCCTTCTGGCAAAATAGGCTATGCATTTCTCTTTGCACATTGAGAGATATGGTTAGCTCTCTGTCTATGCATATATTACTTTGACAAAAATTTTAGGTAAGGTATGCATATAGATCATATGATGGATATTTTGTATAATGCCTGTCTACCATGATTCAGTTTTAGACTTTAGAGTTGGAGCATTATCTCTAAATATTTTGTTTAGAGTGCCTTGGAGACTTCTAAAAGTTGTGTTAACATTCTCAGGTGTTACTATTCTCTCTCAATCTAGAGAAGTGGTAATCAATCAAGGTCCTTTAAATGGTACAGTATAACTTGCTATAAGCCTAACTTTCTATTGATTCAGTAAAGACACTCAGGTCATTTATTTGCTTGTTTCTTACTAGATTTTTGGTTTCTTTGACCTTTGCTGGTGAATAGTGTGATTTATTTGGCATCCCCTCACCTCATGCTGTAAAATGTACATCTTTCATTAGTGCTGACGGGAGCTCTAGTTCTTGGCCAAGATCCATAATCCCAAGATTGGAGGAGGCATATTTACTGCATTTACTCTTCGGTGTGGTTTTTGTGCTCAGAGGACTGCGTATGTACATGTCGTCATTCTTGGAAAGTTTTTAGATAAATGACACACTCCTCCGGAAAGGGTGAAATACAGAGCTGTATATAGCCGCTATAGAGGACTAAAAGACAGTGATCGGAAAGGTTTCAAGCTGGAAGCACAGCAAAGGCTTCTGTTTCCCAGAGGATGCAGTGCCTTGCTATGTGCTGACTGGGAGGTCAATAGCCATGCCAATTCAACCAGGGGGCATTTCCCAAGAGGCTGCAGAGCTGATGTTTGTTAGCGACCTGTCTCCTCCTGTGCTACTTGCTCTTTTGCTTGTATGTTTGCTGTGTGGTTTGGGTTTCTTGTTTGTTTCTTTTTTCTTTTATTTTCTTTTCAAAACTACTCACTGCTTTTCAAGTACTTTTGAGAAAGGAAATATAAAGTTTACTGATTTGAATTTTGGTAGTTGATTTCCACAGGAAAAAGTTTGAAGTATGTTGTTTTGTTTCCCTCATAAGAACAGAAGTGTTGTATCTTTCATTCCTTCACCTAGTCAGCAGATGCACACATTCAAATGTCAGTACCCAGAGGTAAGAGCAAATGCCTGGAAACATGGCAGTGTATGTGAACAGCATTGTTGGTAAGCAGCTGCTGCTCAAATTGAACACTGCAATTTGGCAACTCAGACAGAAGTGCTGAAAAAACTGTCTGAGGAGTTCTCCAAACCACTTGAGTTCAGCAGCTCTGGGAGTGTTACAGAAGATGTGGGGGACACATTGAGAGCTAATGTTCTGCCTGTATGTTTATAAATCAGTAGGTTGCACTAGGTAGGTTTAAGTTGGATAGCCTTTTATCAGTTCTCACCAATCATGGAAAGAACGATAGCAACCAATGTAAGCCATGATCCCTTCATTCTAATGAATTCTATTCAACATGATTTTATAACAAACAGTTCATGTATTTCTTTGATATCAGTTTTAATTAAATTGCAAATCTGTTTGATAAAGGCAACACTGTTGTCATGGACTCCAGTAAAACATCTGACTTTTGGAAGAACAACATTCTTAGAAAGATAACTACTCCAAAGTGAAATCAGTACAGCATATATTAAATGAATTAAAATGTAATAATTAAGGTGTTTCAACAAGCAAGTTCTGATGTTCAGTTTGAACTGGCTGTGTTTGTCCTGAGTGAGGGTGGAAGACGAAGAAGGTAGGGTGAAGCAGCCCACATCTTTTCTGAAAATGTTTCTTTTTTAATTTTTAGTAGTGTTGAACAAGTTGCTGAATTGTTGAACAATTGCTGAAAAAGTTTCAGGGAATGAGAAGTTAATGAAGAGTTAAGCAAACGCAGAAGAGTTACTTCGAAGTAGCAGGGTCATCATCTTCAAAGTAGCTGGGTTCCCTGAAGAGATGTGAGAACCACAGAAAACCCACCAGTGAGCAGCACTTGCTTGCCTGGCAAGGCTGGGCAGACTCGAGGGCAATCGCTCAGGGTCTCAGGAAGTATACTGACTGGGAGCTTGAACTGAGCTCCAGTCAAAGGGTGATGTCAGAGATGACAAGTAATGTCCTAGCAAAATTCAGTGGGCTACTGAAATGAAAGTACTGCCAGAATACTCTGTGGAATTGTGTTGTCCGCATTCTCTACAAGTATGTTGACTATCTGGGAAGAGCTCAGAAGAAAACTACATGGCTCTTTCCTATTAATACATCATAGTCTGTCTTGAAAGGAGAGAGAAAAGGAAATCTGGTTTACTGCAGAGGACAGTTAAAAGTGGACATAGTGCCTATGTAGCAAGAAGCTGTCTCACAGTAAAAGTCTGATAAATTTAGGAGATCAGTTGGGAATGAAGGATTGGAAGCTGAAGCTTGGGAATTGCAGACTGAAGTGCAAGTTCCTAGAAGTGAGGGCATCAGGTGGAGTAACAACTTATTGGTCCTTTAAAAAAGTTATGTATTTTCATAGTAAAGACTTCGATTATGAAATCATGAACATTTCTTATCCTAACATTGTTTTTTTCCCCAAGGCTCTAAGAGTAAAGCCTGCAGTTCCTATTTTCCTGCCCATTAACGTGAAATGATGCAAAAAAATCATACACTCTTCTTGATTTGTGATAATTTCACATGGCTTTTTGGGAATTTATGCAGATTATTTCTTCAGGTATCATGTCCCAGTGCATAACTCATCTCTCCAAAACAGGAGTAAGTTAAAGCTAGTGCAGTTATATCCTTTGTTTTTCTCTGTTGATTACAAATCTAAACTTTTCTTATTTGTTTTCAGTGTAGTGACTCTGCAGAAAATTGTAATAATTGTGTTCACCAAAGTGATTTAATTGCAATGGTTTTCATTGTAAGTGTAATTGCCATTGCATTTCTATTTTCAAATTGCTCAGATGCACTAAAATCTTCATGTTGATTCCTTGCCTCTTTGTATTCCGCTATGGTTTTCCAACAATGTGGTGAGGATACTCTTTTAAAAGTAAATCTTAGGGAAAAGCTCATGTATGTGAAACAGCTTCTCCTTTTTGCTGATTAAGGTCATCTGTAAGTCCAGCATGTTTCCATCTTCTGCTGTATGAACAGGATAGGAAGTAATTCCATGAACTTGTTGGCAGCTGTTGCTTCTGGTTAGATCCACGTGCTTTGTGTGAGTGATACTATATTTGTGTAATTTACATAGAATCATAGAATCAAACATGTTGGAAAAGACCTTCAAGATCATCAAGTCCAGCTGTTCGCCAGCACTGCTAAGGCCACCACTAAACCATATCACTAAGGGCCTCCTCTACATGGTTTGTGAACACTTCCAGGGATGGTGATTCCACCACTGCCCTGGGCAGTCTGTTCCAATGCCTGACTGCCCTTTGTTGAAGAAATTGCTCCTAATCTCCATTTTGGAAGAAGAGGGTCTCACATTTAAGTATGCAATGATTCATGCCCAAATGAGAACAGATTTTTTTCAGGGAACAGTGATGCCCTCTTCCATTGTTTTGTGGTGGTTTTGCAACCTGTTTTTGCCATCTTTAAAACATTTCTGACACAAATATTATCTGCCAGCAATTTTCAGTCCTTGACCCTATTGTTTCTTTCTTACATTTACTGCAAGTTTTCTATGATTAGTATTCCCAACCTCTGCCTGCTAATACAAATTCTAGTGTTCCACAAGCTCCAGCATTAGCATTTTTTATAAAAATGTGGGACTCTGCAATAAACTTGTCCCTTCTGTCTTATGGCAAATATTTATCCCAATTCTCTTCACAAAAGTTCTGAGTCATCTCTAGTTCAGTGCTTACAAAAATTCCACTGGAAAAACACACATACACAAACCAGGTAAACAGCAAGAAGAAATCCTTCCAAAGAATTATAAGAAAAATGTTTATTCCTAACTAAAATTCAATTTCTTTATGTATAACACAAATAAACTGTTAATAATTGTAATTATGTACTTACGAGGAAAAAGCAACTAAATCACCTAACAGTTTTGAAATGTTTACTGTTACTGGGCTTTGCTAGTGTCCCTCTGATGTAATGGAAGGAAGCAATATACTTTTGCAATCTCTGGCATATGCTAATTGCCCTGGGATTTTTGTTTTAGTTTTATTGTGCATTTAGACTTTGTCTAAATCAGGGATATAACCAGGGATTTTTCTCTTGCCTTCCTTGATTTGCAGTGCTTGGAAATCTGCAGTGAGAAGTTGTACAGATCCTGCTGATTCACTCTGGCAAATGCTAATAGTTAACTGCATCCTGTCTGCAAGAGTGTGGAATGGTCTCAGCGGGATGCAAGCAAAATTAAATTAGGTATGGCCATGCTTAGATAAAGAGACACTTTTTGCTTCTATTTTAAACACCAGAAGAAACACAACAAATATGAAGGCTTTTTATATTGAATGTGTTAAGGGCAGGTTCAGTAGTACACATGTTGGTGGGACTCTTCATATCTAAATTAAAAGGGAAAAAAACATTACTTAAGGATATCCGGATCCTATTGAAGACAATACTACTGCATCCATTAAAACCAGTGTTATAGCCTTATGCTCAATAAGCGTACCCATGCAGAGTTATGCATTTTCTGGTAATGATCATCAGAAAGAACATTATCTGCTAATTCAATGACTGGTAACATCATTGCAGTTGGCAGTAACTGCCATGGTGCTCTTCAAGAGTGGCTGTATAAGAAGCCTAATCGGAACATCAGATCTCTATGTTCTTTCCCACTGGAGCTGGTGGTAGGCTTTTAAATATTTATTATTCTTAATAGACACAAAAGTCTGAAGATGAGCTAGGTATTGGCCCAGATAACAGATCACTGTGTAGCAGCCCCTGCCCAGCTTCTCTGCATCATGTTTCTGTGCTGCATAGGCAGGAATTTTTAAATGAGATGTTTGCAATTCAGCATCGAGGCTCCACTGCGCTGCCAACCTGTTAAAAATATAATGGTAAGGAAGTGAAACTTCATGTGACTGCTTGTGAATTCTGGGATATAAATCAGTTTACATTTACAGTCATGATGGAGTGCTTGACTTGTTGATCGGCAGGATAGGAAAAATATATATGCCCCTCAAAATATCCATTCCATGCACTTAAGTTTAAAATGCTGTGTGTTGTTGCCCAGTGATGATTTCATCTTTATTGCAGGGAAACTAAGTGAAGTCATCTTACCGAGTTTAGCTATGGCTTTCCCAGATGGGTCATGAAAACACCTCTACAGTAGCAGCCATTTAAGAATATTCTCTCTTTTCCCCACCCCAAAATGTTACAGAGGATTTACTGGATAGTTTTATTTGCTTCAGCAAATACCTGCTGCACTTAAGCCATAAGACACTAAAGAAATACTGCAGTAGAGCCCTTTTTGTATCACCAAGAATATAACTGCATTGTCAATTACTCCTGAAGCAGTGCTGGGGAGTTTATGGCAGGGTTAGGAATTGTACTAGAATCACTGTTTTGGGATTAATTTGTCTTTTAAATCCCAACAGAGAAGGATATGGACCTGTTGGAGCAAGTCCAGAGGAGGGCCACAAAGATGACCAGAGGGCTGGAGCACTTCTGCCATGGAAACAGGGTGAGTGAGTTTGACTTGTTCAGTCTGGAGAAGAGAAGGCTCAGGGGAGACCTTAGAACAGCCTTCCAGTGCCTAAAGGGGGCCTACAGGAAAGCTGGAGAGGGACTTTTTACATGGCTGGGTAGTGACAGGACAAAGAGGAATGGCTTTAAGCTGAAAGAGGGGAGATTAAGGTTAGATATAAAGAAGTTCTTCTCTGTGAGGGTGATGAGGCCCTGGCACAGGTTGCCCAGAGAATCTGTGGCTGCCCCATCCCTGGCAGTGTTCAAGGCCAGGTTGGACAGGGCTTTGAGCAATCTGGTCTAATGGAGGGTGTCCCTGCCTGTGGAGGGGGGTTGGAAACCAATGATCTTTAAGGTCCCTCCCAGCCTAAACCATTCCATGATCCTATGATTTTCTTACACCAAAAAGGGATTAAAACGTGTTGCGCTCTTTTTTGGTACAAAGAGAAAAGAATCCATTTCCAGAGGGGTTACTGCTGATTTTCTAAGGAATTACTGCGTAGGTGTTGCAGTATATGATGTGAAGCTACACAGCCGACAGTGGATTTTGGAATAGCTTTGATCCTTTTGCTGTATCTCTGGGACTGTAGAGAAGCGTTTGCTGGATGATAGCACTCCTGTTCTTTGAAATAGCCTGATTTTTGAAATAGTTCAGAATGTATTTTCTTCCCAGCATGTATCAGAAGAGAGCTGCCTATAACTCAGTGGTTAGCACATTCAGGAATGTTTGGAGAGATCTGCATTCCAGTCTGTTCTGAATCATGTCCCTGTGTGAATGGCTACTGTGAAACCTCTTCTCTCTTCCTTTAGGATCACAAGAAAAGAACGTATTATTTGGGGAAAAAAATCATTTAATTAAACATGATCTTTCCCTGTTAAAGTTGGGCTTTTTAGGCAGTTGCTTTTTTTTTTTTTTTTTTTTTTTTTTCCCATAGAAGAAATTCCAGCCCGTTCTAGCGACAAGAAATTAAAGGCTTTGCAAGTTGGTTTCATAGAGCCTGATAGTTTGGTCTGTACTTTGAAACCCTGTCTCCTAAATTCATGTGAATATATGCAGAAGATCAGCCTCATGCCAAAGCAAAATCCTGTAATAAAGGTATGTGTGGGAGGAGGCGGATCATTTTCACTGATCTTTTTGTCTCTTTTTGTTTTGTTGTCACCCTTTTTTCTGCTATAGCAACGGTGCTGAGTGTTGATGCCATAGCACATTGAAGACATATTAGGGACATTAACTTTGATTCAATCTGTCTTCATTTCCTGTAGAAAAAATGTTCGTTACCTGTGAACACTTTTGTAACCTACTCCTGAAGTTACATTTTACCTATATATCTTTTCTATAGGTGTCATTTTATCATAATATTTACATTACATTTACAAGTTCATCTAGCTTTCATCTTCTGTTTTCAGATGCCACTTGTTAATATTTCAGGTGCAAAAAGTCTCTTCAGATTGGAATACCTCACACTTGGGCTGAGGAAAAGCAGTGTCGCATCTTTCATACAAGTCTCAGGCATTCTTTTCTGGGATAGTCTGCCTCATCAGAAGCAGTGGGCCCTGCTGTTTCCATCTATCATTTCTTTTGTTTCCTTATTAAACAGCCTGTCTTTACCTAATAAATTGAAACATATCTACATTTCCATCATGGGTAATAGCCCTGATGTGGTCTATGTCACTGAAACGTGGCAGAATGAAATATCGTCCTCCCCCCAGTTTTGACTCTATCATCAAGTTTGCATTATATCAGGTCATCCAGGAGCTACTGCAGTAATCCTTCATTCTTATTCTAGCTGTCCACTAGTGGCCTCTTATGTTTCATCAAGTGAAACATTGAAATAACAAGTTGTGTGTATTTATAGCCTTATTGCTGATTAAGTATAGTAGCTAGCTTGTGAAGTGGCTGTTGGGAAATAGGAACTTCAATCAGAGCTCATTTTCCCATATAGCTAGGAGGACAAAGGAAATGAGATATTCCTAGAAGTGTTGTCCACAACTGGATATAATAAGGAACAGAAGGTACAGCTATTTGAGTGTATTAATTAGCTCTTCTTCAGATCTACACATCTGTCAACTGGTAACTGCAGCAGCTTCTTACTTTATTACTTCAAGAAGGTATCTTTAAGTAACATATTTCCTTTTTTATGTCAGTTTCATTTTTGTACTGACCCTTTACATGGAGTGATAAGTAGCAAATGACTTCTTATTAATCTATGAAATTGTAATTTATCTTCCCCCCCCAACAAATAAACAAATAAGCAAAATAAATGGAAAAAACCATCAGAGCCTTTTCTACCAGTAAAGACAGTGCCCCATAGAAGGAAATTTTACTAGGTACCAGTCATCAGTCTGCACGAGACATCTGTCTCCTTCATTTGGAGGTATATGTATGTTATTCACACATTGTCCTTTGGCCTTGTTTTCTCAGTTCTTTAGCTAAAAGTCCAGCTAAAATCTGGATTTTAGCAGATGCTAAAATGCCTTTGTGAATCCTTTGTCTGGGCCATCAGTTTACAGCCACAGAAGGGCATCCGTGTTTTTCATGAACAAGAGCCAGTGTTAATACTGTGTCCCTTCTGATATTAGGGTGTGTTGTAACTGTAGGGAGGATTACCCAGTTGCTGCCTCTCAATGAGAGGATTTGGAGTGAATTGCCCAGCATATTCCTTTCTCTCTAGGAAACTGGTGTGATGATGCCCCAGGGTGCTTCACAGGGGTTTCCTGGACTATCTGTCCACTCCTGCTCAAGGAGAAGCTGCTCAGTTCCATCGCACAGTGAGAACATTCATAATGAGAACAATTGGCCATTGGAATAATCTCCCCAGGGAAGTGGTAGATTCCACAATGTTGTATACTTTTAATATTGAGCTGGACAGGGTGCTGGGGCACCTTGTCTAGACTGTCCTTTTTCCCAGAAAGTTTGGACCACACGGTCCTTGAGGTGCCTTCCAACGTGGTATTCTATGATTCTATGAGCTATTTTTTATTGCTTGCTGACATTAATATTATATCTCCTGCTTTTCTGATAAAAACTCAGGTTTCCCAAAAGCTGTTCTTCTTTATCTGAAGGCTATTTGTATCTTGCCAAGAAAAGTGCCTGACTGTGGAAGGCCATTTCCCACCAGTGATCTCCATAATCATTACACAGTCTTGTTTCGGGCCTCAGTAAAGCATTAGTTGTCCTTGTTTATTTTTTTCCCCAGTTAGCATTTTCTGTCGTGGCTTTATATTATCAGGATGCCCATGGTAGTTTTGGGCCTAAGGTAGGAGTGGGTGGCTTTTCATTTTTCATCCCTGAAGAATTGCTCAGCATTGTTGGTGAGTGGTTCTATGCCCTTCTCCAAGGGTCTCTTTTGGTTTAGGTACCTACTTCAGATGACAGTTTTCTCTCTGTATGTCTCCTCAAGAGATTTTGAGGGAAGGCGTCTGATGTGGCTTTACCTCTGCATTTTCCTTCTCTTCGTGATGAGAAATAAGAAATGATCACCTCATTATAAGAAAACATGAGGTCCTGATTTAATGTTTGGCACATGTTGTTCATTTAATTATTGCATGATTGCTGTGTGACAGCAGTGTAGGAGTAATACAGCTGCACATTACTTTTTCAGGTTCCCTTTTTTGTGGTCTCTTAGAAACAGATCACCAGCCCCCTTCTCCAGCCCTCCTTTTTGCTAGCAGGTTTAAAACCTGCCCTTCCCCAAGACATGTAGCACGGCTAGTCCACTGCAGATCTAAGAGTGCTTGCTTCAGTTTCCAGAACTCTAGTAGTAAACAGGCAGCCTCTTGATTTAGTTCTCAAGTTTTGAAATCTTTTGTTTCCCAGAAACTTTTTAATACTCCTGTTAAATACAAAGTAAACCTGAGGGGTGCTTGAACCCCTTTTTGAGAGTGTTGAGTATCAGTTACCTTGACCTGCCTGACATTCCACTGCAGTTGAAACAGTTCTACAATCTTACTGCTCTAGCAAGTTGGCATTATGTTTAATATAGAAGATGCAAAACCTCTATATGGCATGGCATGAATAGTTTTCAAGGACAGGCTTCTCTGTTGTTGGGCTTTCTTTTTCTGATCAACAAATAATATTTATTTCAGGTTGGAGCTCATCAACCTGAAGATACAAAAGGCTGGGATGAATTTTCTATTTCTGAGAACTGATGAAGTATTGTAACAAATACAAATGAAATTTCTCCTATAAAACATTGCTTAAATTACTGTAAATCCTCCTTTGATTAACTGCTGTGCTACAGGTACATACTTTTCTGTAATTGAACACAAAAAATGTTAGAATTTTTGCCTTCTGAGATCAGTTGTTTATAGGTGATACCTGTTTTTTAATGGAAGTAAAATTAGACCATTATCCCCAGTAATGAACAGGAGGCACTAGGGAAAGTGCTGCCTTGCACATTCTCATGTTCAGTCAGGTTGTGTAAGTATTTTTTTAGGAGAATAGTTGCCTATGGTTGTAGGAGAAACATGAATAATAAGCTCTTAAGAATATGGCAAGAGAAAAACAAAAGGAGATGAGTGCAATCTGAAGGGGCAATAAAGGCTAGAGGCTTACGTCAATGAGAGGTTTACGTCAACACTACAAGCTGAACTACTTGTAAATGCAAAAGGACTGAAGAGAATGCTTACATCACCTCAAAGTGTCAAAATGTGTTTAGGGGGCCATATGTTTATTGGCAGACTGAGCACAGGGTCTTTTCTTACAGTTTTGACCTGAAAGATGGTGTTTCTTGTCCCCTTTTCCCAAATAGTGATGTATTGATGCTGAGAAACTCATAGGATAGATTTTTTAAATGTAATATCTTTCATTAATAACAAGTACACCCCCTCTTTATTTTCAGGGTATACTCTTAGGCTGAGTCATGCCAATATGCTACTTAGAGATAACTTCAGTGGAATCACCTTGTTCAACCAAGATGAGACAAATACTGTTTAATGAAGAGCGAACAAGGACAAGAAAGAAGAAATACCTCTGTATAAACAGGGTATTTTAAATGGCATCTGGGGAAGCTGCTGACATAGATTGTGGTCTCATTACAGAGGACAAAATGACTGTGTAGTAGTGAGGTTTCTGATGTTCATTGTTTCACTCGAATCAGTCATAAACTGATTCACTGCACCTAGGGCAAAAGCAGATATAGTGAAGTTAAGGACTACGAACAGCCCAAAATGTAACAGTTAAAAAAATGTATCTGGTTTGGAGCAACACCTCTAATTGTCTTTTGGCTAATCATGAGGGAAAAAACCCCAACTTTCCCCTTTCCTTCATTTTTAAAATACTAAGTATACATAGAATTTTTATTAAAATTCAATAACTGTGGTATCACCTTTCCTTTATCTTCTCAGCCAGGTTAATAAGAATCTGTGCATATTGAGGAACAATAACAATCTTGTCTGGTCAAAACCACATTTTATATCTTCTGTGAGGAAGTAATCCTTTCTTAAATATGCTGATTGTACTGTCATTGGGAGTTTGCTGGTGTACTGAAGAAGCAAGCTTCCTAACTGATTGTTTAGAAGTAATTAATGCTTTCAGAATTATTAGTCATGCATACACTAGTGTAAGAATACTAATATATTGTAACCACAATGCTCCCAGTTCAGATTCAGTGGCAAAACAATACTGTAAATTAGTATAAAAGATTCTTATCTCAAAACAAAAATCATTTGTGTTGGTAGGAGAGTCGCTGTATGTAACTCTGACCCAGGCACTGTTACTGCCACAGTATTGTCCAGGTGAGGTATCTTTTCACAGCCTGGCTCACAAAGAAATGGCAGTTGTAGGTCATAGTAGACATAATAGTCATTACAGTTCATTAAAAAATAATAAAGAGCTGATCTCCTTCCCGTTGAATCACAGAAGCATAAAATGGTTTGGGTTGGAAGAGACCGTAAAGATCAACTAGTTCCAACTCCCCTGCTGTCTATTAGACCAGGTTGCTCAAAGCCCCATCCAACCTGTTGTTGAACACTGCCAGGGATGGGGCAGAGGCAGCTTCGCTGGGCAACCTGTGCCAGTGCCTCACCACCCTCATAGTGAAGAATCTTTTCCTTATACCTAATCTAAATCTCCTCTCTCTTTCCAAATGTGGAACAATGGCACTTGCAGTCTTCTGTGCAGAGGGAGGTAGTAAAGAGGAACCAAGAAGCGGTAAGAGCTTCCTGAAATAACTCCAGTATCAGCTTAAAACTGTCATTCTAGGAGGATCTTTAGGAGTTTCACAGCCATTAAGACAGAAAATGCCATCTTGTAACCCCTTCACACAGTTACTTGTGAAACAGTTTGATGGAACTAATAAATATCTACTAGTCATTTAGACTGTAATGAACAGCTCCAACCATGGGCATTAAGAGTCATGTTCTCATGTGTAATAGATGTTTGTCCTGCTGGCCTTCTGTGGCCCACTACACAGAAGGAGGCTGTGTCCAAAAGAAGGACTTCTGCCCATCTCCTTTCTCCATATTTGCATGCATTGGTTCATCTTAGATGTGGTTACAACTCAGTTTGTGTAATCAGTATGACTTGCTTCAATGTGCTTATTTAGATAAACAAAACATATCTACAGAGAAGGAACTGCAGCAGCGAATAAAAAAAACATCTTGTATGAATGTTGGACATTGCTAAGAAATTAAGTTTGAAGACCTGATGACCTTGACTTCTGCTCCTAACAAACTTTTTTGGATCACGCTGGGTAATGAAACTCTCTATGTCTCTGCTCCCATCTGCTAATGGGAATAAACTTTATCCTCGTGCTGTCTTATTTATTCAGATTATAAACTCTGGAAACAAGTCTATCGCCAAAAATAATGAGTGCATTCAGAACCCAGCTTGTAGGTGGAGCCTCTAAGCCTTGGCAGCCACAGTCATAAAGGGATTTAAATGACTGTGCCCACTGATTTCAGTGGGAAGTATACTTGTGGGTCTTTGTCCCGGATAGAATCATAGAATCATAGAATAGTTAGGGTTGGAAAGACCTTAAGATCATCTAGTTCCAACCCCCCTGCCATGTGCAGGGACACCTCACACTAAACCATCTCACCCAAGGCTTCGTCCAACCTGGCCTTGAACACTGCCAGGGATGGAGCATTGACAACCTCCCTGGGCAACCCATTCCTGTGCCTCACCACCCTAACAGGAAAGAATTTCCTCCTTATATCCAATCTAAACTTCCCCTGTTTTAAGTTTGAACCCTTTACCCCTTGTCCTGTCACTACAGTCCCTGACGAAGAGTCCCTCCCCAGCATCCCTATAGGCCCCCTTCAGATACTGGAAGGCTGCTATGAGGTCTCCATGCAGCCTTCTCTTCTCCAGGCTGAACAGCCCCAACTTTCTCAGCCTATCTTCATACTGGGTGTGCTCCAGTCCCCTGATAATACTAATACACAGTAAGTATCAGAATAAAATTGCAAAATTATTTAAAGGATCGTGTTAGAAAGAAAAAAGAGATGGCAGAAAGAAAGACAGCAAAATCCCCTGAAAGAATAAAGAATTTAAAATAATAATTTGTAAGTTTTTAAGATATGTACATTAAAGATCAAAGAGACCATGTAGTAATTACATTAAAGGTTAAAAAGCTAGTAAAATGATTTTGTTAATTTCTTGGCCTCTTTCTTTAGTGATGAAGAGCATGAAGATCTGTATTACTGTAGGATAAGAACATGATCTTCCAGCATATAAAGGGGGCTTACAGGGGGGCTAGAGTGAGGGACTTTTTACAAGGGGTTGTAGGAATAGGAGAAAGGATAATGGTTTTAAATGGAAAGAGGTTAGATTTAGATTATATATAATGAAGAAAATCTTTGCTACAAAGATGGCAAAGTATTAGAACAAGTTGCCCAGAGAATCTGTGGCTGCCCCATCCCTGGCAGTGTTCAAGGCCAGGTTGGACACGGCTTTGAGCAACCTGGTCGAGTGGAAGGTGTCCCTGCCCATGGCAGGGGAGTTGGAAATAGATGATCTTTAAGGTCTCTTCCAACCCAAAATATCGTATGATTCTGTGGTCTAGGTCATGGAATACAAGTGGAGCATTGATA
This sequence comes from Lathamus discolor, assembly GCF_037157495.1. Taxonomy (NCBI): domain Eukaryota; kingdom Metazoa; phylum Chordata; class Aves; order Psittaciformes; family Psittacidae; genus Lathamus; species Lathamus discolor. The sequence goes on from NC_088887.1 coordinate 45,125,067, forward strand.
TGAGGAGGCTTTCTCCTGCTGCTGTTCTAGTTTTGGAGTGAAGTCTAAGCCCAGATCATCATGGGCAGCAATTAAGATCTTGCCAAGTGGATTGATTACGTAGAAAATCTCAGGCTTCAAATTTGAGCTTGATGCTGAAAAGAATGGTGAAAAAGATAGTAGAGAATGTGGAATGTCTCTTTTAAAGGTTGTGTCATTGATGTGACTGAACCAGCAATGGGCAGATCTACTCTGATGAAACAAAATTCCTCATAGCTAGAAAGGATTGGACTGATCTTACCCTGTATACTTTTCAGTGTCTGTGGCATCAATATTGCTCTGAATGGGGAAATAGGAGAGAGCAAACACAATGGAAATACATTGCCAACTACTGTTTCCCTGTCTCACTGAATTGAGGAGGAGGGAATCAGATCTTTGACAGTACTTGTTTCTCATGCTTTGCTTTCATTCTACTCGCCACTTGCTTCTAGATAAATGTTGTGGAGAAGGAAACAGCTGGAGGGAGCCTAGGTGTATGGTCTTCATCTCTTCTGCTACTACAGCACTATTCACAGTTCATTGCTGCAACTGAAGCCCAGTTCATGTCCAGAAAAGAAGGAAAGAAAGGAGCTGTTTCAATTCCTTGGGTATAGACTCCAATAAGTATAGACCAACATGTGAGGCCCTTTGAATGAGAAAATGATCATATTATTTCTTGTGGGCTTTGGTCCCTAGTGCTCTGGAGAGGACAGGGAGACAAGTCAGCTTGTGTGTGATACTTTGACAGACTTTAAATCAGAAACCTCAGGAGAGATGTACAGCTATTTTGCTGTCAGCCAAGATTCTGCAAATTGATTTCTGTCCCTGTTTGATTCTTTCTAGCTGGATGTTAGCTGTTTTTACTTACTGCCACTGACCTCACCTTTTGGCTAAAGGGTGTTAATTTAAAAGGATTTCCTGATGATGACAAGGCATAAATTTAACTTCAAACACTGTCAGAGAAAACTAGGAATACAGATCTCATCTTCTTCCATGAGAATTTATATTTCTATTTGAATCCTACAAGTCCCTCTCCTGTCATCACTACAAGGCTAAATCTGAATTTCTGTTTGAAGAAAGCTGCCTAACTGGGTTTTCAAAACCAGTGTAAAACCAGACAAAGAAACAGCTGTTGTGCTGTAGTAGTATTGGAAACAAAAAGCTGTTCTCTCATTTCATTTAACACTGCCGATCAGCAAAGAGGGAATTAAAGGTATTCTGATTGCTATTTGAATTTATATCTCTCAAGGAATGTATTTTAATCAATGTTTTATTAAATGGTATTGAATGAAAAAAGAACCCCAAACCCAAACCAACAAGGGATTTTTGAGTTGTTCAACCATTCAGGGCTGGAAATCCTATTAAATCACTTTTGAAGTCAAACTGAAGGGTTGTAGAAGCAAACCCTACACAGAAAGCAAGCAAAGCAGCTCAATTCTCAGGCGGCAATTCAGCACTGAATAATAGCATTATGTCAAAAATACAAGTAGTAAATTTGCCACTGTACTATCTTCTCTATCTACTTTCCTTTCCATGATTATGGCAGATATCTATGTAGGTCTCTTTCTGAACTATTGGGAACCTATTGCTGTGCTGTACTGGTGTAGTGTGGCGAAGCTATGACTGACATGGGGTCTCTTCCTTAATTACTTTAATAAGGTATGGTAGAAAATGTCACATTTGCAGATAAAAACTGAACATTCCTATCCATGCAGGCAGAACTGATTTTCTTCCTCCACATAAATATCACAGTTCCTTGGGAAACTGTCCTTTATTGATATAACTGAAAATAGCCTACCTAAACCTTGCAGTCAGAATGGTCTGATGTCAGATCTACAAAAGTTATGGTGCCTTAATTATAAGCTTTATTTAGTTTTTGGATGTATGAATTCAAATATGTTCTTTGCAAATCCTAGCAATTTTGGTGTAATCGGGAGAGATTACATGCAATTTCATTGTCACTGAAATTAACATGCACAAGCCTGTGAAGTGCAGACAGGACAGCATTCTGTTCTGTAGGAATAATAACCCACTGTCTGAAATAGATGTAAGATTCCTGTGATATGCTGGGCTGTCCAGTGGTGCCTCAGACAACATCAATTTATCGTGTGCAACAGAGGTTCAAAATCTTCCTCACTCCATTTCTTTCCATTTCTGATTGTATCAGGTAAGGTTTTTGTAGCAGCAGGTCTACAGGGGTAGCTTCTGTGAGAAGGTGCTAGAAGCTTCTCCCATGCCAGCTGGCTTCAAGGCTTTGCTGGCCATTGCTGGCCAAGGTGAAGCACATCTCTGGTAGCTGTAGCACCTCTGTGAGAGCGTATTTAAGAAGGGGAAAATGTTACTGCACAGGAGCAATTGCAGCCAGAGAGGGGAGTGAGAATATGTGAGAAACAGCTCTGCAGACACCCAGGTCAGTGCAGAAGGAGGGCAGGGGATGCTGCAGGCTCTAGAGCAGAGATTCCTCTGCAGCCCATGGTGCAGCCCATGGTGAGGCAGGTTGTCCCCGTGCAGCCTATGACAGCCCAGGGTGGAGCAGATATCCACCTGCAGACTGGGGAGAACCCCATGATGGAGCATGGGGATGCCCAGAGGAGGCTGTGACCCTGTGAGAAGCCTGTGCTGGAGGAGGCTCCTAACAGGAGCTGTGGTCCCATGGAGCGAGGAACCTGCACTTAGGGCAGGTTTGCTGCAGGACTTGCGACCTCACGGGGGACCCACACTGGAACAGTCTGTTTCTGAAGGACTGCACCCCAAAGCGCCAAAGGAGATGACAACAGATTTTTCACTCCAAAATATTGTAACCTATAAAATGCACTTTTGTGTCTTCTGGTTTACTCTGGTGTTCTGCATAATTTTCTTGAACACAAATCTCTCAAAGGTCATTATGTACTTTTTGTGTGTGTGTAATGTTATGTGCAAAAATGTCTGAAAGTGATGCTGAAAATAGATATTCATAGAATCATAGAATAGTTAGGGTTGGAAAGGACCTCAAGATCATCTAGTTCCAACCCCCCTGCCATGAGCAGGGACACCTCACACTAGACCATGTCACCCAAAGCTCTGTCCAGCCTGACCTTGAACACTGCCAGGGATGGAGCACTCATGACCTCCCTGGGCAACCTGTTCCTGTGCCTCACCACCCTAACAGGAAAGAATTTCCTCCTTATATCCAATCTAAACTTCCCCTGTTTAAGTTTGAACCTGTTACCCCTTGTCCTATCACTACAGTCCCTGATGAAGAGTCCCTCCCCAGCATCCATATAGGCTCCCTTCAGATACTGGAAGGCTGCTATGAGGTCTCCACGCAGCCTTCTCTTCTCCAGGCTGAACAGCCCCAACTTCCGCAGCCTATCTTCATATGGGAGGTGCTCCAGTCCCCTGATCATCCTCATGGCCCTCCTCTGGACTTGTTCCGACAGTTCCATGTCCTTTTAATGTTGAGGACACCAGAACTGCACACAATACTCCAGGTGAGGTCTCAAAAGGGAAATATTACGAGGGAATGATGCTGGAGTTGTTTTCCACCTGAGTAGAAGCGCTTATTTGGTAAGACAAATGTAAGAATGGGACAGTCCAGTTTTGGTGTGGTAATAGGACTGAAATGGGATTCTTTCTCTATACAAATGAGCTACTAGTTGAAGAATGCAAGATGAAATGACTTCACCTTACCCATAGCTCAGACTTCCCATTCTTCAGAAATCTTCCAAGACCAATCTGGTAGAGAGGGTGTTTCTTTTCGTGACTTCAAAGCAAGTGCTATTGCATTCCTTTAAAGCCATCAGTGGGTGGGTCTGGAATTCTGCCTCACTGGATCCCTCTACATGGTGAATACTGTACCAATATCAGTTCAGGGCTTCGCTGCCTATTCAGATGCAAAGTGTAACTTTTAGTGCCGTCAGTAAAGGAACTTCTCCAGGTCTGTCCTTACAAGTATATGCTTGTATGAAATACTTCAGTGGTTATAACTGTGTGGGAAAACTGACATTACTGTCCCTGTAAATCTAAACAAATTCATTTTCTAAACATTTCATGCTGACATTGAATATGTGTATATTTTGAAACACATTTTGGTGCAAATTCACAAATTTATTTGATGTAAACTCAAATCCACTTGAAAAGTTGATGGTGCTTATAGAAGAAATTGTCATCTTCACTAATTTTAAGTAAGTAAGTTCCTTATTTTCCTTTAAAATGTTCAAAAGGTGTTACCAACTGAACTGTAACAGTTTTTGCCTGTATTAAATTCTGTAAGAATATGTAAAATGGGGATTCTTTCAAACTACTTCCAATGAGTCTCTAGTTTATGATAAAACCTATAATCATGTAATTTGAGCTTCATCTATGTTCTGAATGCTGTGAGCAATTGTTTTCCCATATTGCAAAACCTGCTGTCAAGACTGAAGAGGCTGCAGCAAAGAACCGTGTAAGTGCTTAGGACTGTGAGGATATGAGTTATGAAGACAGATTAGACAGACCTAGCTACAGGCCATAGTATATTAGACATCACAGATAAATTGAGGCTAAGAGGGCATCTCACAGTGGGATGAAATATACTGAAGGAATGCTATAGATTGATACCTCTCTGTTGTTTAAGACTAGTTGCTTCAAAAATGTGAGGTCACACATACCCTAAAGTTGACAAGTAGACTTGGAAACTAGTAGATAGGCTACTGAAGTGGAAGATTTGTGTTCAAATAAGGGAAGACTATGTAGCAAACTATGCATCAGAAATAAATAGAAATTGTTTCAATAGGAATTTGGATTAAACAAACTGAAAAAGAGGAAGAAAAACATGGTTTCAGGTGAAGAAAGGTGAAAGGAACAGAGCAAAAATTACCTAGATATAAACAGAATCCCTCTTTTATGAAAATACATTTACTTTCGCAATAATAGAGATCTCCCTTCCACCTTGTCTTGCAGTACTTGTGCAGTTTCTGTTTAATTTTTTAATCAATTTAGATGTGTTTTCTGCTGTTAAAGCTTAGGGCTCCTGCATGGTATGTAGCATAACCCAAAAGATTGTGGGTTACAAATTAAGTATTTTTATTTTTAATTTACTAGTATGCAGTACTAGCATGTACAAACATCTTAGACCCAAATTAAACTGTACCCTTTATCTGTCTAATAAGGTTAGCTTAGGTATCTGCAAGTAGAAGACTTTGTCTTCCCCATTTGGTGCGTTATAGAATTTAAAATTATAGTAATTTGTAGAAAAAGATGATTCTATTCTATTGCAATATTTTTTTCTATGTCCCACTAACACTGTCAAAATGAGCACTGAATCTTAATCCCTGCTCTACTGATTTTTGTGTGGTTTCAAAAAGTTTATCTCATCAGTAGTACTCATGGTGCTGAGCTAAAAGGCAGCTGCTTCTTGCCAATACAGTACAATTTCCTTTCTTGAAAAGTGTACAGCCATAGGAATGGCTTATGCTGTTGCTGTGACTGCACCCTGCGTTAGCAGGGTAAGACATAACCGTGGTGTTATGTCTTACATGGTTCTTACCTCCTAGCATGGAAGCTGGGAGGTGCCAGCAAGAGGCACCTCTTCAGTTTCTCCGCTCCTGGTGTGGTGGGTTATAATGCCTTAGCCAGTAGCTGGATGCCCACCCAACTGCTCACTCAGTCCACCTGCTCGACAGGAGAGAGGGGGAAAATGAGCTGAAAACACTCATGGGTGGACTTAAAGACTGAGATTGCTTGCCAGTTACCATCATGGCCAAAACAGACTTGACCTGAGGAAAATGAATTTGATTTACTGGCAATTACAATAGATTAGGGTAGTGAGAAACAAATACAAAACTGAAAACACAACCTACTCCCTCCCCACCCTTTTCCAAGCTCAGTTTCACTTCTTTGTTCTCAATTTCTCCACCTCTTTTCCCTCCCCACCCTGAATAGTGCAGGAGGCTGGGGAATGGGGGTTTGCAGTCAATCTATAGCCTTGGTATCTGCAGGGCTGTATGTCTCACTAGTTTTCCTGACTTGTCACACTGCTGTGCATCATTTTTCCCTTTCTTAAGCACTTTTCCCCAGAGCTGCTACCACCTGCAGGGCTCAGCTGTGCACTGCAGTGGGTCCGTTGGAGCCATCTGGGACCTGCCGTGTCCAACATGGGACAGCCCCAGTCACTTCTCACATAGGCCACCCTTGCCAGCGCCAGGGTATGTGCACTCAGTACCCTGAGATATATTAGATATATTAGTCTTTCCACAGTAGCACTGAAGGAAAAGAACGGCCCATCTGTTTCCAGTCTGACGTAATCCAAAGGTTCAACAGCATTTTTGTCTCCTGGATGTGCTACCTCATAATGCACATGTAGCTGTGTTCCCACTGCCTTCATTTTTGTCGAGCAATCTTCAAATGTATTTTTGACAGTTTCAGCTTCTCTTTTTATGCAGTCTATTTTCTGAGACAGTCATTTACTTCTTTAAGGATTCAACCATAGTTGAAATTTTGATGCAAATTAACCTAAAAATAAATCCTTTTCTCTGTCAAAACATTCTTTAAAAAGTTAAATGATTCTTAAAGACTTTAGTTTTGAATACTCATTAAAGAAAACATTGCTTCTACTTTTCTCATTTCATTAGAGAGGTGACCCTCGTCGATCTTTTTAAAAAAATTACTTGCTTAAGCACTGCCAGATATCTAATTAAGTTCCCAATTATTATAAATATTCTATCCTCAGATGGCTTCTTATATTAGTAAATAGTTCTCACAAGGTCATTGGTTCCACCTGGCGTATAAACTTTTCCCCATTTTTTGAAGCGGTAATAATAGGAAATGGAGGTATTACACTGCACTCTTGCACTTAGATCGAAAATATAAAATCCATTTAAGTACCTTGAATAAAGCCATAGTGATCACACTGCACATGTGATCATCTGAACAATATGATTGCACTGGAGAATAATTCTGCTGTTTACCTAAGACAGATTATTACAGCTGTCCCAAAATACGCTCATAAAGGAAACTATGTTTCCCTCCTTTAAGAATGCGAACCTCAGGATACAGTACCAAAAAGCAGAATTTTTCATACTGATATTGTAAAGTCAAAGTTTGCCACTGGTCTTGTAATGCAACCTTCTTATCCTATCATATTCCATTAAGATGCTGTACCTGTGTTTTTCCAAGAAAGAAGCTTTTCATTTCTTTTGGCTAAGCTTGGAGTGCAAAGCACAGCAGCTGTGGTCCAAAGATAGTAGAATTACAGGTTTATGTTTTGCAAATATGAAAAAAGAAGTTCAGCCAAAGATATTTCTTTCCATTACTTTAGAACTTGCTACTCTACAGGAACAGCCACCCAGTTGCTATTATGTTTTTTTTTCTTTTCCCTAGGATATGTAAATACTGAACCAAATATAGAGGCTCTCTCCACATGCCCAGCATTCTCCTCATTTATATATTCTCTAATATGAATATCAGTTCCCTTGTTCATCTCTTGGCACTATATTAACATTAATACTTGCATTTCCACTTGTATTTGCAACACCTTCATCTCAATGGCCAATCGTGTCTGCAGAGTAGGCTTTTTCCTCCCAAAAGTTGTAAATGAAACAATCTCTGCTCCAGAAAAGTAGTTGGCTTTTTTTCTGTTTCTACAAGGTTATTCTCTTTCCCTTGTATATAGGATGCAATTTGAGACCAAAAAAGAATATGTAAGGACGATAGAGCTAGAAACAAATCATTAAAGCGTTTGAGCAAATAGGAAAAATATAGGTTGGGGAGTACCTCTTTTGAGCTATCATCAAGCTTTTTAACTGGGGAGAGGGGGTGAGAAATGCTGACAGTTTGTTTAAGAAAAATACTGCAAAGACAGCTTTCCAAATTCTTTTTGTGTGACTGTGACAAATGATAAGCTTTTTTGTTCTATTGCAACATGAAAATTTGCAACTGCATCTACATAGCATCTAGGGAAAATTATATACTGCGTCATCCGTATATGTCCACTATCAGTTCCTCAGATTGGTTGACATTTAGAGTTTTAAATGAGGTTGAATTATTGAAGAAGGCGTGACTCAAGCATATAGGTTATGTATGAAGTAGAATTCTCAAACTGTTGTTTTCTCAAATGTGTACATTTAGTATAAAAGGAAGGAGGCAAAATTCTCCAGCTTGGCTGCTTAAAAGTATGCTGTGATTTCCCAAACTGTCTAATTTCAGCCCAGCTTTCTATGGTTCCCACTGAGTCTGAAGATTTCACTGCACTGGGATTTTTCTTCACTTTCCACCAGTGTTTTTCAAATTTGGATGTATTTTGTGTGAGGATGGAGAAAGAGAGGGCTGGTGAATCCACAGGCCGCATTACCTCCTACATGTAGAGAGTGAACTTTTTAGAGAGCTGGATGCCTCTGTGGCATTGAAAGGAAGGACCGAACCTCATCGGGGTACTGTTGTGCAGGAGAGCTGGATCCCAAGCTAGGCACACATTTTTCAGCGGAGTACAGTCTGTGGAATGAAATCAAGCCTCTGTGTGAAAACTGATGATTTTTCCCTGAAGTGACAAACTTATGTGGAATACATCTGAGCAATGATGAGAGCTGTGACTGAAAATGTTGCTCAGTACCTTAAAATATAGGTCTTCTGTGCAACAGACGACATGCTGCATGTGCTGTTTCCCCTATGAATTATGCAGTTACATGCATATTGAAGCTCTTCCTGTAGCCTCTTCTGTAATTCTTGACTTTCTTCCAGTCAAGAGCCCAAGTCTCCTTTGAGTCAGAGTAACTTGTTTAAATGGAAAAAAGACTACATTTGTTTTGAATATGATAATAATATTGGTTGTTCCCTGGTAAAATATTGTGGTTAAAACCCCCCAATACAACAACAAAGCAACCACAACCAGCAAAGCACCTACATCACAGTTTTCTTTGCAAAGCCTAAGGATCCCCTCGCTGGAAGGCAGAATTTAGGATCCTGGTTTATAAATTGCCATAGCTAAGACAATAATACTTCATCCTCTGCTATCACATAGCAGAGACAAATCAGATAATGCAGCTAAAAATCTCCTTTCTGCAGCTTAAAATGAGTGAAAAGCAGAGATAAATTGGAATCCCAAAATCATTCTTAGTGGCAATACAAACTAGACAAGAACCTCCTACTAAGGTGAATATAATTGCATCTTGATTTCAAATGCTCCTAAATTTGCAGTTCCTAGAAAAATTAAACAATAGGTTTCACCTAAAGCTATTTTTAGGTCTACCAGGTGTATTTTGGTGATGGTAGCAACTGCTGATACGTCAAAGGTAATTTTTGATGGAGAGATATTGGAGGAGAGCACCAAGCTGTATATATTATCACATTTGATGATGAGCAGCTGTAAGCAGAAACTAACATAAATTAGATGTGTATCACATTTTTCTGCACCCTGGGGAAGTGCAGAACAAAGTCATGCGGTGATTACACTTCCACCAGCATGCCATTAACAACTCCAGATGGCAGCACTTACTGCAAACATTTCCAGGTGTAATGAGAAGGCTAAAAATAACTAAACAGCAAGGCATGACCCAGTGACAGTCTAATTTGTGAAAGGAATGAATAGGCAACAGGACTGTTTAGGTGTGTGAGAGAAATAGCTTAAGCCATGAAGAAATTCATGTAAATATAATCTTTTCTTAAGGAAGGACGTGCTCAATCTGTCTTTCTACGTAATTGATAATGAAGATGAAAAGCGTGTGTTCATTCATGTGCTACCTTATATGTATAACCTTGTAGGAAACCACTAAGTACCTCTCAAAAAAAGATGAACTTTCTTCATTTAAGACATGCTGTCAACCTGGTAGAAAAACGAAGCAATTTTTGTGTGTACCTTTCAGCAGACTTGTTCTCTGGTTGATTGGTTATTTATTTTAAGGAAAGATACTGGAATTTCAATATATGCATGAAGAAGCAAGGATATTATCCTTGTTTTGCTTAGTGCCCACATAGTGCCTTTGGAATAATTATCATTCATTCAGGACTGAGTTTTACAAGATCATTTTATTTACTCTGTCACTTAAGTGCCAATAATACTGTACCTATGAGCATGAAGTGGATAGACTGCTATTGGTTTTACATAAAAGTAGTGTTTTCTGTTAAATACATTTTATATCTTGTTCAGAAAAGTTACCAAGCCTAGAACAGAGGTGAGGGTGCACAGTGCTACCAGTGCAGAACTGAATGATTGATGTAAAATTCTTTCAGTGAGAAACTGTTACCATTTATATGAAGTTTGGGTAAATCAACCAGAAGTAACTGCATCCCAGCTGTCCTTCACCAGTGGATGTGGCTGCATGGTGAAGAGCTCCTTTTGAGGAAGAAGTAGTATCTTGAAACCAAGTTGTGTGGTTTGGTCGATATGCTGGAGGGAAGAAATGCCATCCAGAGGGACCTCGACACGCTTGTGAGGTTGGCTGATGCCAGCCTTGTGAAGTTTAACCATGCCAAGTGCAAGGTCCTACACCTGGGTCGGAGCAATCCCAGGCACAGCTACAGACTGGGCAAAGAAGAGATTCAGAGCGGCCCTGCGGAGAAGGACTTGGGGGTGCCGGTCGATGAGAAAATGAACATGAGCCAGCTTCAGTGTGCGCTCGCAGCCCAGAAAGCCAACCGTATCCTGGGCTGCATCAAAAGGAGCATGACCAGCAGGTCGAAGGAGGTGATCCTGCCCCTCTACTCTGCTCTTGTGAGACCTCACCTGGAGTATTGTGTGCAGTTCTGGTGTCCTCAACATAAAAAGGACATGGAACTGCTGGAACAAGTCCAGAGGAGGCCACGAGGATGATCAGGGGACTGGAGCACCTCCCATATGAAGACAGGCTGAGAAAGTTGGGGCTGTTCAGCCTGGAGAAGAGAAGGCTGCGTGGAGACCTCATAGCAGCCTTCCAGTACCTGAAGGGGGCCTATAGGGATGCTGGGGAGGGACTCTTCATCAGGGACTGTAGTGACAGGACAAGGGGTAATGGATTCAAACTTAAACAGGGGAAGTTTAGATTGGATATAAGGAGGAAATTCTTTCCTGTTAGGGTGGTGAAGCACAGGAACAGGTTGCCCAGGGAGGTTGTGAGTGCTCCATCCCTGGCAGTGTTCGAGGCCAGGTTGGACGAAGCCTTGGGTGAGATGGTCTATTGTGAAGTGTTCCTGCCCATGGCAGGGGGGTTGGAACTAGATGATCTTGAGGTCCTTTCCAACCCTAACTATTCTGTGATTCTATGAAAACAATCCTATTTTCTCTAATAGTCTGTAAATTTCCAGTCTATTTTCTCACTTACATAAACCCGTACAGACTCAGGTGGACAGATTTCTTTTTACTGCAGCTGATGAAACTTGGGTGTCTTTAAGTTGTCAGTGGTGACTTGAGTAGTTTATTTCAGTTCAGAGCTGTTCGTTGTCTACAAGGAACATACTTGCACATTATAATAGAAATAATCTTGAATGTCTCTGGGGACAAACACAGGGGGAAGTTATCTTTATTGCAGGAACACTGAAGGTGGTTCAGATGAGTCTGGTGAAACTGCAGCTAGCTCCTGAACTATGTATCGTCAGTTGCCCCCAGTATTTTCCCAAAAGCTGTACTGCAGTCCTGTGTCTTGTGAATTTTTCCTTCATCATTTTTCTTACATTGCTTCCTGCTGTTGCTGTCATCCTTTCCTCTACCACATGTCCCAAAAGGAGGATCACTCCTCTTCCCTTTCTCAGGACTAGACCTAAAGGTTGTCATTTTCCTCCCCAGGCTGAAGGGGTCAGTTCCTCCTGTTCCCTTCCTACCACTCCTGTCGCCCCTTGAACTAGATGACAGGAAGGACATCATGTTTCTGATAAAATTACCAATATATCTTATGGTCAGCATCTCCATGTTGGCTGAGAGAAGAAAAAGAAACGTGTCTATAAACAACCTGAGGTGTGTGAGATTAACTTTAGGGGACAATGGGGAACAGTCATTGTAAAACATTCAAAAGATGAGGTTAGTTCACCTTCCTTGTTCATCTCCAGATCACAGCTTTCAAAATAGGTAGGCAGAAGGTATGTCATTCATGTTACTACCACTCCAAAAATAATTTAATAAAATCTCTTTAAAAAGGTGGGTTTCTGTCCTGAACACTGGCATGATAGAAAAGTGTCTTTTTCTGCTGATAAAAACACCTTACACAAAAAATCCAGTCTTGCAAGGCCTATATATCCTCTGCCTGGGGCATGAGGATGTCATGAACTCTCGTTCATTTCTGTGCAAAATTAGGAAAACTTTGCTAAATTATGCAAAGTTTTGAGCTTATGAGGCTTATGGTTCAGACTCAAAAGATAAATCAGGCAAACGCCAACACTTTGGCTGCTTATCCGAATTAGCCCTCATACCTTCTGAAATTTGTTCATGGCTCATTTTCCCAAGGAACAAAGAGAAGTTAATGAGAAACTTACTTATATTAATCTCACTTGAAGCTTGACATATTTGGATAGTCAATATAATTTTAAAGATGCAATAGTTCAAGCACGCTGTTGTGATAGGCAAATATTTATATATAGCCACACCATTAGATTAAGGAGTTTATTATTCAAGTATGTTCCGCCTTTTGTGATGTAATAATTTTTTAATATCCTAAAACAAAATCAAAAGTGATTAATGTTAAAGGTTCATTCTAGGAATGAATGTTCCAGTACCAGAAAACATTGTTTGAGATTTATTTGTTGTAAAGAACTTGTATCTTTACTGGATATTGAATATCTTCATCTCTGCAGAGATATTTCTATTTGGAGTTCCAGCCATGCCTGCCTTCCCTTTCAAAGTCACAAGCCTAGATATAGGAAGATGTTTATCATTTTCCATTTAGAAATTAGTATTCCAGTCCCTCTGCAATGCATATAAAATGCTCGTTATGCTGGAGTTTCACTAAAGTAGAAATGATTGTACCAAGGGAAAAATTCCTCTCAATCAGGTTTGAAGTGCATGCCACAGGGATAGGGGTGTCATCTTCCTTTCTTAGACACAGTCACTCTTATATCAACAGAAATTATGAAAAAAGGTTCAAAGCTTGCCTGAGAGTTTGTTCATATTCAAGCCTGCTGAGAAAAACCTGTTCCTTTCTCTCAGCAGACTCTTCTCACACTAGAACTCCCTTTCTTTTTCGAATCTATGTAAAATATACAGAAATGATCTCTTTTTGGCCAAGGACTTGGCAAAGACACAAGTTCTGATTAGTTCCGAATGTATTTTTGAGGTATTCCTCTGAAAATAGCTTTCTGTGTCTTTTCAATTAGGCTGTAGACTCTGGAGATTGTGCACTGCCATGCAAAAGTTTGGATGGGAAACAACCAGTTACTTGTGCAGTTAATGTGCATAGGAATCAGGGGAAAAGCTCTTACATGAGATAACCTATCTCTAGAAAATGTGGGAGTGAATTAAAAATTTGCTCTGAGTATCTGAGTGAGAACTAACATTGCTGGAACTATCTTAAGCTCTAATCTCCCATTCTCACTGATAAAAGTGTTTAGGAGTATGTCTGCATTTAGGGCTGCTTTGATTCAGGTCACTTAAATTTACGAATTATAATGTGCAGCAGGTAACATTGAAGAGAAAGAAGTCAGATTGTCAACACAGGCATGTGTTTTCTGGCTGTACAATGGTAATCTGTTTCTGCAGGAAACCAAGTTTGCTTCTGTTGCAGCACGAGTAGTCTCAATCGATAGATTTGTTTCTTGATGACTTCAGTTAATCTCAGATGCTTTTCTGTGCTACTTCACCTTGAGTTCAGCCTCTTAGGAAATCCCCAGTAACCTTCTGGAATAAGGGCTAGCCCACATTAATTAACAGCTGCCTAATTTTGTGCAGGTAGTTGCACATTGCTGTGAAACTGTGTGTCTGGGAACCTTCCTGGGAACCTCAGAAGGAGAGAAGTCTGTGGAAAACTGTTATGGTGCACTGCTATGTTATAGTTCGGTGAAAGTACGTCCAAAGTTGGGGACTTATGTGTAGAAATTTTTTTGGTTTTGCAAAATTCACCCAGACCTTTAGCAATCAGAAAAAGTTCTTAAAATAGTCATTTGTTTTGTTTCTAATTTGGTAGCTCTAATATAAAATGGGTGTAACTGTTCTGGGTTCAGCCTTAAACCACGACAGTAACAAACCAAACCGAACTGAAAAAGTGCTATCCTCCTCCACTTCTGTACTGGTATCAATCTATGTTATTCTACAGCTCTAGTGTTTGGCAGAATTACAAGGTGACACACCTATCTTCAAAATGTGCCCACAGCTTTATAGTTTCATCTATTTTAGGAAAAAAAACAACAAAATACCCCCCCCCCCCAAAAAAAAAAAGAAACCAAAACCACCCACCCACCCAACCAACCAAAAAAACCCCGAACAACCCAAAACCAACAACCCAACCCTGAATGCTCTGAATTTCCGTTAGATTTACAAGAAAAGCATATTAGTTACTAGAGGGTTGAGAGGAAGAGTGAACTGAATGCAGTTCAGCTGTTTTCAAAAGAAGTTGGATAGACTTGAACTTTTAATAGCAGAATACAAATTTCATTGAGGAATGGGAGAATATCTTCCCCCTTTTGTGCTGCTTGTAAATTCTCTTACTGCACATAGGGAAACAGTGACTCCCTTGCTTGACACCATTACTGTATTAGATTTCATACTTACTAACATGATTTCAAAGGACACAAGGATAGGGGCTATGTTCAAGGTCCAGTAGAAGTCTGGCTGAAAAATGAATGCAAAATTAGCATTAAAGTTCCTTAAGACATCAGTGTTTCTTTGATTTTTTCCTGTGTATTTTCTTCTTACTCTTTCTAAGACAGGGAACTCATTGTTTTCTCTGGAATCTGGCAGTTGGATAAATTTCCATCTTGTGATGGAGCCAACATGTCTCTCTTTGTAGATCCACTGTTGTTGCATCATGCTACTAAGGTGGATTGTAATAAGCTGTAGCAGAACTTAAGTCTGCAGCAATTCCGATACCTTCACACTTCACAGGGAAACCAAGTTAAAAAGTAACTTTGCAAACCTGAAGAGGCCAAGCCAGGTCCAGAACTGAACCTGTGCCAGAGGGCATGTACTACAGCTGGGTGTTACCTGGCAATGAAGAAGTGTAGATTTTGTGAAGCACTATGTGTGTGAAAGCTTGAAAATCTTGAGTTTAGACTTCCATGTACAGAAAACACTGATTTTCACTGTTTGAAATGGATAAACTGGCTAGCTGGCTGACTGAGGGCATGCTAGCTTTGTGGAGTCACCACCTAGCACCCACCTCTGCATAGACATGAAATAAATATTTTGATTGTGTGTTAATCGTCCCTCTGCACACCAGGTGAAGAACCCTGATGTTGGGACAACATAGGGACCCTTCCCTGGCAGTGGTCAAAGCCAGGTTGGATGGGGCTTTGAGCAACCTGGTCTAGTGAAAGGTGTTCCTGCCCACGGGAGAGGAGTTGGACTAGATGATCTTCAAAAGTTCCTTCCAAACAAACCATTCTGTGATTCTCTGGTTTTATGATTTTGGTTAAGGAGCTGGGCTTTGCTGCTGTGGCGCCAGGAAAAGGATATTCCTGGAGGTCTTAGGGATGCTGCTCTTAAGAAGGTCGTCTCTGCCTTTCTGCCCACCGTTCCCCAGCCATAGCTGCTTTCCTACTCATGTCTTCCTCATATTCAACAGCCTGCCCATAAGGCCGTGTGTTTTGCTGGCTGTAGCAATCTGCTGCCTCAGATACATTAGACACTAGATGCATTTTCCTCATGACTGAAGCTGGCCCTGTCATCAGCATGGTAGTTAGAAAGGAAGTCTGTGCAAAAGAGAAAACATTAAATCAGCCTTACTCAATACCAGCACTCTTCAAAACAGCCCAAATGTTCACCATCAAATCTTATTTGAAGGTACTGTTTTGCATCAGTAAGCATCAAAGCAGCAAAAGCTCAACTGTGGAGAAAGCCAGATTATACTTTACTATCTAATCCTTGGCCTAAAACTACACAAATAATCTCCTATGCTGTTGGGCCCTGGGGGCACCACCAGGCTTCCCTGTCCCTGCCTAACCTTGCCCAGGCTCCCCCTCCCCTGCCTATATCTCAGGACCCCACATCAGCCCCCGGGGCCATCAGCCCCTGTCGTGGGAATGAGGAATGAGGGGGTGGGGGGTGCTGGTCTACAGCTACCCACAGCCCTGTCTGGCCATCACCCCTGCCAAGCCAAGGCCACATGTGGGTTCACACCCCAGCCCAGCCTCAGCCCATTCCTGTCCCTGTCCCCAGAGAGGTGCCAGATGCTGAGGGCTGAGGCTGCCCTGATGCCCCCTGCTGCTCTGCTCCTGGCTGGGACAGGCACTGGCTGACAGCCCTTGCCCTGTGCCCCCAGCATAGAATCATAGAGTAGTTAGGGTTGGAAACGACCTTAAGATCATCACATTCCAGCCCCCTGCCATGGACAGGGACACCTCACACTAAACCATGTCACCCAAGGCTCTGTCCAGCCTTGCCTTGAACACTGCCAGGGATGGAGCACTCACAACTTCCTTGGGCAACCCATTCCAGTGCCTCACCACCCTAACAGGGAAGAACTTCTTCCTTATATCCAATCTAAACTTCCCCTGTTTAAGTTTGAACCCGTTACCCTTTGTCCTATCACTACAGTCCCTGATGAAGAGTCCCTGCCCAGCATCCTTATAGGCGCCCTTCAGATACTGGAGCCCCCAATGGTCCTGGCCTAGAGGGAGCCCCTGGTGTCCATGCGTCCTGGGTTTAGCTTGGGGGAGAGGTGATGGAGGGTGTCTCCAAACAGGCAAAGGCTGCAGTTGTCCTAGCTGATACACATTCAAGAAGCTTATGTTGCTTCTGACTTGCCAGGCTTCTGCTGCTGGGCCTGAATGGTGCCTATGTCATCTTTTCTTGAAAACGCTGGGAATTGTTTTCCAGCACAAATGCAAGCAATATAGAAACTAAGGCCAGTGCTCTTCCTCCATGTCCAGTGGTTGCTTTTTCATTCCTTACGTATTTACTTCAACTGGGTTTTGGTTTCAGCCTGATGTTCCTCCCTTTAAACTGCTATGTTGTCTAGGGATTTCAGTATCAGTTTATCATTGTTTTGTGTGAATAAATCCATCTGACAGCCACCACCTGTCAGGACGTCTCCAAGGCAGGACTTCTCTTTCTAGGGTGGTCAGTAAATACTCCCAAGATTTTTCTGTCAGGTTCTGCCTTGCATTTCTGGTGATCTGGCCATTGAGAAAAAACAAAAGAGGAACTTGCCCATGATATCTGCTAAGCAGTACATGTCTCTATTGAGATGTTCCTAGGGATGTGTTTGTTTTGTCACAGTTTGTGCCTTCACAGAGCGATGGCACAAACGGATGGTGCTTAAGGGTAACCAGACTGGATTGAAATGGAGTTACTGAGCTATCAAAAACAGTAAAATGACATTAATTAAATTAACCCAAGGTGGGCTCTGTGCTGATGATGCAATGCCAGCTTCAGCTTCCAAGGTATCCTAAATGTAGCTGCGTGACACTGCAATGTGGCATGCAGGCTTGGTTGTAGACACTACCAGGAGTGGCCTATGAAGGCAGTACATGCAGCATCAGATCCATTGAAAGTGCATGAGGTTTCCCAGGTTAAGAAATACTACCGTCGGCACTAGTATCAGCAGAAAGTGTATTTTCAACTTTTGTATTACTATGGTTGTATGACGGTTGTGATCAGTGAGGTTTATGATGAGATTTACAACTCACAGTGTGACCTGACGTACTGAGAATGGGAAATGCACGGTTTCTAGGTGTCAGAGAAGAGGTGTTAACCAAACTGTATGCTTGGCAATATTTTACATCAGTGAGCAGACAGATAAACTAAAAAGAAAAAGAAAAAAAACAATAGTCCATAGAATTCAAGAATCTCAGAATGGTTTGGCCTGGAAAGGACCTGAAGATCATCTAGTTCCAACCCCCTGCTATGATGTATTGTTTATTTTAGTGGATGACATACTATGAAAAGCTATGCCAGCAATTGGTGGCTTACATAATTCAAGGTGCTTGTAAAACTTACAAGGAATGCTTGCTTTGAAATTATAACTGGTCACATTCCCTATTCAGGATATTTTGTGTGATGACTTTTGGCATTTACTTCTAACACATTATCTCCAAATTACAGTTTTTTCATCATTCAATCAGGATCATATTAATATCTGTGCAGAATTATATTTATGATTATAAACAATATAATAATATTGTTTATATATATGATAAACATATATATATTTATATACGGTGTTCCTCTGGCTTTAGAAAGAGCTAGTTGATGAAATGTACACAGTTCCCGTTTGCTCTAAAGCATCATTTCACTGGTACATTTAAGGCCCTTGTTTGGTCACTTGCATTATTTCCTTCACTGTGAGTGAGAATCTGTGTGTGCACGTGCCTTGAAATCACCTTGAGTAATTCAAATTCTGGCAGAGAACAGCCTCTGCATCAATGATAATGCACAGCTTTTCCAAGCTCTTAAGAACTGCAGGGCTATAGATAAGTAAATTCAATAAAACGAAACTCTCAGCACTACCTCCTTCAAATAATGGAATCACCACTCAACTTCCCAAGTTTGACACTTCTAGTTTTTCAGGACTTTGTTGAATTATATTCCCCAGTTCTGCAGCAAGAATCTCATTGGAGAGAACCTGTGTCCCCTGACCACTTGCTGACCCCAAGGGGATGTGAGTCAGGTCTGACCAGTGCCCAGCAGCAGGAGGACTCTAAGGAATATTTTAGGAAGGATAGGAACTGAGGAAGAAGTAACAATGCCAAAAGAGTAGAAGCTCCTGCAAAATGCAGATTTAAATGCATGAATGTAGTTGAGCTTATCTTTGGCTACCTGGCCTCATTCCTGTGCAATAACAAAAGGCCTAGATGGCAAAATAATCTTGAAATCAGAATTGTGGGTAGGAAGGGGAGGAGATGAAGTCTGTGAGAGAGAAAGAAAGGTGTGGTGTCTGGTGGGTAGCCTTAAATGTACATTGTAAGTATTATAAAATTTTCTTCAAAATATTAAAAAAAAAAGAAATAAAAAAATATGTGTTGCCACTGATTGATTTGCTCCTGAGACTTCTTGGGTTTACTTTGTGATCACTCCCCCACTGCTTACACACACAGCCTGAAGGTTTGCTTTTGGTATTTTACCTCATGGTCACGTTTAGAAGATGCTCCATCAAAACAAGATTTTATTCTTTTCAGAAGTTTATGAAGCAAAGAATTGGAATAGTTTGAAACAGACAAAATATTCTAACATCACTCAGTTCAGTTATAAACCTGGAATATGTAAAGTAATAATAGGACATTGACCTTTACCACTTGAAAGAGCATCTACTATGCAAATCAGATTTTCTACAGGAGACAAAATTTTAAAACCAAATAAATATACCTCTGAGACCTCCTCGGGCAAAATTCAAATAACCTCCAAGAATATAATTGTAGATGAAGGCACTGAACACCAATCAATAGAAGATAATCAGTGGCCGTCTTAAAATGGCATCATTTACAGCAATCATTTGAGGAAATGTCAGCAAATAACTTTGCTGTTTCGTTCTCATATATGTGTAACTAAATGTTTTGCTCTTGTTTATTTGCTGTTGCTGTTTGAAAGAATTTCTGCAGCTTCATATCAATTTATTTGCTGTTGGAGTTTAAGAGGATCCCAAATGGGAGCAATTTACATCCAGCTAAAGTATATTTTCTTATTTCCTCAATGGTAAAAAGATTGAAAATCAATGAATTTAAATAGTTGTCAATATGCTTATTGATCTGAAGGTACCTTCTTTAGAGAGAAGCTTCATATGAGCAATAATGCAATTTTAGATATACATATGTATGGTTGTATATACTATTTTAGGTATATAACATTCATAGTTGTTTAATGTTTTGTCCTAGCTTGGTGAGGTTCGATCTTCAATTTGGTTTTGATTCTGGTGTGATATAACCAAGAATACGTGGCTGGATACAGCAGAGTGGGGACATCTGCATAGCTTGGGTGTCGATCACATGAAATTTGCTTGTGAGTAGTGGGGGTTTCTTTTCCCTCAAGCCTATTTTAAGGGATGGGTGCCTCACCACAGTTGAATTGCAGTTCATGACATGGTGCCAACTGGTCCTCTGTCTTAGCCCCTAGGAGATTACAGGAAGGTTATTGAGCTCCCATGCTGTGCAAAGTGTGCTGCTGTTTTGCACTCTGCCTCCCTGCAGCACTTCAGGGTATAACTGCATGGCCCTTGAACTCCTCCTCACAAGTGTTGATGGTTCATCATATGTGTTGATTTTGCTTGGAGCCAAACTGAGACTGGCTTCCAGATTTAACATGTTTTAGATGACTCACTCTTTCAGAGAAGCAGCTGTAGGGTATTCAGAAATACATGAAAATGGCAAGCCAATGACAAACGTCACTGGGGTGGTGACAGCAGTTGCTAAATATGGTGCAGCACCTGGCAGGTGAATAGAGGTTGTGAGCCGATAACATTAAAATACTTGGGCATCTTCCCTCAGCTCCTGGCATTCCTGGCAAAAAAGATGTGTCCCTAGAACTTTATAGATAAATAATTATCCTATTGCATTTGGGACATGATTCTGAATATGTATGTTGCTGTTGTCACTTAAAGTATTTCAATCTTGATCTTAATTTTGATCTTGGGATCAGTCATATCCTTAAAGGTGAAGTATTCTTCAATCTAAAGGCACTCTGGACTTCAGTAGAAATGTGCCAGCCACTGAAGTGGCCTTTCAGTGCATAAATCACTGAAAGAAAAGGCCTTTGATATTTCTTTAGGGTGTGAACTAGTGTGACCAACCTACCTACATGCCACCTTGCCATTTCTGTCATCTTTGCTAGGCTTCTGTTATTCAGAAGAATGGGAATAAAAGAGAGCGCAGACTTTCCCCAGACAGTTTTACAGGAAGACAAAGCTGAAATGCTTTATATTTTTCATTATTAAGGTCCTGCTCTCCTAAGAGACCATCTGCTTAGGGGTTGATGGTCTCTGTTAGTGATACTCTCTGTGAATATTTCTGGCTTGGTACATGATAAGACATTAAACCTTTCACTCAGCCAGTGACACCAGGTTAAGCAGGCTCCACTGGAATAAACCAGGAGACTCGCAGCCTATTTGCTGTGCTTAGTGAGTAGCCCCAAGCTCCTACTGAAGTATCTTTCCCTCAAAATCTCTGGTTTGTTGTGGATTTTCCTTTATTTGCAACATCTATGTTTCAGACATGCTAAGTCATCCCTTCCTGAGAGATAAGGGTCTTCTTGTTTTGGGAATGATGTATTGCAATAGAGGCTCCAACTGGGAGCCAAGACAAACAATTTAAGCCTTGTTTTACACAGAATTTAAATAACAAAGATAGTGTTGTATAAGATTTGGTATCCAGGTAAGTACACAGAGAGAAGAGTGGACAAGTTTTCCAATATAATCAGAAGGCTTCTGTGATTTGAGGGCCCTTGAGACAGTGATTTTATCTCCTTCCGTCCTGTCCTCCTCCTTTCTCCTATAGCTGCTTTTCACAAGCCTTGAGCTAGGGGATACCCAGGAAAGCTGTTTAAAATAACCCACATGAAGCATTCATTTATAAACTGAAGCCTGAGTTTGTCAGTGTACAAAAATGTAACTGGGTTAAAAAGCAGTTCAAGAGATACATAGGAAGAAAGTGCCTGACAACCTATTAAACATGATGATGTACATGTAACCTTCTATTCTGATGGTCACCAAAACTGCCAGAAGTGAGGAAGGCACATGAAAGGGAAGCATGATTGTGTGCCTTCTCTGTCCTTGCACTCCCACCCAATATCTGCTAATGGCTGCCCTCAGAAACAAAGACATTGGTTTGGAAATTCCTATGGATGCAACCCAGAATGCGTACGTTTTCTGGCAGTCTTAAGCAGAGGGCTCAGGAGTGCAAGCAGCACTGAAAGTAAACAGTCCTTTCTCCCTTAGAAACTGTCTTTGAGGTTTGTAGAAAAAATGTTGGCTTTCCTTTGCTGTATTATTCCTATTTTGTAGATAGTATCTTACCTCTTGGGTACTTGTTCTGGTGCTTTCCTGGATAAAAAAGGAATTTTTCTTTGATATAGTGCCCACTGCATGACACAAAGGACTGCAGTTAATCTAGAATAGGTAGCAAGAATATCTATTCAAGATCCCTATATTTCAGGACTTGGTATTTAAGAGAGTAATAACAGCATATGGGTTGAGACTTACTGGTAAGAGAAAATAATTTGGTGTAAACCTGTTTGGAAAGAAAGGATTATATTGATATTTTCATCTAATAGGAACATAAACCTCAATGATCTACTAAACTATATACCTACATATTTCTATGGATTTCTAAGACATAACCTTGTACAGACTGTGTGAAATACTATTACTATAACTGGGTTGAATCACTTGGTTTTACACTCTTTTCCTTTCTCAGTTCTTACTGCATAGCATCATCTCTTGAAATGGTGGCTTAAACAAAAGACAGACTTTCAAGCAAAGAGGGCTTTTCCCCCACGCCCACACTAATATCTAAAAATACTCTTAAAATTATTCAGGAGTGAAGCTTTTTATACTGAAGTTCCTCAGATACATTGTGTTTTGCTGTTAGAGGAATAAGTCAGTTTTTCATATGCTCTTAACACATTGGGTTTGTGAATACTGCTTTCATTTCTGCATTTGTGGAGTACTGTAAAAGCTGCCTGCTTGTGATTTGATCAATATAACTTGTCTTTAATGCTGTGCTTTGTGGAGGCAGTATGTTTGATCGTAAGAGCTGAAAGGCATATCCTACACAATATGTGAAAAGTCAAAAAATATAATAGGTAAATTCCTGCTAATTAAGTAGGTCATGACTGACCAAGGATCAGACATGGTAATCTGTGATGGTACCATGAAATTGTGCATTGTAATTAGGTACCACAGCTTGAATATGAATCACCAATGTTCAACAGATGTATGCCTCTTTGTTGTTTCCAAGACTCAAACAGATTTTCACTGAAATGTAAAATCAAGTAATAACAAAAGAAAAAAAGGGGTAGGGGGAGAAATTGATACAGTGCTCCAATATTTCATTATTTAAGAAATAAATATTATTCATTATTCCAATCTTCTTCTAAGGAAGACTAGAATGCTGGCATATACTTAATTTTAGAAAAGAATGTTTGACACTGAAAGATTTTTCCTGCAAAACTGCCTGTCTTTTTGTCTCTTCTGTATGGCAGAATTTATAGAATTACCTGAATATATATGAAACTAATTCACCTCCAACCCACATACCTCCTGAAACTGTAACCTCTTTCGTGTTGCTACAGAAAACATGTCAAGAGTTACATATCTACTCTTCAGGGACTAGTGCTTACAATAATGATCAGGAGCATTTTATGCGTACAATAAAATATGTCTATATGTCCCATAGCTACTTCCATATTTCTTGTCATTGTTGCAGAGCTGTGAAATTCCACAAAGGGGTAATATTGGGACTTCTGTGAACACCCATTTGTTCAAATGTTCATTTCAGTTGAAGCAATTCCTATCTCGAAAGTTTTCTTTCCCAGTTGTGATGTTCAGGTTGGCACTAATAGTACATGTACAGTGTGCACTGTTGTATGTCTAAATTAGCAGGTGGTGATCATCCTGCAGAGGTAAGCAGAGAATGCACAAGACCCAACATCCACTCTAACACCTTCTTAGAGGTACACTTCCAGATACTGAATGGATGCCCGTAAGCAGATGGAGCACACTCAGTGCATCCCAGTTGAGTTTCATCCCAAATGAAGACAGTCTGTGAGCTCTGAGATTGACCTGTAGTGAAAAGCAAAATGAAATAAAGAGGAATGCTCAGAAGAGTCTCCTCAAAAGTGCAGTCCTGACCCCAGCTAAAATACTAGCTGAGATGCGTCTGTTGAAGCTGGGATTTTCAAACTGAAGTAAAGAGAAGTAGTCGCCCCAAGGGTTGTATTCAGACACCTTCTCAACAGTGATAGACTGCTGCATCATTATTTGCTTGAGCTAGAACAGAAAGTCTGTAGTTTGAATTCTACAGCAGAATTCAAGGTTTTGGTTAAAATGCTTTTAGGTCTTTATATACCACTGAAGTGTAAGACCCAGTGCAGTTTCATTAAACAAAATCTCTTCAGCTTCCAGTCCTATCCTGGAATTTTTAATAGGCAAGCTAGCTAGCCTACCCTTCATTAGAGGTTTGAAGTGCTGGAAATAATGCTGCTCAAACCTACAATGAATATGTTTTCTGAACATTTTTTGAGTCCAGGCATGGTGCTTGAAGAGGGCTTGCATCTCTCTTACTATATGATTTTGCATAGGGTCAGGTGAGGTATGTGCTCTGCTTGCAGGCTTTCACTGGAAGTTAGAACCCTGGTTCTCTCATGTCCCTCAAGTTGAAAAGCTCATTTTCATTTCATTTCATTTCATTTCATTTCATTTCATTTCATTTCATTTCATTTCATTGCTATAGCTCTCTAGCCTCCTGCTGACTCAAGCCTTTCCTCTTGCAGTAAGAAATGTCATATGCACACAGTCTTTATACACATATCTTAGTTCAGACTTCGTTATAATATTTTATTAGTCTCTCATACGTAAGTCTTGCGCAGCTTATCTATCACTATGGTGTCAGAATGAGCAGCTGGGAAAGTGTGTCAGTAATTTCTTTATCTCATCTGATTAATATCAAATATTAAAATTAGCTCAATTCATTCTTTCACCCACATTGTTTCATTAGCAACTTATATTTCATACCTCTTTCCTTAGTGAAATAGTCTTGCTACCTACTTTAATCAGAGAAATGAGTAACTAATCTCTTATCTATGCATTGTAATAGAAATTAGTAAAATGATCAGAGTTTAGGAATTGCTGTTACACATGCATTTAAATGATGCATATTATTATAATAATGCTGATAGAAATAAGACATTCCCAGGCAAAAAAATACCAATTTGTGGTTAATCTGAATAAACTAAATGACAGCTATTGCATCATGGCTGTGTCATAAACTTTTATTTTATTTTTAAGCCCTAAATCATAAGTAAGTGGGGCAATTTTAAATGCATGTTTGGTTTTAAAACAATTTTAGATTTGGATTCTTTTTAGTATTATGGACTTTTGTGCATGTATTTTTATTTTGAAACAGATTCTTGCTCAAAAGGGATCCCGGCTTCACAGCACTGCAGGCTGAAGTCTTTTCTGCATGGAATACCTGATTGTTTCAGTATTAAATTCTGAGTTCAGCAATCATAAAAGTCCATAGAAGGTCAATCTGAAAAAATAATATGATTTTAACTTTGGTAGGACTTAGTTGTGTGTCTTTTATCTGGAGTATTATTTTGAGATTTGCAGATCTTCAGAACAAGTTCTCATTTTGGCTCTGTACAATACCTGCACATACAATATGAAAGTCTACAGGGACTTCTTGTTTCTCAGCAGGGATGTCTCAGCAAGGTATGAGCAAAAAGCTTCAATCTTCCAGATGCCCTACCTCATAGGTGAGGCATTTCACTCCTTTCACCTCTACAGTGCACTTAGGGAAAGATCCTCTCCTGAACTGGTTCAGTGGGCTGCATCCTTAAGGTTTTGATGTGCATCTGCTCCGCTGCTGGGAAGCAGCTCTTGGAAACTTCTTGCCTCTTGGCGGTATGATCAGGCCTCATTACACCCCTCAAGATAGCTCTTTTCTCAGAACTTGATGAATTTTGTATCTCTTCCTAAACTATGCAGTTAAAACAGCTGTACCAATGAAAGCCTATCGATATAAGTCTTACTTGTATTTTTGCTTTTCCTAACAAGTCTTGGCTAGTTCCAGGATTGCTTCTGGTTGGTGAGTAAGAGGGAAGGGGCAAAGAGCCCTGCTACAGATTTTCTTTCCCTGAGTTACGTAACATATTCCTCTTCCCTCTCTGATGTAGAGATCACTTATCCCTGAGTGCAACAACTGTAAATAGTGGCTTTAATGTGAATCCCATAGATCTGGAAAAAAATAATCCAGTAACATGTCTGAGACCAGGGAGGCGGGTATTTCCCAGGTGGTTAAACAGATTCTTCACATGAAGGTCCTTTTTCAGATCATTCCTTAATTTCCCTTTTGCTTTTCAGCAGACCTGAATTAAAATAAGATGACTCTACCTACATCTTCCATCACGGCTGTCTGTCAGCTTCTGTTGGCTGTCTTAGAAGGTAGGCTATATTTTAATAATTGAGTTATTGATGCACCCCAAATAATTTGCTTGGTAAAAGTACTGAATATGCTACTGAGGTTCAGCTGAAGAGATCTAAGTACACTTAAGAGGCTGTCCACAGCAAAGGTGAAATTCTAAGTACAGTATAGAAACCTAGCCATTTGCATCACTTGTAATTAACTTTTCTACACTGTTTCATGTCTGGATGTGAATAATAAAACTGCAAATATTTGCATGTTTCCTTTTGCATGTTTGGCGAAAAGTAGCCTGGGAAGCACACATCCAACTTTGTTTCAGGTAGTTTTGTGAAGGAACCTCCTCTGTACTTTGAGCAAAAATATCCCTGTGGAAAGCGAAGAGGGAGTGACCAGGTGGACCTTGGGACGTGAATACCCAGCTCCCATCATAACAGCACATGGTCTAGGCATTTCACTGAAGTCCCTTTGAAAGACTGAGCTATGGAATCAGATCAGAAAAAGCTTTACTTGATGGTATAATTCACTTCCCTGCCGTGCAGGAGTGAATGTGCAATGTTGTATCTCAATCAACATTAGCTGTGTGGCAGCAGGATCAGAGTCCCAGTCAAAAGCCAGGTAGTAGCATCCCATTCTACGAGGTTTTGGACAGGCATAAATGAAGAATCTGATAACTCTTCCACAGCTGATGACTTACTTAGCCTATAGATCTATTTCCTGCTTTGCTTTTCTTTTCTCAGGGAAACCCTACATCATGTATTATGTAAACATCAAGGACACTTTCTTGCCTGTGCTGTTTAGTAAATTGCTTAGTTCTTCTTGGTAGAATACAGATGTCAACACGAATATTGAAAATGTCCAAGGATGTCACAAGACCTTGCACACAGGGGAGAGATGGCATGCTATTAATGATCCTTTCTTCCACAAGCAAATTCCAGTCATGTTATATAAAGGTGGGACAGAAATGAAAAACAGCCCTTCATTAAAAGCATCCCTGTCTGCTGTATCTCTGGCATAGCAGGCTTATTTAAATAACATTGTGAATTTTGGGGGAAAAAAGAACATGAAGATGCAGTTATTATTTTTACTGTAGTGTGGAAAGGGCTTTGCTGCTGTGAATAATAACAGCCATGTTGATGGGTAGACCTAAATTAAAAGTGAAAGAGTTGTTCATTCATAGCAAAAATCCATCTTAATGTGAAGATAAGGGAGCTTGAGGAGTTTTTTATTTCTATTTTTGCTTTCAGGCCTACTATATATTATTCAGGGACTTTTTAAAGTTGGAAAACTTGTTAATAATATCACAGATCATCAAAGTTTTAAATTAGTTCTTTGAGTTCATTTTTGAATTCTCCTCTTCCACTAGGCAATTCCAAACTCAGAGGGGGATTTTTCTTGGTGCAAAGTGATGCCTAAAAGAGCATAGTGATTTTTTCCTTAACTTTTTTTGCATATACTGATCAACATTCATCAAAGTGTTCCTTTGCTGTAACATCTGGGGTCCTTATGTATTCGGAATTAGGAAATATCCTTGGCATTTGAGATACCAAATGCTAGCCAGTGACAATAGGCAGTCTATTTGAAAGGGCAGGGCTTTGTGGTGAGGGTGGACCAGTGGAACAAAGTGGTGTTCTGAGCTACTCAGTTTACTATGGATGATTTCTTGGCTTCAGGGACTCCTGTGGTAGTGTTCAGTGCTCTCCTGTGCCTCACATATGGTTCACTGCAGTACTACATCTTTGAAATTCCTTCCTGTCCACAGGAATGGGCCATGAGTTCTCTTTTATGTATGTAAATGAAAATGTGTGTGTTCAGTGTTCCAGATAGTTTTAATTTGCCTTCGCTGGTGTCTTTTACTGAGGAGGGGAATAGGAATTCTGAACCTATTTTCAACTTTATGGGTTAACTTACTCAAGAAGCTGAACATTTAAAATCTTTTGTTTTTCATCATTATGGGTCCTTGAAGCCAGAAGTCTTCACACCAGCATGTTGAGAATGTCAGAAGGAATCTGTCCTTTAGTCCTTCCCCTGGATGAATAGCTATGCTGTTCAGGAAAATGCAATCTGAAATCTGTCTAGAGAAATGAAAAAGTAAACAAGTAGGAGCTTTATTTTTAAAGAGGAATGGTACTTGGAACTCCTAAGGACCTGCAACAAGAAACAGAAATAAGGTTAATATTATAAAGCGGTAAGATTTGCCTCAGCATTCAATTAAAAGAACAAACCAAAACCAATTGATAATAAATGTAATCCTAACACATCAAGAAGAACAAATACTTTGGGGTTTGTTGTAGCTGGGCTGTGTTCAAGAGTAGCCTCTGAACTTTGAACTAGAATGTCATTTATCAATACCAAGCTCATGCAAATAAGATCATGTTTTTCTCTTAAGAAAAATTACCTAGTGCCTTATGGCTGTGAGGTACGTGTATTTAGTTTTCCCATCTAACTATCTTAGGTAGAACGAGGCCAGTATTTCTAATGGGCAGAAACAATTCTAGGCAGTCTTGGAGTTTTATAATCAAATTTTTATTCCTTTCAGAAGAAGGTAAGTGAAACATACAGTTTCCCCATACTAGGCAATGACTCCGAATGAGAAGTGAGGAAACAGTGCAAGAAGCTTCTGGTGACTGTGTGCCAGGAAAAATATTTAACATTTTCTCTAAATTCAGGTTAAAAAGTTGGTGCATAGTAACATGAACAAGTTGGAACAAATGGAGCACATGCTGGGTTGAAAGTCAGGGATGCAGTGAGGACACTGCCAAGTTACAGCAATCAGGTAGAACATACATTACTGGATGCATTTTATTCTTCCTTTTCTTCATCCCAGCCCAATGTTTGTTAGAGGCTGTGCAAAATTACCTAAGGAAGAACTAGACTTAAGGCTCTTCAGTAGCAAAAAATGTTTCTGGATAATGATGGGAAACGCAGGGTGACATGATAGAGTTCAGACCT
The DNA here is from genome assembly GCF_037157495.1 of Lathamus discolor. NCBI lineage: Eukaryota > Metazoa > Chordata > Aves > Psittaciformes > Psittacidae > Lathamus > Lathamus discolor. Next base: position 45,154,173 of record NC_088887.1, read on the forward strand.
GGTGCAACATCTTCGGTCTAGGGTCTTGTGAAACACAAGGACAGTTGAACCCGATTGTGTCAGGGGAAATATGTAAGCAAGACAACAGCAAGGGGTACCTGTCATGGAATGTAACTGCAAGTAAAAAATAATCTCTTTGCTATTTTCCCATGTGTTGTGAATGTCTTCTACTGTCCCACATGTTTTCCTTCTCCGTATGTTTGTACACAGGTCCAGGACCACACAGAATGACAGGATATTTGTTTTATTGAGTCATAACCATTCTAACAGCAGATCTAAGGACAAACCTTGGCTTCTGTTTGGTAATACTAACAGAAGAAAACTATGGTGTTTTTTTCCAGGTCAAGTTAAATTTCCAACAAGTTGGTATGAACCCATTTGCACCTTCTTCATAGATATGCATTTCACTATTTATATTTTTGAAGTATTGACAGTGAATTTTTGCTACTGAATGATCTGTTAATGTACTGTGACAGTCCATGAAAGTGTCCTAACTATTAGTCAATAAGAAGCTTGTATTTAAACCTGGTAATTGCTCAAATGCTAAAGGCCACAATTATTTCTTCAGTAATTCAGGACTGATTGACTAGATAAATCATGTGGTACTGTTTCTACTCCAGGGTTAGATGTCTTCCAGATCCACAGAGAGTTTTATCTATTAGCACCTCAACGTTTCTGCCTTAAATAGTCATTAAAAAGTGATGATGTTGCTGAGGTAAAATATTATTTGCAAATTAAACTGTAGAGTTCTTTGGGAGTTTTAATTTACAGGCAAGCAGTTTCAGTAACTTTAAAAAGGCTGGAAGGGATAAAACCCCAGAGTTATTGCTTCACTTTTAAGTGATTACATAGAAACCTGTGATTCTATAGCTAAAGCTTGAACTTTATCTATCGGGGTGCATGCAAGTGAATGCCTACACAGCCAATCATCAATTGTGACACCATTGCAAAGACAAAATATTCCAGGGACAGCTAGGTATCTGGAAAAAAAGACTGCTAAAGATGAGTCTTTGATACCAGTGACAGAAGGATGTCAATGGACTATAAGTAGTCCCACAAAACTTGTCAGAGATGTCACATTAGAATTACAATTTAGTGAATGAGGATAAAACTTTAATGTGGCTTCAGTGCCCTGGATAAAGTGGTTGATACTCAGTTTATAACTGGGCATAACTTGGTACAGATATTTAATCTGCATTAAAGAGAGATTTTTTTCTATTTCTGTAAAAAAAAGGGTTTTCTTTAAATATTGAGAATCTTAGACCAAACTCTTGTAATGTGACATACGAGCATCAAGCCCTTTCTACCTCAGCACTGAGTTCAAGATTTCACATATCCTCTGAACTCTGCTCATGCAAAACTTGGTTGTTTGCTCTCTCTCTGGACAAAACTGGTTATTAATATATACAGATTCAGATGTTTAACAACTACTATGGGTTTTGGTCTTAAATGTGATTCTTGCTTGCTTATAAGACTCAATTTTTCTTCAAGCTCTTGCTTTTCTTCTGTTATCACCTCTTCTCTCCTACCATATCACCTTGACAGGAGATTCAGTTATAGACAGATGTCCCCTGACTTCGTTAACTGTCTTCCAATTTCATACTGAACATCATATGTGCTTTGCAAAATCCTGCATCCCTATTTAATTGGATTATTTTTAAGCAGTGTCTTACCCTAGATTGAGAATTAAGTTGGTCTCATTTACACTGCGAAGTAGAGTCTCATCTGGTTTGTGGGTACTACCAGAATTTGGTGGCATGACCAGTTATAACAATTTTTTTATTTTTTGCTAATGAAAAATGGGAAAGTTAGATCTGACATCACTAGCAATTCACAAACATCTAGTAGCAAGAAGGGGTTTATAGTTCCACGTTTGTAGGAAAACTGCAACTTAAAAGTGGCCATCAAGCCACGTTTTTTACAAAATCCGTCAAGTTGCATTTGAAAAAAAATACCTTATCTATTACTTACTTCCATAATGTCTTTGAATTGTGGACATTTCATGACAGCTTCTTAAGCTATATGATATAATTTCAGACAATTAGAGAGCTGGTCAAAGGAAAAAGATTGATTTTATTATGTTTTTTTGAAGGTTATACATCTATTTTTGCCCCATACTGGGAAAAAGTCACAACCTTATAATTCTGTTATGTGAAGATGTTTGAATCAAAATGTCAGTTTTCAAACTGAGAAGGGAAGTGTTCTGATTTCATTTTCTCTTACTTGCTTTCCTCCTGAAATTGGCATGGGCCCTCTTTTAAATATCATTGAAATGAAAGCTTCTTTGCAAACCATTTTAGACTTAACAAAAAAATAGTCTGATTTTAATCTACATGGCTATTTGTCTGTTAAATAAAACCAGTAAATTCTCTAATCACTCTTTACATTTTCTGATTTGTGACTAGGTTTTGGTCTTTTGCTCCTGAAGTTTCAAAAACTGAGTCCTCTATACTGTGGGAGTAACACAAACACACAATGAAGTTATAGTCTCATTGCAGTTAATGGCAAATCCATGCTTCATTGGATCATAAGTTTCAGCAGTAATGGTATCTTAAAGGGCATTAAATCTTTGGTCCATTATTTGTACTTGATTGATGTTGTCCTGAACTCATCCTGCAGATTATTTTACCTCATCTTCTTTTATAGGATAGCAGCTCAATAAGACCTTCTTTATTTCTTAGTAATAAACTTCTTCCCAGTGTGCCAAGCTGAAACTTCCTGCTTTTTAAACTACCTCTGGGAAGAATCTCTACATAAGTTAAAATCTTGATTTGTTGCTCCTTGTAGTATCATCACTGGAAGAGGGACTTTTTCAGGTACTGGACCTATGACTGAGATGGAAAGGAGTAAGCATGACAAATAACAGGAGTGAGCATGACAACAAAACTCATGATCTGGAGCAATTCAGTAGCATATAAAAGCAAGAAAAGAATAATACCCATGTGTCAGCTCTGCCTTCCACCTCTGGCTTTGTCTGTCCTTCCTAGCTCCACTGATTGCAGAAAGCACTCCTCTGAGCATATGGAGGGAATACTCAATTGTTTCAAACTGAATATATGGGAAACCATTTGTTTTTATATTTTAATTATGAAGACGTAATTTTAATGCTGTTTCTTTTGCTTGTGTATTTCTGCTTGGTTATTGTTTTCCTAGCTTCAAAATAATACCTTTAATTGGATGAAATTGTTGCTCTGGCCAGATGTGCATGTGACATATTTTTATGTGTCAGTGATACTCTGAAGATAAATAGAAAAGCACCCAAGGTTGGGCAAATTCTCCTCGCTAGACTATTTTCAGTAGGCTTCAGATTTTTGTCTTAGAAGACTGAGAAAAGCTTTGCATATATTCCTGTCCTTCCATCAGAAGTATTGTCTTGAAGGACAGGCATTGTCTTCCCAATAATTTTTTCGCTCTGTTGCTCTTTACCTGCATGCTATGGCCCTCCTTTGACTGTACTGGAAAACAGTCAACCTCTTTTCCTAATATCTAGCTCAAAATACTCAGAGAAACTACTGCTTATTATTTTTTTAAGCTAAATTCTTCTTTTAACACGCAAGGATTAAGGTTTGTTAAGTTAAAATCAGATTTTTTATTGATAAATATTTATTATAATATTAAAATTAATAATTAGAAATATCATTAATATTCATATTAACAATCAGACATATTTATTACTAAATATTGGCATATTTTTTGTGACTGTGGATATTGTCATGTCACTGATGAGCACATATAATACATTTGAATCAGACCACCCCCTTTGCAACACTCAAAGAGGCCAGTGTCTGAAAACCAGGGTTACCCACCCAGCAGCACCACAGTTTATAAAGTGTGTGTGACCTGCTTTTCATTATAAGCAGCAGTAGTACTTTAAACCTACCTCAGATTTGCTCATGATACAGCCCCAAAACTAATGACTGTAAAGTAGCCGTACCCCTAGTGACATTCTGGTCAGAAAGGTGTAAAAATACGTGAGGAACTGCAATCCTAATACCTACACAATATAGGTTAATGAACCACAGGTTAACACCTATCCTACACACCTTTAGTGCCAATACCTGTACTAACACTTCTGTGGGGAGTAAATTATCCAGTCTTTATTCTGTTTTCATTTGGTCCTTACCGGAGCCTTTAAAGCTTTGCTTAACTGTAAGGGTGGGGTAAAGGCAGTCTCAGCTCTCCCTGTTTCTAACCAAGCACTTCTTTCTTTATCCATCAGTGCAAAAACTCAGCTTATTAGGAAGGTCTCTCTTGCAGCAGTGTCTGAATGTACAAATTTGCTCACAATCACAGCTGGAGTGGCTTATACTGGAGAGAGGTCATGCTGGGATCTTTCACTTTGGCACCAATTAAATTCTTCTGTAAAAGCAGAGGAGGAAATATGAGTTTGCGGTTTAAAGTCAATAGAAGCTGCAGAGCACAGAACAACTTGTCTTTTCGTATGCTGTTCTTTGTAGATACGATATTATTAAAAAGTCAAATTCGTGCCTAGCCCTAGGCCTTAGTTGCCTATCTGACTGTCAAAACTGTCCAACTAAGAGAAAACCATCTGAAAATAGGGGCTAAGAATATTTTGAAGAAAGTGTTATTAGAATAAACTGTGGCACATCTTTAGAATGATGAAACTGGAACCTCTTAATATGAGGCGGTTTAAAATAGTAAAAGGAGATGTACTTCATGGGCTTTTTAAACCTTGCTGCTTAAGGTAGCTCAGAGAACACACTGGATCTCAATGAGCCTTGGCATAATCACTCTTGAAACTTTAAAAAAATGTTAGAAATACGAAGGTACAGAAATGCTAATGAGGTGACGGTGAACTTGTTGAAGAATTTTGCTGTTCAGGGCATACATTTTCTTAAGGCTTTCATAGCATGTCCTGAAACTTTGGTTATAAAACATGGCATTGTAATCAGTATGGACTCAGAACAGCTAATCTGTTAAAATTCTTACTCAGTTAATAGGTGCTGAAGCCTGGTTTATACTTTCCCTTCCTTTCAGACAGAAGCACAGATAAAATTTGCTTGGTTTAACTGTAGTTTTGCTTTGAATTCTTAGCCTCATTCTAAACCTCAGTAAAAGGTGAAAATTTAGTTGAAGCTCAAGACAAGAACCATACAAATTCAGATCTAAAATAAATGCTTAAGGTTTTTTTCATGATTGACAATTTGTGATATTGTACTAGATCATGCTAGTTACCACCTAATTTTTTACAGTGAAATGGAAAACTGGGACTATTTAAATAGCTTTGCAAACAAATTAGTGACCATTTTCAGATCAAGGGAAGACATTTGACTATTCATATGAATATTTCACAGAAATTGGCCTTGTTTGCTTTTTACAGTTAGCAAATGTTGCTCCAAGAGAAAGTACAGGCAGTGCCATACATACTCGAGTGGCATTTTGGCTGGATTAGATCTTGGTTAGTTCAGACTTTTTCTGAGAAAGAGTATGAATGTGAAGTGTGAGCTCACATGTGTGATATTTACACCTCATGAAGTTAGAATTAGTGGGTATTTGCTCTAGAAGTAGTTCCCAATGGAGAATTGACAGAATGGTATATGACTCATTTGATCAATCACAGCTAGCTAATACAACTAAACAATAAATATTGAACACGTCTGGGGATAATCTTTCTCTGAGATAATTGTGTTGTATAATTGTTTTGGATAATTATCTGAGTAATGAACATATTTAGAGAAACTGTGGTCTTCTCTTACTGTATAATGAACACCAAAGTTACCAATTAATATGATAATCTATCGGTTTTGGTCAGTGAGTCACTTATTTTAAATTGCAGTGGAGGAAAAGAGTGCTAATTCCCTTTCTGAATTAAACTGCCATAGCAAATTCAGTGCACAAGCACTTACAGTTGAATCCAGCATGCCCTGTTTTCTGTTTTCTTTACCTTTAATTTTCCATGGAGGAGTTTCAAGCAAATGGGCAGTTGCGCTTTATGGTTAAATAGCAGTATGATCTCTGCAGTAATGTCAGCTTTATAGAGGCATGCGCTCAGCAGAGGTCCAGACTTTGTGCTTTGTCTCTCCTTTGTGTGAGGATTTTGATTTTGCAGTAATTGTTTTGGAATTAGATTGTGCTGTGGAATGAGTCATCTCCACACACCATAGACCATGGGCATCTTTGCAGTTTCTTTTCTCAAATAATAGCCTCGCTGTTTGCCTTTTTTAGCTTGTTCTGATCATTGCTGTGGGGTGACAAGAGGTAAAGTAGCTGTGTGGTGGTGCTGCTGCTGTGGTACCCTGGAGAAGCAGAGGAGGAGGGAAAGCTAGAAGCCCTAGTTCTCAGACATGTACCAAGGTCTCCCCAAAGCTCTGCCCAGTTCAGTTTACTGGGTTAAAATTGAAGTCAGTGGAAACTCATCTGAGTAAAAATAAGCACAGAAAAAAGCTGCAGGGTTGACTTTGAAAAAGCCTTCAAAATTCAGACTAAAATCTTTCTCTGCCATGTGTAAAAATGAATGTACAAGAAGTATGAGGGAAAGTAGCTGGGCAACTGTCCTGGTTTTGCATAGCTGAAAAGACATGCTGTCTATCTAATGCTTCAATTTACTAGCAGCGGGGAGACTTCTCTGCTGTGGTTCAGCTTACGCAGATCCATTTGCTGGCATTACGAAGCCTGCTGATGCATAGTTTATACAGTCAACACCAGTCAACACCACTTGTTTCATTTGAAATAAAATAGCACCGTTCGTCAGCCAGGAAGAGTGAAACCTGAATCACATATTTACAGGGACCTTTTTTGTGGCTCTTCAAGCTATGTGGCTCTTTAAAAAGAAAGATGTGAAGAGGCTGGAGAGGGTCCAGGGAAGAGCCATGAAGATGATCAGAGGACTGGGAAGCCTGCCATATGAGGAAAGGCTGAGAGAGCTAGGCTTTTTCAGTCTCAAAAAAAGGCGACTGAGGGGAGACCTTATCACCAAGTCCCAGCATTCAAAGGTCTGCTACAAAGGAGGCTGTAAATCCAGCCAGACTGCAGTTGTGCTCACTCCTTCCCACCTTCATGGTTTCTCCTTTCCTTTGTGTAACATGGAATAGAAGACTCTTCCCAACTCTCACAAGCTGCCTAGGGCTGACATCCCTTTGCTGTTCATTGTTTCCATCTGCAGAAGCTCCTAGCACTGCAACAGCTGAAGACTCACTGAAATCTTGTCATGGAGTTCAAGGAGTAAGATACAACCTGCCTTGGATCAGGATGATGGGAGATGGGATCTTCTGCCTTCCCCCTTCCTCTGTGCCGGGGATAATACCTGCCTGGCACAAAAATGACTGGTGCTGAAAGAAGGTGTCACCGTTTGGCAGCTACCTCCCGCATGAAACATGCAGTGCTGCTGTTTCACGAGCACATTGCTGGGGTTTGTCCCCTAACAGTATTACTGAGGTCCCCTATTGCTCTGCAGCACAGTGGTACACCACCTTGCACTGCAGAGTCACCACATGACTCTAGTCATCCAGCCACCCAGCTAACAGCTGGATATTGCACTTACCTAGAGATTCGGCATGTTTGTTGGTAACTGTTTCCTGGCTTAGTTCAAAAAATAAGAAAAGACAATCTTCTGGCACTGTTTATGCTGAAGCATTAAATAAAACCATTTTTTTTCCAGTAATACAAATAACTAAATTACTATTGCCACGTATTTATTTACTGTTCTTTATACTCTCTAAACCACTAAGTTTTTCCTGAAGAAAAGGTTTTAACAGAGAAGGTAATCTAAGCACCGGGAGAAATAATTATGTTCTTCTGTGCTACTGTTAAACTAAGCAGGTTCTAATTGTGTTTGGTTCTTTTAAATTTGTAATGTATGGAGAGTATTGATTCCTTCTTTTTGCATGTATATATTTGTATGTGGGTATTGTTATACTTACCCACTACAAGTTTAGTTGTTAAACAAGCTAAATCATGGAAGTTTAATACATTTACAATTTAATTCAGTTAGTATGCGCACAGAGTCCCTTGTGCTTTGATCCCTGCTGGTATCATCCATTTCTAATAGCAGGGCAGTTGACTGAGTTATTGGTGAATGATGGGCACAGTGGGACTGTATGAGGATTTCTATATATAAAAATCCCTACTCTAGATTCTGGCTCAGTTCTTAACAGGGCTGTTATACACCTCAGAAACTGAATCAGATTTTGAACCAATGGAGGCCTGTTAATTCTTTAGCCTCAGGAAAGAGTTGAGGAAGCACAAGTACCAGAATGGAAATCAAGAGAGTAAAGTATTAAAAACTTTTCTAGTGCATATTTTAGAGGAAAATGTGAGTATCCAGGGATGTAAAGGAGAAATGCTGACAGAAAGGAGACATATCAATTGTAATACCTATTTAAAAACATCTATCATTCACATAATGTAACTGTGGAACTATAACTGAAGTACACTATCCTCTGTAATAATGCTTTAGACACTGCTCCAAGGTACTGAGGAAAACATGGAAAATTACTGGAAGGACTAGAGATCAGTGTTCTGACCTTTCTTCTGAAAATGGAGGGCTCCCTGTGAGCAACCACACATCCACACCCAGGAATCTCACTTCCAAGAGGGCTTCAGACCCTGACTGAGGGAGGAAGCCAAATGGGCTTTTACAGAGCTTCTTCTAATGACACCTCAGAGAAAACTTGCTATATGAGCAGAAGATAAACTAACATGTTTGAATTCCAGCTTTGTGTTGTGGATTCTGAGGAGTATCCTATATGGCTGTGTGATGACTTGATAGCTCTTTTCAGACGGAGCCAGTGCCTCTGGAAATGCTACAGTGACCATTAAAGGCCAGTGGTTACTGAAAGGGCTGAGAGGCTTTGACAAAAGTGTCTTTCTTCAAGTTCCAGAGAACTGGCACTGAATTCACAAAGATGAGAGCTCCCTTCTTCTTCCCCTGAGGAAGACAAATCGTGTGCTTGACCCTTCTGCTCCTTGCAAAATACACACAGAAAAATAATTGGATTGACAGTGTGGCATTCCTTCTTTCCTGTGCTGATAGGATAATGGGAAACCCTCAGAAGCATTCTGATAGCATTCAGTAAAGCTAATTTAATAGTCATTGAATTCTTGAAAGTTCTCATTAGGATGCTAAAAGCAAGCATCTGTGTAATATGGGCATGATCAGCTTCACAGTGGAGCATGGGGAACTGATGTTGAAGCTGCCTGTTCTTCATACAAGCAAGACTGTATTTATTTCATTTCTTAGTGACTTAATGCAAATATATTTGAAAGGGTTGGACTGGGGGAAAGAAGAGGGACAGAAAAAATGTTCTCATTGTTTTCATTGCCAGAAATCTAACAGTGTATTTGCAGCTGTATATATTCTCAGTCATACACTAGGTCTGATCAAAAGGTATTGTACTCCCTCTAGCTTAAATTCAGCTGCTTTATGTTGTGCTGCTGGTATTGTTCCAGTTCATCATATGCTTAGATGACTCATAGTGCATGCATTTGTGGTAGTTAACATAATATGTTTTCCTCTTTTTAAATTAGTCTGCAGTGTATGATGTGAAGTACAATTCACAATTAGCATTTCAGCACTATTAAATCCAGCTTGAAGTGTTTTGATGGAAACAGCAATCTGTTTTATTCTTCAGATTTCCCTAAACAAAGCAAGTGCATCAATAGCTAATGGTGTATATTATATGGTATTAACTGGTGTCTTTCAAATACAATAATATTTAAGAATTACTCTTTCATAAGCCGCTAGCAGTCAGAGAACCCAGTCTCACCTCTTCCAACAGTATTGAATTATAGTGCATTTGATTTGCTTTTGGTTTATCCCCATCACTTATGTCTGGAGATGCTTTGTCATAACCTACAACAATCAGGCAACAGAAAGCTAAGTGGACTGACTGATGTGGTGCTGCATTGTTTTTGCGAATGAGATAGTCAGAGTCGTTGTCGTGTCCATGCTGATTGTGAAGACATTCCTTGTTTGGCATTTGAAGTGATATCTCTGACAAGGCCTTAGGGGCAGAAGAAACACCAGCTGCAAATGCTGAAGAGAAAGTTAATAGCACACATACATATTTTAAATGGACACAAACTGCGTTGAAAAAATGAGGCATGGCTCTCAAAAATGCTACAAGTAGAAGGAATGGAGGAGGCACATGGGATAGAAAAACAAACGAAAAAATGGTGTAGAGGAAGGTTCGGGTGAAACAGTGAGGAAGAGGAAAGAGCTAAAATCTGACTGTTCCTCAAAAGCAACATGAAAGTCAGATGTAAGGGATACTGGGGAGTCATCAAATGAGGGACAGAGGTTAGCAGGATGTTGCTCTCCCTCATTTGCACCACTATGTGCAGTGACATTAATGTGGCAATATGTATGAACAGTAGTGCTGGCAGGGCTGACAATCACACATCCTGTATAGAAAGTCCCTCTTCCATCTAAGATGGAGATATGCGTGATGACTTGTGAAAATTTTGGACTCACCAAGCTTATGTGAATCTTCTAGAAGAATCTGCAAAGTGTTGAATCCTGGTATATATACTTTTTTCATCTGCTGAACAAAAATATGGGGCATAACAAGCAGACTGCAGGCTATTCGTTTGAGCTGTGTCTGCCACCTGGACTGGGGTTTCTTTGCTCCAAACCAAGCTCTCTCTACCTATGACATCTCTTATGGTTTCAATCAAAGAGTTCAAACAATGCTTAAAACTGTGCTGATGGAGTTTCTGTCACTCTCCAGAAACTATCCTCCTAGCTTAACCAATGCCAAAAACTTCTCACAGCCCTTTGTGGCAATCTAAACCCTTAGTATTTCATCTGATTCATAGAGAGCATGTTTTCTTTTGTGCCTTGCAAGCATTCTTCTCCAGATAAAACAGTTTTACGCCTTTCGATTTCATTCATAGATCAATTAGAGAATTGATCTTATTGATTTTATTCAGCATTCTACTCTGAGTTCTCTTTCGCAAGTCTACATCTTCATTGAAAGGTGATACCCAAGACCTGACACATCAGTCCTGCTGAGGCTCTATGGCTGGTGAAAAAAGTGGGAAAGAGGATTATTTCATACTTTTCCAGATTATATTCCTGTTTGCATATCCCAGTTTAATGAACATTAATTCCCACAGCAGTAGGCCATTGTTGAGCCATTTTTTGTTTGCATCCCCCACATCTTTTCCAGCATGGCTGCTGCCGTGCTTGATTGTCTCCCATATTGTATTTGTGTACACTAATCTAGAGCTAGAATTTACACTTATTGAACTGCATTTTTCCAGACCATTTCTCCAGTTTGTCAAGAACATCTTGCATTTTAATGTCTGCCAGTGTTTGCAGGCCTACACATCCTGCTGTCATCTGACAAAGCATGAGCTCAGTTACAACACTTGGATTACCAAGAAAATGTTGAATATGCAGGGCCCCAGTAGTATTGACCAATCAGGAAACTTACTCAGAATCCAATTCACTTGCTCTGATACATCTCCAAAACAGACAACCAGTGAATAGGCCAAACCAGAGTGGAGAAAGAGAAGACTTACTTTTCATCCTAGCTGAACCAATAATGCAATTGCTTGCAAAGAACATTGTAAGAAAGGGAAGGAGAAAAGAAGAAAGTTAATAATTGTCTAAGTGGCAGGATGTAGTATAGCTTTCCAGTACTTTTAGCAGCAAAAATATCTTGTGACTCCATCCTGTCTTTTCTTAATTTGCTTTTAATTTTGTCCTTGTAGTTCCTTTTGACCACAACGTTCCATGTTTCTTAACAAGCAGTTCAGTCAGAAGGAATTGCAGAGTTGCAGATTCTATAATGAAATCTGTTTCCTAGCTCTAACTTTAAGCCCTGAATAGGGTCTTCAGATCTTCAAATCATGGAATCATAGGTTTGGGTTGGAAGGGACCTTAAAGATCATCTAGTTCCAGCTGCCCTGCCAAGGGCAGGGACGCCTTCAGGACTAGATCAGGTTACCCAACGTCCCAACAAACCTGGCCTTGAACACTGCCAGGGATGGGGCAGCCACAGCTTCGCTGAGCACCCTGTGCCAGCGCCTCATCACCCTCACAGTAAATAACTTCTTCCTAATATATAATCTAAACCTACCCTCTTTTTGTTTCAACCCATTCCCCCTTGTCCTATCCCTACATGCCCTTGTAAAAAGTCCTACTCCAGCTTGCCTATAGGTCCCCTTTAGGCACTGGAAGCTGCTGTAAGGTCTATCCCGAGCCTTCTCCAGGCTGAACAAGCCCACCTCTCTCAGTCTGTCTCCATAGGAGAGATGCTCCAGCCTTCTGATCGTTTTCATGGCCCTCCTCTGCACTCACTGCAACAGGTCCACCTCCCTCTTGTGTTGGTGGCACCAGAGCTGAATGAAGTGCTCCTGTTGAGAGTTTCACAAGAGTGGAGGAGGGGAGGAGAATCACCTCCTTTGACCTGCTGGTCACACTCCTTTTGATGATGCCCAAGACACGGTTGGCTTTCCGGGCTGTGAGTGTACATTGTCAGGTCATGGCTGAGCATTTTGTCAACCAACACCCCCAGGTCCCTTTCCTTAGGGCTGCTTTCAATGCAGTCTCTTTCCAGCCTGTGTCTGTGCTTGGGATTGCCCCAAACCATGTGCAGGACCTTGCACTTGGCCTTGTTGAACTTCATGAGGTTCTCAGTGGCCCACCTCTCAGTCATGTCAAGGTTCCTCTGGATGGCATCCTTTGCCTTTGGTGCGTTGACAGCACCACACAGCTTGGCAAACTTGCTGAGAATGCACTCAATCCCACTGTCCGTGTAACCACAGAGATGTTAAATGGCACCGCTCCCAAGACTGACCCCTGATGAGCACCGCTCATCACTGTTCTCCACTTGGATATCGAGCTGTTGACCACAACTCTTAGTGCAACCATTCAGCCAATTCTGTATCCACCGAGTGGTCTGTGATCACGAGTGTCTTCGCATATTAGCAACTTGCATTTCTGCAAAGTATATTTTTTTACATCCTGCAACCAGGTAAATGCAATAAGAAGGCTCATTTCATCCATATATGAGATTTACTTGGAGGCAGAATCCAGTAAAAAGACAACGTGAGACATGAATTGCCACAATTAGTATGACAATTAAAACCCTACGATGACTCAAACATAAAATATCAAAAACAGCTACCACAGCCTTGAAGTAGAGGAAAGATCACATTGCTCAGAAAGCAGATAATAAATTAAAGTTGATGTCATTGCCTGGAAGAGCTGGGTGGTATACTAAGTGGTATATGAATAAAGAGTGAATGTTCTTTATCTGCATTGTGTGCAATGTCTTTTGCACACAATGCACACAATTTATCTGCAATCTGTGCAACAGGTCAAAATATGCTGCAGTTCAGAATGTCTTTGAGGTATATAGGCTCCCTAACTCTTCTCCTACTTGATTTTGCTTTAGATCCAGCCCCTTCAGAAGATTCTTGTAGTTTATTTAATGTACTATGGATGCTTATCTGTTAATGGATAAAACCTGTGTCTAGCTCCCTGTGAAATGAGGAACCTCCAAGGATCTAAGCAAAGAATTTGCCCTTTCTGTTCCATGATTGTACAGTCTGATACAATGACAGGCATATAAAATTTCTCAGTTTAAAAAATAATTTGTTATTAGTAGTAAATAATATCAATTTATTAATTAGGATGAGGAAGTTCTATGTCCAGTAAACTTGTGATACTGTTCTAGTCATCTTGTCCTTCCACCCTTATTATTCTTCTGGTAATGTCCCTTGAGGCTTTTCTTTTTTGTCCCTCTCCTGCATAGTCAGATAGTCTTTTGGGTAGGAACTCTCTAAAGTACTCTGAGCCTTCAAAAAATGAGGTGCTTTAGTCTATGCTAATGATTTGGCCTCCATCTCAGTGCAGAGAGTGGCACCTCTGCAGGGCAATGAAAGGCATATTAGATTAGTGAATTGCTGCCTGGAGGTGCTTGTGGCTTCCCCATCCCCTTCTCCAGGTTAGGAGAGACTGAATCTGTCCTTGCTGCATGCTGCTGATCACCTCACCCTGCAAGCTGTTCACCTTTCTGTTTAGTATTTCTCAGCATTCATGCTTAGCTGATTCTAAGATCCAGAGCTTGAGATCCAAAGGCATTTCACTTGTAAAGGCTGTCAAATGATTGCATTATCCTCATGCTGAAAAACAGGGGCAGGAAACCCCAGAGAAGTTATACGCTTCAGACTGCAAAATGATACATGCATATCTGATGATATATGCGTATATAGTAACAGCATAGTAAACAATATATACAAAGTAAAAATAGAAAGGCTAAAGTATAAAATGTATTCCCTGAGCTCTGAGCTTGCATTTCATTTGGGACATTAATTTTCCAGAATTATCTGAGCTGATACTTACACTGTCATTTGCAAAATGGCTTTGCTATTATAGTAATTTCAGTGAAGAGAGACATTAGTCTGTCTCATAATCTGCATAGTCGCTGTGTGTGAGCATTACAGAGCACATAGGTGAATATGAGAGCTATTACATATTCTTTCTGATATAAATCAAATAAAAATTAAAATCTGAAGTGAGTGTTTCTTTGCCTGAGCACTCCAGGTCTCAGGGGCTGAGTGCCTCTTGTTATGTTGTCTTGTGCTGGAACCTGGTGTGGGAAAACTCTCTCACAGCTTAACATTCCTTTGCCTACTGACCTGTAGCATCAAACATGCTTTGTATCTGTCCTCCAAAGCAGCAAAGTTGTCAGGGTTTGTCCCACAGCTGGTAAAGAAAACTGGCTCATAGCAAATCCTTTGGAGCTAACCCCTTTGTCCCCTCGGCTGCTTCAGAAACCCCGAGTCCATTCTCCTTGGCTTCCACATCTGTGATCTCCTTTATCATGATATTAAATAGCATATTGTTTGACAGCTCTGACTGCTCTAAGCAGTGTTTTATGACAGTCTGCGGTATGGCCATTTCATTTGTTTCACTGGATTGCAATTTTTAATATTGGGTGCATAAGTGCACATAATACAGTGCATAATAATCTAATTTTGAGATTTATCGGCTTCATCACTCATTTGTTTTACTTGTTCTTAGTGTTTGGACTAATTCTGCATGTATGAGTAAAGGCTAAGTGGATAGTCTTTATTTTTCAAGCCACTGCTTTTTTAATCCCTTGCTGAAAGTGATATTTTTTTCCTTGTTTTGCTGTTGAAACAAAACTGAGCATAACGAGGGATTCTGCAGACTTTTAGTCCCCCAAAATGCTTTCTGAATAAAGACCAGTCTGTAAGACATTCAGTATCTTGACTGTTTTTTCTTCCTGTTTTGTCTGTTTGATAATGGTCACACCTGAAGTCTTGGTGCACACTCTGACTTTTCCTTCCTGTAATGTACTGCTACAATAGCCTCTGACTAAAAGCATCTTTTTTGTTCAACTTATGGCTTATTTGTGTGAATCTTCATTGCTTCCACTTCTTGATGACTTCTTTAGTGCACTCATTGCCTTCCTCTTTCTATATCTGCTACCCTTGACATTTACTGTTCTTCATTTTGTAATATTGTCTGCTTATTGGGTTTTCACATTAAACACAGTCACAGTAATGGTTGAGGCTGGAAGGGGTCATCTAGTCCAGCCTCCCTGCTCAAGCAGGGCACATTGGTCAGGGCTGTGTCAGATGGCTCTTGAATATCTCCAGGGAAGGAGACTCCACAAATCCCTATTCCAGTGCTCAGTCTCCCTCACACTTAAGAAGTTCTTCTTCATGTTCAGAAGGAACTTTCTGTGGTTCACTTTACACCCATTGCCTCTCGTCCTATTGCCTGGCACCACAGATGTACCAGGTTAATTTACATCCAGACAAGATGGCTGTCATAATAAATACATGTCTAAATTTTAATGTAGAATTATATAGTGTAATATTTATTATAAATGAATATAATAATAAATGAATATATGCATATATTTAAAATTATATAAATTAATCACGTACTTTCTCCAAGATAATTAATTACAAAGAGATTTAAGTTGGGTTGCTCTTCCAATCTCTTCCCTCTCAAGATACTGGCAATGATTCTGGTTACTGAGGAACTGTGACAAAAGTAAAGCAAATCACTACAATTACTACTAAAAACATATACAGAAAAGCAGATGGAATATAGTAATTTCTTTCAGACTAACTTACTTTCACTGCAGGCTATTAACATAGCCTAAAGTTGATGGTTTACTTTTCCTGTCTCCCTGTACAAAGACTAGAGATAGGCTCCTGCAGAGCTTTATTCAGAACTTCACCTGGAGTCATCTTCTCTAGAGCCATTGAGGGAACCCAACTACTACACAAGTAGCTCTTGAGTCTAGAGTTTACTGCTGGATGGTATATATACTATGATTTTGCTTCTTGTATTAATTATCATTTGTCTGGGTGTTGAAAAAGCTGACAGAGCTGTATTCTTGTTGCTCTTCTTTTTTCTGCATCTTAAATGTATTTGGACTTCTTTCACCATCCTCCTAATTTCTCAAAGATACCTGCTAACAAGGCTTTCTGACATCAGCATCCCCCTTAAAAATCCATCAATAACATCCATAGAGGTCACATGATTTAAAATTGTCTTACTTGCGCAGGTGACCTCCCATAAGCTCCTCTTTAAGTCTGACCCCTTAGCCTTACATTGCTAAGTAACATGATGATCTACCCAAGGACTACTTCTGTATGCATGTAAGCCCTGTCATAGGAGTTAGCAAAGCAATCTATGGCATTTCTGGCAGGGAAGAATGTCAGCACTAGCCAGCACCTGCTTTTAGGACAGGGAAAGAACAAAATGAATGGCAGAGGGAAGTGAAATGTTTCAAAAGAGAGGGAAGGCTTCGCTGAACTTAAAGCAGGAGACACTGCTTCAAAACAAGGAGAAAGGAAGACTACAAGAAAAGGCTGTTAGGGATGAAAGAAAGCTAGCATGAATGAAGAGGAAAGCAAGCAAGCAGGATAAAGGGAACTCCGTGAAGAAGCAGCTCTGCTGAGGGACCATGCCAAAAGCCAAAATCGGTGCAGCTTTAGCAATGGCACTTTGGTAACAGGGGAGAGAAATCCAACCCGACATTAGCCAGGAGAGCTAATCTTTCACTGGATGGGTGCATTCTGAGTGAAAATGTAAAGAAGAAAATTTACACTAATAGCTCACACATTCTCGTAAAAACTGAACTTTTCACAAATCAGCACTGCCAACATAGCTAAGCTACTTACAACACTTTCATGTAGTGCCTGAACCTGTCAATAAGAGACATTATTAATTTTGTGTTCAGAGGTCATGTAAAAAGTCACGTAGTTTCTCCATGATTTAGTTCCCCATCTGTAAAGCTACTGCCTCTGCTTCATTAAAGGCAAAGAGGCAATAAATTGACAAATACAAAGCAGATGATTTAATGGCAACATCATGCTCAGTTCTGGATCAGAAAAAATGCACATAAAAGAGTGAAGCAGTTAACTACTGTCTTTTATAATAAACATGTAAGTATCTTCCAAAACAAATTTGAAAAGGGAGCAAGACAATCCAAAATATCAGTAAGAAATTAACAACACTTTTTGCTTTATCCAGTTACAGGCTCTGCTCCCCTATTTACCTCACAACTAGTAAGACTTTTTCCCCTTCTTTACTCTTGCTAATTGTCAGGGTTTAAAGGACACTGAAGAGCACAGGATGGGTTCATTAGAATTGCAAAGTATCACTGCTTACCATTTGCAGTAGGGTACCATTCATCTCTGTTGCCACACCATACTGTGAGGTGGCACTGAAAACCAGACACTGAAATCGAGGGCTAGGGAATGCTAATCATTTTACATCAGACTGAAACACATGCAGGATTCAAGGTCCACTGTGGTTAAGAACATCTGCTCATGGCCATAAATGACTCCCAAAAGTGAACTAGGGTGGGCTCTGTGATTTTGACATGGCCAGCTTCTTTCTGTTGGCTTACAAGACCTGGGTCAAATTCCTGGCCATTTCTTTTGACTCCTTGTGTCTACATAGCCACCTTTTCTGTTCCCTTCTTTCAATGAAGGACACAGCTACCTCTCCTCAGACCATTTGAATACCAAGATGCCACCCACAGTAAGTCATGAACATGACCATCCTTTTCTTTGCTTTGCCACTGATTGGTGAAATAACAATGTAAATTACAACTACGGTGCAGACCTCAGCATAGCAGTCTATGCAGAAATACCATTGCATAGCTTAACTTAAGGAAGCTGTCGAGCCAGTTGCACAGATTCACTGTAAAATCCTATCCAGACTGCCACTTGAGTTTTTGCCACCTCAGAAATGTCTGCCTTTCCCTGAAGTTTACTTAAAAAATGTTTATAGTTTACTGTCTTCCACATTAATACCACACATTCCTTTCCATCCAGTAGCAGAAAGGAAGCAGAACTGGAAAAGGTACTCTGTCAGCGCTACACTATGGTGCTAAAGCATGACTGAAGAAGTAACTATGAGGCTGCCAGATCAGAAAGTGAGTATTAAAATACTTTGCATTTGCTATAAGTCTGTAGTCCTGCAGTCAATAGCATGCCTGTAGTTAATTGCGACAAAAGTAAGATGTATTTTAGGAAGCTACCATAAAGAGGTAGGCAGGATTATCTAATGACATATACGTATTTTACTAAACATGTTACTTGTCGAGCTAATTAGTTACCTCGTAAATGGAAAGGTCAACCCTGCATAATATTTGCATCTCATCTTTCTGAGTCAAATTTCCTGGGTGGTAGGTGGAAAGAAATAAATTCTACTGAAGTTGTGAACAGCAGACAGGAACACTTTGGCAGGCAGAGAAAAATGAGAAAAAAGCTGTTTAAGGCTGATCTGAATCTAAGAACATGGAACACATCCATCAGGAAGATACCTATCCCATGTCCACCAGCTCCACATATACGATTTGTTTTGAATAGCTTTGCAGCCATGCAATACATTGAACCTGCCAGTCACATTTTTGACTGCTCCTGCTACCCTTTACTAATCCACGTATGCAAGCACAGAGCCAAAGCTCATGAAACCGCTCCACTGCACCAAGGTCATAGTTTTGACCCCAAATCGCCATACTCTAGAGAAGATTTTCCTGACATCCTACACTATTGTGTGCACACTCCAGCTGTGTGCATATTTCCCCCAATTTCCACAGCTGGAGACTCACAATCCAGCACAGTACAACTATTCCACACCTGCAGCTAAATAATTTTGCAGCTTTCAGAGCCTTGCAGATCTACAGCAGCCTGGATCCCTTCTCTTTTCCAATAACCATATAATTTACATATATTTGAAGTATGCAAACTTGACACAAATACAAATGCTTGAAAGGTATTGACAAAGCCATTATAAAGAGTTTAAAGCAGCAGCACCAGCAGTAGCTTTCTTAGGAAATATCAAACAGAAACAAACAGAGTATTTCAGGGCAATCAGCAGATTAACTGGGAACCTTTGGATTTTTTTCCTTTTTTTAATGAAACAGATGTTTTTTTGTTTCAGCCTGTAAACATCCTATGCCAGGAGAGGATCTTCAGAGGCTCTTTGTCCTTGCTAAAGGGCTTTACTTAATAGGGTGTTACATGAAAAAGCATATCTGTCTTTCAGGAAAATATGCTCTGCAGACTCACTGAAACAATGGCAACAACTAGAGGAAAAGAGAACCATGACATCAAATATGTCCTGGCTAATACAGGTTTAAATGTATATTAAGTCACTCTGCCAGGACTGACAACTCTGGTGTTATGCATCTCTCAACAACCTGCGTACACTAAGTAGGTAGCAGGGGACCCCAGTCCCCTTCAGGAAGAAGCAACACCTTTCAGGCAGTGTATCCTGCTGTCAAACACTTGAGTCTTGCTTGCAGAAGCTGCCCAAGCCAGCTTTGAGCTCGCCCTCCAACTGAACTCCCCACTGCAGGGCAGCCACAGCACCACAGGGCTTGGCACACATCCCTTGCCCATGGGCTGACCCTCTGCAACATTTCAACTGTGAGTGATATATGAACTGGGAATTTAAAACTGATATAGGTACATCACAACGAGTTGCATCATACTGTAAATGACATATGATTTGAAATATCTGAATTATAATTAGGGCAGATTATTTCCTTTGTGAGCCAGGTTAAGAATTTTGCACCCCATTTTGCCAGTCTATGAGAGGAGCAAAAGGTTGCTTAAAATGCAATATAGACAAAGTTTAGCTGATTATTTGTATTTTGAGACCCTTTATTCCCCACGTTTAAATGAGAGCTGTAAATTTCAGATGTACCTAAAGAAGACTTCTTCTTTTCTTTTTTTTTTTTTTTTTTTTTTTAATTTCTGGTGCATATACAAGCTTCTGGCCTGGAAGTACTAAGAGTCAGCTAGTCCATTAGAAATTAAATGAATACATATTCAAATATAGGCCTCAAAAGAAGAACCCCCCCCCCTGCATCTTCCATCAGGCAGGTTTTTCCTGAATCCAAATAGCAGTGAGTATGGCACTCATGTTCACATTCATCTACTCATGGTAACACCTAAGAGCTGCTTCCTTCTGACACTGAGTCACACATCCTACCTGTCAGAAGGGATAATTACTCCTCTCTGTTACCTTAACTCAATTATCTCAAAAGCAAAAGATGAAATGTCCTGGATTTACTCATAACACTAGCACAAGAGAGATTTATGGGGTAGCAGTAAAAATTTAAATGTCTTTCCTATATGATCCTAGCTAAAAGCTCTCCTTCCTCTCATCTGATTTCAGTTTGGTTCAAGAATATCTCTCTTATATGTAAATGTAGAAAAACTATAAGAGTTACCAAAAACCCCAATATCCACAAACCCCTCCAGTATGTATAATTGTGGAATTAATCTGAAAGAGTTTTGATGTTTGGAGAGAAAACAGCCTGTGTCAGTTTTAGCATTTTTTGAGCAATGTGGAAATTCCCAATGTTCACCTTAAGGGCCCAAGTGCCTTTGAACCCAAATTACCAGTGGCCTGAACAGTGGTACAGACTTATTCTTAAAATAAACGATCCCTTAATCAAAATTGGATGACTAACAAGCATAAAATTACATCTCTAATACCACATATAATCGTTTATCTCATTGCAAAGAGGCATACATCATTTGCATTGTATTCCTGTAGTGTTTTATATCCACTTTACCATAATCTAAATGAGCATGCACAGCACAGACAAATGGAGATTCTAGCCCATCTTATGCATTTGCCTGGGGAACATGATTTTGTTTGTTGTGGGTGCTTTTAAAAATTGTGGTGTATAAATAAACATGTTAAAATGCAATGACAGTGCAGTGGGGAAACACACTGCCCGAGCAGTTAAAAATGTGAGATAACTTTTCCAGAAAGAAGGGATTTTTAGAAAATTTTTATTTTGTTTTTTAATCTGGACAGCAATTTTAATAAAGTATATTTGAAACTTATATGACCTATGGAATAAATTCACTAAAGAGAATTTAAACCTGTGGATGTATCACCTCAGCGTGTGGGTATTGCCAACCACATTTGCAGCTCAAAATAGTTACTATTTTCTTCTGCCCACTTCTTATTATCTAGGATTTGCTTAACAGTCCAAGCCAGAAACAGTTTTAAACAAACTTAAAAACTTATAAAAATGGCAGTCACCAAAGTATGCATTTCTTTCCTTGAAATTACTTCTGCACAAAGGCTGTAAGAAGCTTTCACTTCTCCATCAGCAGCATCCCTCCTATGCCTGAAACCACTGCAGCTGTGAGCTTCAATAATGCATAGTCCTTTAGGGAGAGCAAGTATGATTTCACATGACACTATTTGCAAGAGCTGATTCCCAGCTCACATGTAGGACTTCACGTCTTTTTCTGACCTTGCAGATCTGGCACTTAAAACTCTGACATTTGTATGAGAGAAGCTGGCATTCTACTTATTTTTAGAGAGCTTTATGTCTTCTTTCCTCTTCATGGAGAAAACTCATCACAACTGATCTTGCAATAGAGAAGCATGAGATGCTTTACAAGCAGAAAGACACACATGCTAAAATACATAGTAAAATTCTCTTGTATATTCTTAAGATCATTTATCTGTAACATATGTGGCGTGAAGATGAAAATATGACATGATCTAAAGGTTTTATTGTTACTTCACTTGGACTGAAGTGCATTACACATTGCTTGATTCACCATTTGTGCAACATACTTTTCTGATTCTGCCCACAACCTAAAGCTACCATCCAAAAAACTAAGAGCAGTACAAGCTTGACACAGATTAACCTCAAAATTAAACTACTGCTACATTAAAGAACTGTCAATTTCTACCTTAAGATTATTTGTTCAAAAAATGGGAACATAACAGAGATGCTAGAAGGATGAATTGAAGATGTCCCTGCTCATTGCGCTGGGGTTGGACTAGATGAACTTTAAAGGTCCTTTCCAACCCAAACTATTCTATTATTCTATGATCCTATGAATGAGCCTCAGCAAAATAAAACAGATAGTTGGCTACTCTGCACAGCTCATTAAAACCTTTAGAGCTCAGCACAGTATAATCCATCTTTTGCCATCAATCTATCTTGTATGTATTTAGCACTTATTGCATGTAGATATACAGTATGTTTATATGTAGAAATTAAGTATTCTATTTTATCAAACCAGGTAAGTATTAAGCAGATGGTTTATTACCTGCATGTCCAACTCTTATTGTTGATTGACGTTCAGTGTTCTGCTGCTGGGGGTGGGGTCAATTGCATTCCTCTACTACTTTAAATAAAATGAAGCAGTCATTCTTTCCTTACAGCGTAGTACTAAAGCCGTTATTTTGTCTTTACACAAGCAGATTTTGCTGTCATTCCATTAATTTTTTTTTTTTTTTTGCAAAATCAGCTCTTTCCAGTAACCTTCCTCTTGTATACCAGAATGGTGTTCAGCTTTGACCACTAGTTCTGCCTCATTGGCTTCATCTCCTCTTACAAAGCATTTCCATTTAGGTTAAATGCTTTATTTCTTTCTCTTAAATTAATCTAAAAGTCATTTCAGCAGCCCTGCATGTTTATCTATCTCAGCCTAGCTTTTCAGAGTAATCTATTTTGTGCATGTCTACATATGACATAGTTTCAAGAAGCTCTTGCGTCCAGGCAAAATATGTTGTTTAGTTTTTGCTAGCTGTCAGGGCTGTTCACACAGAAATTGTGCTCATTCGTCAAGTCTGTTAGCCTGATCTTTAAACAGCAACAATTGTTCTTTCCATGTTAGAAATTCCATAGACTTCTCTATTCAACAATCTTCCCAAAATACAGAAACACCACTACCCTCTCTTTGTCTTTTGATGTTTCCCTAGCTGGGAAAGGTGTGGAAAAAAAAAGGCATTCTAAATGCTTTTCTTACTTTACCTTTATGATTCCTCTGGAATTTGGGAATGTTATTCATCTAGGTCAGGTACCTTGTCAAACTTTAATGGTTCCATATACTTAACTGTGTGGTCTGGCATAATCATAAAGCCTTTAATATCTTCAATGGGAAAATATATTCTCGTCTTCCAGATGTGACCTTCAGATTATTTTCAGAAATGCCTATACTATGGAAGAGAAAACACAATGAGCTCTCTGAAATAAATTTTCTAAAAATAGCTCTCATTCATGTTGCTTTATGGCCTTGCAAGCTAGATTTGACAGGTAAATCTGTACATATTATAAGCTTTTAAAACCATTTATTTTTACCATATTAATGTCATTAATTAGTATTATTATTGCCAACACTAAATTCTATATTTTTCATATCAGCAATTTATCATCAATATCTTTATCTTTCCTTGCAGCTAGAGCTCTCCCTCTTTTGTGTGAAGCATTTTCTTCATAAGTTATTTTATCAAACTTGAGGTAAACTCTGGGTTATCTGGTCCAACCCATCTAGCTTACATTTGACATTTACATACTCTTCACATATGTAAGCATATACTTTCATAGCTCTTACCTTCTGCAACAGACCGTTGTACAGAATGAAACCATCTGTAGCCATCCATAATGACATACAGAAAGGGGGAAGATGCTAAATTTGCTTCACGCTACCAGACTTGTGACTGTGATATTGGGTATTATAAAGCAGAGGCAACAGTTTGCAGGCCTAGGAGCATGTTTGAGCAATGCTGCTAGTGGGGCAGAGCAGTGGAGTAACATAAATGCACTGCTTAGACCATTTATTCATGTAGTGCAACTGACAGCTGTGAAACTTTTTACCATAGACAGAGCTTGAAGACACTGCCAGAGCCACTGTATAGATGTGTGATATTACACACAGGAGAAAACCTCAACATTTCAATTCAAATTTTTTCCATGCTGCTGAGGTACCAAGCACCTCTCTGGTGCTCCCCAACATAGGCTACAGCCTCTTGAGAGATCCTGTGTTACTAGTTCTGTATCATTTGCCTAAATATTCCCCAACAAATGTTTTCTGCTTCCTCAGAAAAAGAGAAAGTGGGTGTATATATGTATCTGTGTGGGACATGGGGGGTGGAGAGGCTAACTATGCTATCAACAATAACTAGATACTGTCCAAATACCCAAGAAGGCAGTCACTATTGTAGAAGTCTTACAACATGATACAGCATGGCACAAGGCAAGCATATGACTATATAAATTAAAATACAAACCATTTGTATGTTTATATATATGCTAGATAACTATCTTTGCATGGTTTTCTCCACAGTTAGATCATTATCTGAGTAGTAGCAGGTCCATGTTTAAGACTGCTACAATGCAAGCTTGTTCTTTCCACTTTTCAGTGAATCAGTTTGCACTGGTCCTACTTGCACCCCTTATCAGTCCATGCTATCACCTTCCTTGTGTGCCTTTTACTGCTATTGTGCCTTTCATCTACAGTGCGATTCCCTTTCATGTACTGTCATCCTCACCTTTTTCTGTAGTAAAGAATTTCACTTTATTGCTTCTATATTTCAAGCTTGCAGTTCTCCCCACTTGCTTTTTCTAATTGGCTCTTAAAGGCTTTTTCACAACGAGGTAATTAATTAAATTATTTTGATAAATTTCTAAAATTTTCTAGAGGAAATGCATAATGCAGAAGTTTGCATTATATTTTTTTAGTTATGTAATTTAGGTAATTTGGAGCTTTTTTGCGTTTCTTGGGACAGTGATAATGAAGCAAGCTTGCCTCTGTAAGGTAGCTGGCTGGGAGAACTTTCTGAAGGGAGATTCCCTAATATCAGTCTCTGCTTCAATAACAGTTGTCATACATTTTCCAGTGCCTATGTAATAGAAAATAATTAAATTGTCCTTGAAGCATAGACTAGAGTCTTCGATACCCATGGAAGTAGCCTAACCACCACACTGCAAAATCAGGCTTAATCTTACTCCTACTCCCTAGCTCACTGAATCTTTAAATCTTCTATAAATGAAATCTATGTATACAGTCTTTAACTGTATATATACAATCTGCCGTATCTTCCGGGGCAGAGTTTGAAAGTGCTTATCCTCCCCAGCAGCCTGTATACTAAAGAACTTTCCAGGTCAGACTGAGCTTGTACAAGCAGAAAAAAGGAATGAAACGAGATGTCCTCTTGAAAAGGAGCTGAGGAGGAGGTGAAAGGAATCACCACCTACTTCTCCTCTGGTTCCCTTTCAAAAGAAAATATTGATTCTTGTTCTATCTGTTTTTCTGTGAAGAAGAGGATTAAGTGCCTACTTTCATAGCCATAAATCATGCGTGGAGAGAAATGCACAGTTAAGCACCTAAGCCTCTGAAAGGGTGGGGATTTAAAACACGAGTAAGTCCTTAGGGCTTTGCTGTTGCTACCTCAGATGGCTCACTGCTCAGTGTTGTGCATACCCTTATGAATCACACAATCTTTCTTTTACATTGTTAAGAATCCTAGAACTTCAACTCAACAGATTCTGCCATGACCAAAGCTTAAATGTCTATAAGCTATGAATAACATTTATTTCTTTTACACGTAGCACTGTATGCTTTTGATCATCCAAACAGATGAAATTTTTCAGCACCTGAAACAGATCATGAAAGACATGCAGGTATATTCATACCTGCATTATCAGGCAACATATTAATGTAGTGTATTGAAATCCCTAATGTACCAAAGGGCACCAAACTTAGTAGGTGCTGACACCACTGATGTGTGCCTTACTTTACTATTCTTGTACTTAACCATCTCATATACCTTACTATCATAAGCCATGCCTCAACCTGTTCTGTCTTTTGTGGCCTTGCTATAGCTCTGAAATTCTCTTCTACTCATCCACTGATCCCTCCACCACAGCCAGGGTAGTGCTATTTGCATGATCTCAGTGCTGTAGCAGGTGAAAGGACAGGGGAAAGGAGCAGGGCAGAGCTGCTGGATACACAGGGATAGTTGAAAGTTGTAGGTCCTGCAAGAACGTATTGCACAAGGTCTGTATTTCAAAAGAAGTGGAGGGATGAGGAAGGTTTCAAGGTTCTTGGCATCCTTACTCTACAACTTGCAATATGATTTAGAGGTCTCTTTCTCCTCTCCCTAGCCAGGTGCACCACCAGTTCCATGGTCAGTAAGACAGAGATAGTAACTCTCCTGTCACTGCTTTGCAAAACCCCAGAGAAGCTTTGGCCCAAGGCCCTAATAGTTTTTCAACACATATTGCTTTCATTGTATCAACACAACAAAAGATTCAAATAGTACGACCAGCTTGGAATTGCAAGAAAGCACTACCATCATCTGATTCAGCATTTATATGCCAAGTAGCTTCATGCAAAAAGTTGAGAGGCTGAAGATTAATGAAGCCCTAATACTAAAACTAAAGCATTCAGCGGGTGGAAATAAAAATAAGATATATTTTAAGAGGATGCATATATATATATAAATGGCAGAAATATTTAATCAAATTTTGCCTGTCATGAAGTTGTCTCAAAATGATAGGAATTACTTAGATTTATGAAGTTAGTAATTCTTTCAGATCTTTCAAATGCGCAGTTTAAATAAAGGCACACTGAGTAAAGAAATGCCAAAACTACAGCTGTACTTTGTTCTCTGGGGAAAAAAAAAAAAAAAAAATAAGACTAAATGACAAAATAATGAGAGAAAATGGTGCCTAGCAGAAAGAGAAACTGTCAGCTCAGGCTATCTCCTCATACACTGAAAAAGTCAGTAACACTTAGGGCTGGCCATTGCTCATGAAACATCTCTAATGAAACCATGGATCTCTGAACTTTGACAAACTGTGCTAAGAAAGTTCATGTCCCTTTCCTGGTAACTTTTATTTGCATTTTTCATTTGCTAAAAAGGCAATTTTAGCTCTTGAAACAGGCACTATAAGTGAAACCCAGAACTGTGACCTGGAAAGATCATATAAATGGGATTTTTCTGTCATCTCTTTATGCTTTTGATTATTCTTGACATTGTATAATGTTAAGTTATAAATAGGAAGCATTTTGAAAATGTCATCCTGAGTGTAATAAGAGAATATCAGAGATGGAAAATACGCTTAAGAAATCGCGTATACATGGCAAACTCAGGATGCAAATTAAACTGGACTTCACTGCAAGGGAACTTTTTCACAGAAAAGTGTGAATTGTGAGCTGAAGCTGGAAGCTACGACTGAAATGTAAGCATTCCTTTTTGAAAGAAAGATGCTGCTTTAAAAACAACAACCACAAAAGCTGAGGACTTATGGCATTACTGCATAGAGCAGTGATGCTATTTCGCCCTTTCAAGTGGATCTAATTCAGATTATGTCCCCCAGCTAACCCAAACATTCAAAGTCCTTGTACTTGTTCCTTCAGAAGAATGTAAAGGTTTTTTTTTTTTTTTTTCAAATAATCTAGCTGCATTGATTTCTTCTTCTCTCTCCTTTCTGCCCCATATATATTCTTCCCATCTATTTCTAGTTTTCCTGTGTCTAAGCTCTGCACAGGTAAAAGGACTGATAGAGCTGAAAGCATGACAAGCTTCTCAGATTCTCATAAAATAAATGAAAAACATCTGCTAAAAATCAAAATGAATTTTCTGTGCTTGAACCATTTTCACTTTAATTTGTACTGATACTTGTGCTAACGGTATCAGTAACTACAAATTTACCCCAGACTATATTTGGCCCCTAGCACATGCCTGGGGGTATTTCATAGCCTCATCATCCCTTCCCTCTGCATCATCCCTCCAGGAGGTCCTGGAGGCTACCACCGGTGACTCCTCTAGAGTCACAAACCCAAGGGAATCACAACTCCAAGGCTCCCTTTTCAGGTAATGGGAAAATAAGTGTTCCTCCAGAAATGGATTCAGAGCACCTGCATTATATTCCTCCTCTTAATATTCTTTCAAAAGAACTTCACTGGCAATAATTTTGTTAAGTTATAATATTTCTTGTCTCACTAGAATTGTTTTTGACAAGTAATGAAGCATAACTGACATTATAATAAAACTACAGCAGTAAAACGGTATGTGCTGATGTAACTCTGGTGAAAATTTCAATGAGTGATCTGTGAGATCAATAAAAATTAGTCTTATAGTAACTAAAATGGTTTGGAAGCATTTCAGAGATGAATACGTGAAGCAGAAAAAAATACATGCAGATAAGGCTACTTCTGCCACGCCTTTGCCCAATGTGATATACATTCCCATTCAAATAGTCCCTGGTTTAGACAAACAAGGCAATCAGTGATAACCCAATGAAAAATAACTCTTCCCACTCTAGAAACTTACCTTCTTGATTTACAATGAAGTGAGGCTGAGACTTTGAGTAATTAAAGGTGACTGCTCAGAAAAGAAAATAGTAGCGAACGGTAACTGGGATCAACGTAATCTGACAGTCAGAGCTGCAGAAGGGCAAGATCTGTCACACTGCCACTGCCCCATAGTGGAATTAATGTCCACAGTAATAAGACAATGGGGATTTTCAAAACTCAATAGCTAAGAAAACAGAGAATTTTTTCACCTGATCCAAGCCAAAATATTTGGTTGTAATTGCATGACTGAAGATGGAACACCCTTTGAAGTTAAGAGTTAACTATTTACTTAAAATAGTCTTCTAAGATAGTTCATTTTTCTTCCAATGTCTCCTGTCTGTCCCAGGTGCACACAAATTCTCCCCATTTCTGTTTTATTCACTTGAATGTAAAACCAGATTTTTTCCCCTCCTTTCAATCAAGATTACAGTTGATATTATTGTAATACAGCTCTTATGTGACGAACTTCTAATTTGTCACAATGAATAAAAATTTGATCTTAGCCTGAGCTCAGCATTTTCTGAATTACTGAAAAGAATGCAGGACTTTCCTTTTCACTTCTAAGATGTGAATTGTGGGCCATCTAATTCCCGGGCAGAAACTGAAGGTCTTATAAACAATTAATTATCTTTTTACTTTTGTCATATATATATAAAAAAATAAAAGAAGTCAACTTTTGGAGACACTCAACATAATCACTAAGAAGTCTATATAAATTGACATCTGATTGGTTTTTTTTTTTTTGCTTTTAAATGCTTTTAAAAGCTTTTAAATGAACATTTCCTGGACTTGATTGCATTAATACAGTTTTAGAAAAGATGGTCATGTTGGACTTGCTTCCATACATATGTACCAGACTTTTACATTAACACTAATTGCACTCATCAGAAGTTTTGGGAAAATTGTGTATACCTACCTATAGAGGTAAATTCCCCAATGTCCAAATCCTTAAACTCATACAAAGTTCACTTTGTTAATTTTTTGGACAAAACCAAATAGATGTCCTTTCATGATCCATATTACTTCTGAATGCTTTGACTGCACCCAAAGTGACATTCCTCTTTCAAAGAGTTTTAGCATCTGTAACAAGTAATGTTTGTAGCAAGCGAAAAGTAGGTCTTGAGAAAATCAAGCTGACATTTAGAGAGCTACATTTGGTGCAACTCAAATTCACTGCAGCTGCAGTATAAATAATCTGAGCACTGCCAAAGATGAGCTACTTATGGCTGTATACACACAGACCAATTTAAACTTCTCCACATTAATTTTCAAATAAAGGATAGTTTTATGGCTGATCAAAACGGTGCGCATGATCTCAAGCGTGACAAAGCCATGAAATCTGAAGGAACTTGCATCACAAAGAGCCCAAACCCACACTGATTTCTTCAAAACTG
Organism: Lathamus discolor; assembly: GCF_037157495.1. Taxonomy (NCBI): domain Eukaryota; kingdom Metazoa; phylum Chordata; class Aves; order Psittaciformes; family Psittacidae; genus Lathamus; species Lathamus discolor. The sequence continues at coordinate 45,184,166 of NC_088887.1, forward strand.
CTCCACAGACCTCTCCACTGAATCCAGCTGTAATGTGGGAATTTGGTGTAATTTCCACTTAATTACGTTGAAATGTTGTTTGCAGATTAAATTTGTACAAAGGTAGAGATTCAGGGCTCTCTACAGCACTTTACAGTTTTGATAGTCTAGATAGAGGGGCCTGGAGGAATGCAGGCAAAGAGGTGGCTGGAATTTTTGGACCAACAATTGCTACATAAAACAGCTTTGTGCTACCTTTCCACCAGATACTGCACAGCAACATATCTGTACTGATCGTGATAAGGAAGCATGGGGCACAAAAGCCCATAGGTGCTCAGTTCCTCTGTGAGTTCAGAAGGATTATGGCCTGCACTGCAAGCACCCCAGCCATGGCACAGGAGCCACATCACTCACAGGGACTAGGGGCTTCACCCAGTTACTTTGGCTCAGTGAGACATGGAATGGAAGGAAATGAGACATTAAGGACTCAGTTGGGCCAAGCCAGTATTAGATTTTCATGGTTAGGGCATACTGGATTTAAGGAGGGATCTCGTCTAAAGCTTTCCTTTTTGAACTCAGGTTTTTACTATCTGAAAGCCGAGTTTTACAAGAAGTTTATGGAGCATGAACAGCAGGGAGATAATTATGTGCTGATTCTATTTAAAATGGCATTGGGTACATTGGTGCTTGCCTTCTTCACATTTCAGTGTTGTCTCACAAGCACCTGCAAGTACAGGCTGCAGTAAACTGGAAAAGCGATAGGCTGTAAAATAATAATGGCAGAAACAAAACCAGCGAACTCTGCTGACAGTCCTTTATTCAGATGTGGTCTCTCACCATAAGAATCACAGCTCCTATTTCCAAGCTTAAAAATTATATGATTCAGATGGCTTTTTGAAGTTTCTTTGTCCCTCTTTCTTTTCTTTTGCACACCAATTCTTTAACCATTAGAGTTGCCTTGTCATTTTAGTGACACATGAATAACATCCATGTTGATGTAACATATTCAGTTTCATTGTCAGCTATTCTTAATATTTAAAGAAAAACTGGACAAGCTTGAAAAAGTTCCAGAATTAACAGAAAACTGAAAACAACAAAACCCAACCAACCAAACCCAAAGAGATGCGTGTGAGTGGCAAAGAGCATTTAGCATTTTCTTAAAATCTGCATTTTTAAATTAATTAACTGCCTTTGAAATCTTTGACTCATCTCATGAAGGAATAGAAAGTCTCTGTCTGCTTTAAGAGACTAACCGCGCACCCAAAGAACACTTTAATCCATATCCAGGGTGATCTCAACAGACACAGAGTCGGATTTTAAAATGTTCATTGCAACCATTTCATGAACAGTTTTACTTTCCAAGATAAATGACTCAATTACCTAGCAACATCATAGGTTTTGCAGGAATGTCATCTAAATCCAAGCTCCTGCAAACTTTGTAAATTTATAGTTGAAACTACAATTAAGAGTAATGTCTGATAGATTTAAGAAAAAATATGAAGTTACATTACCCAAATGCCCTTAACCTTGCCCTGCAGAGATGATAGTTACAGTTGGTGTAACAGAGATGATAAATACAGTTATTAAAATAACTGCATTTAAATATCCTATCCCATTAGGATCAATTGGATTTAAAAAAAAAATATGTTTCTCCTTTTTCGTGTCCTACAGAGAAGAGGAAAATTTGCCGAAGTATCATACCTGTGCATTCCTTCTGCTCGCTCAGAACAGCAGCTGCACATACCTGTGGGCATAATTTTGCAGGTAGGACATTAACCAATATATCTGTCAGTCAGGAAGGCATATAAATGACTTAAGTTGCACCTGTAATCGAACGTGCCTACAAAGTGGGGACCAAAAAACTCAGGCTGCAATTAAGAAATCTATCCCTCCTGGCACACCTCACGTGACTCTGATCTCTCATGCTATATGACAATCTTGACCCTAGTGCACTATTCCAAATTTGAAGGGGCTGTTCATGACTGACAACATTGGGGAAGTCAGAATCAGGCCCAGAGAGGCTCAGATCACCAGATGGATTCCACAAGTGTGATGGCCTGGCCAGCCTCGTTCCTAGCACTGTTGCACCTGCTGTCAATGGCAGTTTCTTTGGAAAATGAGCTTCATTCTCCATGTCTGGTTTCTCAAAAGCAACAAAGCAGCCAACATCAAGGTGTAGCTGACTTCCCATGGGCTGTCTCCAAGTTTTATGATTTCTCACAATAAAGCCAAGGCATGGACCAGCATGAGGGGTCAATTTAATGCAGGTGCCTTGTTCTCAGCATTGTCTGAACTATAAAGAGAAGGGTATCGTGACCAATATGTACTTACTGGCACAAATTCAAAGTCTGCATCTGTCTGAACTGATGCAAGGAACACCCTGTGATTCCCTGAGGATGGTTACACGCCTCTATAGCGTAAGAAGCAGAACATCATCTCCTCCACCTGGAAATGAAGGGGCTGATGATGTATGAGGTTGGTCCATCAGATTTGCTCCTCTTCTGACAGGGCTGCAGATCCCAACATTAATCTTATTCACAAGAACATGGACTAAAATATATATGGTGGAGAAAGATCTTCTGTGTACTTTGCTGCCTTTTTTTTTTTGTTGTTTGTTTGGTTGGTTGGTTATGGGACAGTTGTTTCCTCATCCTGCTTCTACACATTTGAGAAAATATGTAGTGGTTTGAATTGTCTACAGTTTTGTAACATCTCGAAACAATGCATTGAACTGCTATAACTTGAGCCGAAGGGAGGCAAAAAGAAACTGACAGTACATGGTGCTCATTCTATTTAAGATAAAGACTGACAGATATACATATGATTAAAGCAAAGGCTCCTGCTCCTTTGCTTTCCTTTAGGAGTTGCTCTGTCTTCCTGGTCTTAGAAAATGTCAAACTGGTTGATTTCTGCTGCAGCATGCCAAGTAACATAATGAATGGAACCCTCTTCTGTCATACTCTAAGTGTGCTAAAATCTCTTATTCGTGTGTGAGACGTGTATCTCTGAGGTATAGGAAATACTATAACCGATATTTTGAAGGTGTGCACAAGCCATACTTTAAAGATGGCATAATCTTTAATGCTGCGGGTAGAGAATAACTTGCTAAAAGTAGAAAATTTTGTCTGCATCAAAGTCACAGCTGCAAATCGTCTTCTCTCTGCACATTACCTACATGTAGATAGGACAGAAAAGGAAGGGAACTTCTACAGTCCTGACACAAGCAAGGCACATGAACTGTCTAAATAAGCACATCTTCTAATACAGCATGGTTTGTGAAGAGCTGGGCACACATTAGCTGAGCTTCTACATCCTTATCAGTCATTCCTAACCAACTTTCTTATCACAACTATTTCATATTGCTTCTGGTTGCTGCAACATTATGGCCCACAGGCAAAGAAGTTGAATTTTTTAGCTCATAACTTTATGTATTTCTGTTTTATTGTTTCACTTTAAATCTCCATTAAAATGAGAACTGGGGGGGGGGGGGGGGAAGGGAGGATGGTGGGAAATGAGCCCTTCACATGCTTATTCACCAAGCAGTTTTCTTAGGTTCTTAGAGGTCTAATTATGATATGAAAACACGATTTCCAACTTTGCAGATGATACTAAATTGGAAGAGAATAAAAACAAATGAGGAATAATTAGGTAGTGCAGCCAGATATGAAAGAATTTGGATCATCTTATATTTCAGGAATAATAGATGGCAAATACAGGGCTGTGCAAATAAATTCAGGATAATTAGCCTCACCGTGTGGCATAAAATGTGGGACCCTCTTTAAAAAGATGAGAGGCTACAACACACTGAGTGCAATAAATCCTGAACTTCAGAGTTCAAAATTCACTTCTAAGGTTCCCTTACCTATATGACTTGCTAGTAACCTCAGTGGCACTCTGCTAGAAATAAGATAGACTCAGAGTCAGCAAGAGAATCACTATCTGGCCTCTGGGAAAGGAAAGGATGCATATTATTGTCTGAGAAGGACCGTTTCCTCCACAGTTATTAATTTTGTGCCCAATATTGGACCAAAGGCTGGATCTGGTCTGTAGGATGTCTCTACCCAAGCCAGTGTCTTTCTCCAGAGGCAAAAAGAAAGTGGAGGATACACCAAGGAAACATCAGCTTTTGTTTGCTTTGCTCAAGCGCTCCTGAGGAAGAGGCACCTGCCCCCGGCTGCAGCAGAGTCAGACTGCTTGGCTAGAAAGAGCTCTAGGCTGATCAGGAACAGCCATTTTTTATATCCTTTCAGTATGTTATGTCCCTTGTGCTCAGGTCTGAAGCTAGAAGAAGTCTTTCAACAGTTGAGCAGGGAAGGTTCTAGGAGAGCTGTCAGTTGAAACAATGTGGAAAGACACCTTGTTGGTTTTAAAACATCGCTTCATGAACCATGACAGATTATATGCTGAGATAGGAAGGATGGCAAGGGACATCACCCTAAGAGATCACCATGGTTTCCTATGCTGCTATGAACTACTTTCCGCTCTATATACTACTGCATGGTTCTCTGCTCTTGACTGAGCCACAACTTGTCAAAAATGCACTCCCTCTTCTGCATATATCAGCACATTAATTTTCAGCTACATGATGCAAGAAGTTCTTCTATATCGACCCAAGAAAAATTACGGGGTTTTTATTCACAGCAGATGTGGGCAAGAGCCTGTTTTTTGTTGAAGAGGTGATGTTTTGCTTGGGAAACTGATTTTTTGTTTTATTGAGAGTTTTCTGTTCACATGGAAGGTAGGAGGAAGAAGGGAAATGTACAGATGCATGAGGGAATTGAGGTCACTGCTGGTGAATCAGTACAGCAAGGGATTACCAACTACAGAATATCTTCACTCAAAGCAAAATTAAACAGAACTCTGAAATAATGAGGCCAAAAATCCATCATTATCCCATGAAATCTGAAAAAGTATTAGGCTGATCTGTTTGCTATCTAGAGATGCCTTTGTAGGGGTGAAGGTTTACCTTCATTGGTCTTCTTATGTTAAACTTTTAGCTTGTTTAACAGCAACAAAATCATGAAAAACACTGCCTTGTTAAGGGGTTTATGCATTTGTTTCTAGCCATGTTTTTCATTAATAGGTCTGAATTATTAACCATCTTTCAAAGTATGAAAATGAAAGGAGCTTCAAATCTTCCAAGTGCAATGAATCACGTTTCAGCATTTCAGCATTGAACGCCTGTGTAATTTATGGCAGACTGCACATAATTTCTATGTATGGCTATACTTAGTGTGGTTAGCTCATTTCACGTTTGAAATTCAATTCTGCTAGCTGACTAATTGATTCGTTTTCATAAACACCCGAAAATTTGTAATAAGAACAATGCTTTGCTGTAAGATACTGTTTTGAGGCTGTACCAAAATTAACTATGAATATTTACTTTCAATAAAAGCCAGTGGGACCAACAGCAAATAATGAAAACAGAGTGATTTATCATTTCTTTTCACAATCACTATTGTTCCATGAGGTTCAGCAAAATTTCAAACCTTTTAAATCATCTGCATAAAATACCAGTACTTTTATAAATCACAGTTTCCTCTTGTCTGCCTCCTTCCTCCCTCTCCCTTCCAACAGCTCTCCCTCTGCTGGCATCCCTCCAGTCCTTCTTCTTGGGATATAAGGCACTGATCAAGCTTCAGACACAAGCATTGATAGCCACCACATTCATGATCCTTCCCCAGAAGAGCTGAATTAGGGTGTTTTCAGGGAGGGTGGGACATAATGTGTTTCCAGGAACAAAGAAAAGCCAAAAACCTCAAACACATATTCTGAAGTCAAGTTGCACTGGTTTCCAGAACAATGACCTGTTTTAAAACACACAATCTAAGACTGTGCCACTGTCCTTGGGAAGTGCTGCTGAGGACTGCAGTTCAGTTCCCACAAGTCCCAGTGGGTCTAGTTGTGCAGTTGCTTTATCAGTTGCATCCCCTGATCTCAGACTAAAGTGTCCTTTCTGGGAGCAAATATCCCTCGAAACAGCAAGTTGTCTGACACAGAGAATACAGGGAAGCATGTACCACAGGAAAATGAAGCTGAACATATTCCAAGCTGTGTGACAGAGGTACAGCCATGTGGATGACAAGAAACCTCACAGCAAAAGTGGCAGAGACTTTGCACTCATCCTTCCCCATCCTTCCTTTCTTCATTCCTGCATACAGAATGAGGTGAAAAAAAGTACCAGATCTATCGTGGGAAAAGAAACTATTAAGGGACAAATATGACTGAGAGTGAGGGTGGTCTAAACAGACGACTGACAGGTAAGTATTAGCGCATCTCTTTCAGACCAAAATTGATGGATCTAGGACAAAATAATTTTTATATGGCTCATAACACTGACAGTAGTGTGCAAAACATTCATTTCAAGAAGCTGGAGCCCAGTTCATGAGTACAATAAAGCAGATGCTTTTGACATGTTTGCATTTCAGAATAGCAACAGGACACATGGGCTTAACGTTAAGTATGGGGGTGATTTGCTAGCCCATTGCAACTTTGGCATGGTCGGGCTTGGAAAGCAGCACCTGGACTGGTGACCTCTGGGCTTTGGAGAGTGTGGTCCAGCCTTGTCATATCATTCTTCTGCCCACCTGCAATACAGCAGCTCTCCCTCCTGCTTGATCACTCGTCTGCAGTGCTGACATCTGGCACTCGGGGAAACAGGCAAGATGGGTCTCAAGTAGGCTTAGGGTCAAAGATTTTCATTAATAAATCCCATCAGTTTTAGATTAACAGGATTTTAAATATATTCAGAGGTAACTTAAAAGCTGTGACTATCATTGAGCTCTCTCTGTCCCAGAACTCTTTAACACAGTTCAGGGACAAGAATGCCCTCCTCTCAGACCCACCAGCCTCCCACTGTTCTTAGCTCTGTGCTATTGTCCTGCTGTTTTACCCCCAGATGAGGGAGGAATAGGCAGCAGAGCCAGACCTGCCCTTTGAAAGGGCTCTGTATCCTGTGGTAGCCACAGGGAAAACCTACCACAGAAAATTTCCCATCAGATTTATCACCCCTGCATAAGGAGAGTCCTGACTTTTTGATTTGGAAACCTGTCACTAGACAGGAAACCTGTCACTAGAAATCACAGCTACTGGAAGCTGCTCCATGGGGGCTAGGAAGCAAAAGCACTGTGAACTCACACTGCAGCCAGAGTGTTGCTCCCGGCAGGGCCATGCCCGTGTGGCCACTACTACCATTAAACATTTAGATTGTGTCAGGAACCACAGGCCAGCTGTCCAGGGCCTCATGCTTGGCACCAGGGACCTGTGGCCTTGGCACAGCAGCAGGCACCAGACACCACACTTCCTCTCAGGCAAAACCTGTCTGTGCCCTCCTCTGCACCTTAACTGTGTTCTTATCCTTCTTTTCTGCAGAAGAAATGTAAAGTTTGAGCTATTTTTTGTCTCCACAAGAGTTTTCTGGACCAAGAATTATTCCTGACATTTAATTCAAGTTTATTTTTGTTAGGGATAGAATCCTATGTCCTTAATAATTTTTTTTTTTTGGGGGGGGTGGGGGGTTTGAGAAAAGCATCCATGTATAAATAAATATAAAAACTATTAAAAGGTTAAAACCAGCCTGACTTCCTCTGCAGACTTTTCAGTCCTACAGGATTTAGCAAAAATAGAGTGAAGTACTTACTTACATCTTCAAAGAGCATTTAGCCAAGCACTTCATCAAAGGTTAAAATGCAGAAACATGAAATAAGTGAAAAGTTGTCTCACTGGCTGCAAATTGACCAAAGAGAGGAAGTGAATTTTAAGAGGAGAAGAATTTATAAGGGATTGTGATAGAGATCAGCAGTAGATCTTCAGCCTCTCAATATTATATTAATAATGACACCAAAAGTAAGTTTCTGCTGTCTTCTCGTTATAGTAAATTCTGGCAAACAATAAGTAAAGAACAATACAGTCAGAAACAGAAAAATGTAAAATATTTATGCAGTGCAGTACTGATAAATAGCAACACAGGTGAAGAAAGAGAGAAAAATTTAAGAAAGGCATCACTATTTAATGAAAAATTGCGGCAGAATTACAAGGAAAATACTTCCAGATAAAAGTGTCTATAGCCAATTTAACTCAAGATGCAGCTCCAGTAAAGAAGACAAGCTGATCTGCCTTAGAATTTGGCCCAGCTGTCAGAAAAGCATTTCTTGGGTGTATATATATGAGGCATCATAGAATTATGGAATTGTTTGTGTTGAAAGGGACCTTAAAGATCATCCAGTTCCAGCCCCCTGCCATGGGCAGGGACACCTTCCACTAGACCAGGTTGCTCAAAGCCCCATCCAACCTGGCCTTGAACACTGCCAGGGATGGGGCAGCCGCAGCTTCTCTGGTCAGCCTGTGCCAGGGCCTCACCACTCTCACAGTATAGAATTTCTTCCTAATGTTTAATCTAAATCTCTGCTCTTTCATTTTAAAGCCATTCCCCCTTGTCCTATCCCTACATGCCCATGTAAAAAGTCCCTCTCCAGATTCTTGTAGGTCCCCATCTATGATCTAGATTAAATAGAATTCAGTACTTTGGTGAAGAGTGAAAGCATATGTATAGGTGTGTGTAGACACATTTATACAGTACAAAGTGTATCTGATCTTCAGTGCCCTACTGGGCAGTGTCTGCAGCTTGTCTCAAAAAATGTTCCCAAGTGGTTTCCACTCTTATTAATTTCATAATCGTCATAGAGTGCTCTGTTTTATCAGTATGAGGTCCACTATACATCTAGGGAAGGAGGACAAATTGCGACCACCGCCAGCATCATTAGAGAGAGATCAGTAGAGACTGCACCAGTAGAAAGGTAACCAAACATCACCATTGCTGGCTGAAGTATATAAATTGGGTTTTCAAATTTTTCAAAAGTTTTCCATTTTTTCCCTCAAGTCTTATAGTTTGCTACACCACCCACAGATGTGTGAAAGCAGGCAAATCCGCACTTTCCTCTAACCAAAAGGTTCAGCTGGCTTTCCATTTGCTGCCTCTCTGCCAATGACCCAGCAAAGTCTTAAATGAAGAATCCTATTTTAAAGTACTTTCTTATTTCTTTAAGAAAAAAAACCAAAATGCAAACACAAAATAAACCTTATACATTTTGTTTTTACATTGTGTTTTCTTTGCATGTGCCTTTCAAATGCTCCCTATGGTGCCCTGTCTCTAACTAGACACTTTTACAATTTTACCATATAAAGTTCCTGAGAAGTAAAATAGTTAATTGAAGTATAAATGTAATAAATATGCCCTTTCCCAGGATGCTGGTTCTTTCCTTGTCAGATCCCAAGACTATATATAGGAATCTCTGCAGCTCTTTTTGTCTTATGGGTTGCTAAAACTTCCATGTGACCACTGAGGACATGACCAAAGGATTTGGAGAACCTCACAGACAAGATGCTTGATGAATACTAGGCTAAGGATAATATTAACAGAAGAGAAAATCTATGTTACTTCATCAGAAGAAAAATGCCATCCTGTGCTCCTGAATAGTAAAATATGCAAATGGTACCACTGAGTCAACAAATACTGGAGTGGTTAAATCTTTGCACTGAATCTGATTAATTTTTCCACTGCTAAAGGAATCTAAGCAAAAAGTCATGAAATATCTTTCTGGAAATGAGTTTTAATGGTGCAGGTTATAAAGAAAGCTGCGTTTTGTTTTCAAAGACTGCCTCATTCCTTGTTCTTTGCAGTCAAGTCATAGCTATTTTATCCCATGAAATAAGATTTGTGTCAGAACAATGGCAGATTTTTTGAAATCTGTTATACAGGACCTATATTATATGTCCAGGCATGAAAACAGAGCAAGAAAAAAAAATGTCATTCATTAAAGATAGCAACTGTTTAACAAAATACATAATGGGATAATAACCATAAGGAATATCTCCACAATAAGTGTTCAAAATGAAAGGCTTTTCATTGCTTTTGCTTCTGAAAATCATGTTTATCTGTGTAAAAATAATTCTCTTTGAAGACCAGCCTACCCTTTAGCAAGCATTATTTTCCTGTCAATTAACACTTTGCACAGCCATGCGATTGCAGTGTGGCCAGAGTTCTCTGGATACTTCATTACCAATGGCTTCCAGCTATCCCAGTTCCACTCTTGTTTTTAAAGACTATTTTTTCATAACTGAAGATATTAATGAGAAAAAAAATCATGGGGAAATGTCTCCCCAGATAGCTTCACAAAAAGCAACACCAGGAGGGATATAATAAAAAGACAAAGCAAAAGCTGAAGATAAATATTCTTGTTTCAGTTTGCACATTCATTTTGCAGGCACCAGTCTAAGAACATTTATGCTAAAAGCAGTGGGAAAGAGCCTGAAGAGATTAAATGACTTCCTCTTAATAGATGGTGTTTTGTAAAGGTAAATGTTAGCAAAGTCCTTAATACCTCTATGCTTTATAATGAGGGTTTTCAATTCGCCTAGCTAAAAACAAATTCCAAAGCAACTAAACCTTAAATTCCACTAAACTGTGGATTCTGGTGGAAATGTGCAAGATGTTTTAAATAAAAAAAAATTCATAATTGTGCCGGGAGAGTGGAGGTGCGGAAGGCACAGGCTCTGACACAGTGATCTGAATGGCAGCACTAGGCTCCCAGTGTGTAAAATGACAATAGCTTTGGAAAGTAGCAAACAGAGGCTATTAAAGGTCTTTTGGGTCAGAGCTTACAACACAGGACTGTCCTTTAAAAGAGAGTTTTCCTAATCCTTTCTCAAAGCTAAGCTTACATCTTTCCAATGAAGGGTCTATAATCTTTCCTTTATTAGATTCATGGTCATTTGTATTCATTGCATTTGACTGATATCTGACTTTCTATTATTTCAAGTAAGCTCCAAAAACAGAGTAGAGGTATAGTGGGTTTGATGTCAGCTATTTTTCTGAAAAGAACTATATTCCTACTTTCCACTGAAAGTCTTGAATCCTTTATTACAACCAAGACTTACACAAAAATGAAGATGCAAATTACAAGTGAATATATAAAATTGAAAAGTAGGAAACTGCAAAGACAAACATAACACAACACATTACTAAGAGCCCCAGTTTCTTTTTAACGTGTCATAAAATCTCCTGTAATGTCATGGCTGACTGTCCCCCTATTACAATATTTAGGCTTAAAAAATTTATTTCAATGGGCTAGATTTAAAATTACTAAGAATAGAGGATGTATTCATCTACTGAGCTAATTAGATCCCCTTTTTGTTCCATTTTCAGATCCTCCAAATACTATAAATTTTAACTACATCTCCAAAAATCACTGTTATCTTCTCTGATTCTTATCACATATCCCCTTCCATTGTTAATTTCTTTTTCACCAAGGATATTGTCAATATTTAATTCAAATGGAAATTTGGTATGACCATATGACCACTCATAGATTGCTTTCCATAATCAGTTACAGAAAAATAACAGAACATTGAATAAAAACTGCCTTTCGAGCAGCTATGTAAGCTATGAAAATGTAAATAAAAGAAGAAATAGATTAAACATAATGAGCAGCAAAAAATCATCAAAGCAACTTCCAATGTACTTGAGGTGCCCATCTGCCCACAAAGTCAGGAGGTGTTAACCCAGAAGACTACAGCTATGGATAGAATTTCTCTATCCTTCCAAATGCTGATACATATATATCTAACAGTGAGCATTTTAATGTTGAATTTACTCCACATAGCTTGACAGATAAAATTAACCTACAGTACCAAGCAAATAAAGTCAGTGCATGCTGGTCTGAACACAGACTTTCTGTTCTACTGGAAAACACCAGATTTGTTTTCACTATGAATAAGGACAAAAGGAAAACCTGACTTTAATTTTGTAAGGGAATTTAATTAAAAAAATTGATAAACTAAAATATTCCACTTAAAAATTGAATATATTTGTTCAGATTTTGATTTAATATTATATTCAGTTAGACTACAGATAGTGAAAATTAGAAGTATTTTTAAATTCAAAACCTCAACATTTCATTAAGGATAAGAGTGAAAAGATATTTTCATAATTTTTTTCCTTATTAGATTTTATTGAGAGTGATGTTTTAAACAAAGCTTTAGTATTTATAGACAAATGTTTTTTCATATGAGAAACTTCTACTTCAGACAAGCCTCCAGTTCTTATTTCCACAACTGAAAAAATAATGTAACCGTGTTATCAGTACACAGTACAAATTTTAAAGGGTTGAGAATTTCATCAGACTGAAATCAAACCAAAATTCTGGTCATGATATAATTAACTCACTCTTTCTTGCTTCTTGATTAAAATATCTGGATCCCTTTGGATAGTCATAGGATAAATCTATTGGTAACTTTTCCATTGTCTTTTTTAAGTAATTTGGCTAATGTGCAGAACTGAACTTCCACCCAAGTCTGAAAGACTTTTTTCCCAGTTTAAAAACTGCAATTCTTTGCTATGTGCAGCAAGTTTTCCCTTAGAATAGAGTAAAATGGCTCTATTAGGATAGCTTCTGGTTTTCACATATCTCTCTTGGGTACTTTTACACAGAAAATGATCACACTGAAGTACTTATGAAAGGGAAACCCTTTCACCTGGTTTGAAGCAGACACTGAACATTAGGTAGGCCTGGATGCCTGTGCTTTGTCTGCCTTTGTAGTGCCCTTCTCTGTAGGGCAGGACACCATTAAGCACCTTTAATGGCATACCTGCCTTGTAGTTGTGACTTTACTGGCTTCAATCCTCAGCCTCTGAAGATGAAAAAGTAGTTGTTGTCAACTACTGCAGTGAGTTTTTGCTAATTGCTAGTCTGGATCAAAGAGTGGAACATTTACATTGCATGCTGGAAAGTAGTGAAGGGGAAAGGGACCTGGGGGTCCTGGTGGATAGGAGGATGACCATGAGCCAGCAATGTGCTCTTGTGGCCAAGAAGGCAAATGGCATCTTAGGGTGCATTAGAAAGGGAGTGGTTAGTAGGTCAAGAGAGGTTCTCCTCCCCCTCTACTCAGCCTTGGTGAGGCCGCATCTGGAATATTGCGTCCAGTTCTGGGCCCCTCTGTTCAAGAAGGACAGGGAATTGCTTGAAGGAGTCCAGCGCAGAGCCACAAAGATGATTAAGGGAGTGGAACATCTCCCTTATGAGGAGAGGCTGAGGGAGCTGGGTCTCTTTAGCTTGGAGAAGAGGAGACTGAGGGGTGACCTCATCAATGTTTACAAATATGTGAAGGGTAGGTGTCAGGATGATGGAGCTAGGCTTTTTTCAGTGATATCCAGTGATAGGACAAGGGGCAATGGGTGTAAACTGGAACATAGGAAGTTCCACGTTAACATCAGGAAGAACTTCTTTACTGTAAGAGTGACAGAGCACTGGAACAGGCTGCCCAGGGGGGTTGTGGAGTCTCCTACACTGGAGATATTCAAGGCCCGCCTGGACAAGTTCCTGTGTGATGTACTGTAGGTTACCCTGCTCTTGCAGGGGGGTTGGACTAGATGATCTTTTGAGGTCCCTTCCAACCCTTGGGATTCTGTGATTCTGTGATTCTGTGACATTGCCTCATGTAAGTGGGATGGAGGCAAGCTGGGCCTGCTGTAAGGAATAGCTTTGCTCCAGTCTGCTGTGGCTCTCCATGACAACATGATGGCAGAAGCAGACTTTTTGGGTGGATGCTGGGGATGAGATAGCGACATTAAGGCAGCAGGCAAGAGGATGCATGAAGCATGCAATTGAAGATGGCATGTTGGTCTGGTCTGCAAGATACCCAGCCTTGATACCACCAAACATAATGCATGTACAGCTGGCTGTCAAATGGGCAGGGTTATCATTATCTAAGAAAATGCAAGGGTAGTGCAGTGGTGATTGGAATATTTTCCCATAAATATTCCTTAAACATAAATGATGGTGGTGAAATCATAAAAGTAATTGAATCTTGTAACCCCTTTTTTGAAAACAAGTTAAATCTAAACCCATGCAAATACATCCTTCTTTTCCAGAATATTATTGAAAATTAATAGACCGTCTGAGTCTGCAGTGTCATGAAGTCTGTATCCATCTTTTCACATACCTGCAGATTCGTCTCCAGCAGCTCTCCATCTGTTTGCAGGCTGTTTTCTGTACCAGTGTGATGCCTCAGGTGCAGAAGAGAAAGACAATAATTAACAATGTGGCCTACAGCATCTAGAGAAGCAATTAATTTTAGTGAATGAATGGGGGAAGAAGAAGAGGGAATCTTTGCACAAATTTCCACTTGTGCATGCACGACTGTGCATAATGGATAGATGTATATACAAATATGCATGTATCTCCCAAGAAGACTATTTTCTGCATTCAGACTTTAACTCTTTTGCAATAGCTGTTGTGTGCAGAAACTGCTTGAAAAAGACAGTGCCATCTGCACTAAGGAGATTAGAGGATGTCAAGGAATATTCTTTCTCACTTCTCGCATTCCTGCTTCTCTCCATCCTGTCCTGGAAAAATCCCAGCTTTTAACCTGCCAAAACAGTTTTAAAGCTAGTCTTTGATATATGGAAACCTGTGAGACAGACCCATGACAGCTACATACTGTCAATGGAGTTTGACTGCATGAAAAAAAAAACCAACAAAGCCCCAATACTACTGAATAAAAGAACAGAGAAATGAATGAGGCTGCACTAGCATGTGGGGTAGTTTTTTCATGCATATCTATGTACATACACTGGTTAAGGAAAACTGAATTTATAGATAAGAAGACTATTTCACTGATTTATACATTGAAAGGTTATAGGGTGTATGCACAGCACTGAGAATTAAAGATCTGCACATCTACAGAGGGGTTAAAAAGGAAAAAAAAATAGGAACAATTAGACATTTCCCCCCACCTCTCTTTTAGGTCCTGAAATTAGAAAACTAAACCCAGTTATAAGCTCTTTAATGCAAGTGGCCTTGTTTCATATGCACTGAGCAACTACTGCATCTGCTGGCTTCTGTTATTAATACTGCTCCGTTTCTGAAAAGAAGCTGTCAGGAAGGAGATCTTATAGGATCTCCTCTGATGTGTCTAGCTAGAAAATAGCCAAACATGACTGCAGTACCTGTGTGCCATATGAGTACAGCTGGAGGTACAGAGAGGTGGTGCTGAGCTTTCTGACTGGCTATGTAATCTTCAGGGAGGAATCCAGCAGAAAGGCTGAGGGAGAAACCCCATCACACACTAATTGTTTTTCTGCTTTGACTTCTTGACTTCTTTTTCATATCCCTCTGTACCTTTTTGTTCACACACCAGTGCCCATGCCAAATGCAGAGACTATCTGAACCAGCAGAAGAAACACTCACTGTGTTAGTTTTGAGAGCAGGATATCACAGATGTATGTGACTGTTTTCTTCTGGGTTCTGCACAGGCAAACTGGATATTTTGAAACTGGTTCATCTCACAAGTGTATGGTCAGATTTGACAAATGGTTGTGTTAATAAAGGGGAACTGAAAAATCATGAGCCCAAATAAGGTGGTTTCTAAACTTTTGACTCTATTCTGCAATTTTGTAATTGCACAAACATGCATGCTGCAGATTGAAAACAATGTCCCCCTGGAAAGCTACTAGTGCATTCATCCCTCCAGAAAACAAACTCATTTGCCCTTTTCTTTTTATGCCTGCTTATTCAAACAATTAAATAAATTAAAACCAAGAAAATGTTCTGCTCTGGGCCACTCTCAAATGTTTTCAGGCAGTAAAATAAATGAGAATCAGTAATCTAATGCAAAACTGATTAGAACATGTTTACATGTTATTAGGAAGCTAAAAGGTTTATTCATGCCTTTGGTTCTGAGTTGATGTGATGTACTATGTCTGTAGAAACAGCTGCACATAGAGGCTGCTGTTTGGTGGCTGCTTTCTGTGCAAAAAAATAATACTCAGGCATTTGTCTTTTTCTCCTCCAAATGTCCAGGGGCTATGACAGCAGGGAAGACTACAGGCTCTTTCAGGATGTGAAAGCTGTCACATCTGCATCCAAGAGAGGACTATGCTATGAAGGTAGAACTATTTCTCTGTAAGGAAATTACATGCTGAGCAAGAATGTAAACTTCTCTGGAATTTGAGGAATGAATTATGTTAATATCTGCATATCAACTTTGCCCTCTTGATTCACTTCATGCTGTATCATCAATTCATCAATTATACTATAACTTTTCAAACTGCTGTCTGTAAGTAGTATTGTTAGCTACAGCCGAAGGCTGGAAAAAGATTATCCTTTAAAAATTTGATTGCTGGCTCACCAGGAAATGAACAAGAAGAAAAAAAAATAAAAAATTTACCAGACCCTGTAAAGAAGTGAAATTCCTTTTTTTTTTTCACTTCTAAATACAATTTTGAAAATCAGAAATTCCCATGTAGTATTCCAATCACTACACCTTTAATACTTTTGATTCCTCCAATTTTGTCAATATAAAAAATGGCAATGTGAAATCTGAGTATTATACGCGCATGATGTTGCATAGAAGTATAGATATATGTATCACAAAGAGGTTTCTATATGAAAAAATAAAACCAGAATGCTTTACTTTGCCAAAATGCAAAATACAGCACTCCACACTCATAATAGCTTACTCAAAACCAATTTTACATGAGGAAATTTCATCAAAATAAAAGCATTCCTATGAATTTTCTCATACCACTCAAGCTGCTAACTACGGTAAAAGCTGTTCAGTTTAAAAATTTTCAACCTAGCATAGGTTCCACAGGTTTATTTTGCTTTTAAATGTAGTTTCTTGTGTGACTTCTTTTTTGCGTTGTGAATGTAAATGACTTGAAAAAGCAAGCAAATTGTAGTGTAGGGAGCTCTTCCATGATGAAAAAAATAGGGTTAAGAGCAGACAAAGCAACTTCCAGTATGTGAGTTTTCACAACTGTAACTACAGTAATTCAGTGATATTTCTCTAATTTCTTGCAGTTCTTGGTCAAATGGGTCTTATACTGAACATAAAGTATAAGATGCCCTTAACTTATACTTTTAAAACCCTTGTTATCAAAACTACTCTTTCATATCAATAGGGGTTACTGTTATTGCTTGAAAGAATATCAGTCTTTCATGCTTCAGGAAAAGTTTCCCCAGTGCTAAGCATTCACTTGCATGATTAAAGGTAGTCTAGGTACTGACCTTCTGATGTTAAAGATAAAACAGAAGGAGCTATGTAAGTTACACCAGAAAGTAAAAGGTAAAATGGAAGAAAAGGTATAGTGGGAATGACAACCTCAAAGGATTTACTGGGAGAAAAAAAAAAAAATGCACTTACTGGGAAAAGCTGACCATCATCAGTAATCAACAAAGAATCTAACAGAAAGAAAACAGTACAAAGGTGGCTGCTGAAAAAGTAGCATCTAAAGATAGGAGACAATAATGTTGAAAGAACTGTCCTAGGCACAAATTGTGTTCTGCTGGAGAGCACAGTTGGAGCCTCTGTCCTCCCTGATTAGCCGCAGTATACAGGGAAATGACGACAGGACAAGGCATATTCATCCTAGAGGTGAGACTTATGTGTTTGCTTTTCACATGTCTCTGCATAGCACCTAAAGATAAATTGGGAAAAAAACAAAAGAAAAGAAAAGAAAAAAATACAGATAAGAGGAGGAATTCTCATGCTCAAAAATTATTTTATTTTATTGAAATCATATGAGTCTAAAGAATCCCAAGGCTGCTTAGTCTTGCTATAACAAGGCATAGAAGAAGGAGCAATCTGGTAGCAATACTGGAAATGTTCATAAATTATTTTGAACGTGCCTTGTTGTAATGTTCTTGGATTGAGAGAGGACTGGTTCCTTAGCTCTGTGTAATGATGAGCCTGGCCTAGAGCAATATGAAAAGTAAGAAAGGAGAGGAGGCAGTCAGATGAATTATACAACAGAATTCAAAGTGCACTGGTGAGGGAGCGGGTTGGATTTTTTTTCAGTGCTTGTCTTTTTCCTGCTGCTGGCAGTCCATGATGATATGGTAAAGCTACCATTACCAAGCAAAAATCGAAGCAAAAGAATGTTAAGATGATGAATTCCTCCTCCCTCTTTTATCGTCAGTGAGAGACCTCTTTGTTTCCACATCTAAGAATGGCTAGCAGTTAGTGTATTCCCTGTCTCCTGATCTACAGTTGTTCCTTAGCCATGCTCTGCGTATTTTAGCTCATTTAATCCTTCCTTTGAAGTAATTCCCTCCAGCTCTTTGTCATTTGTCTTGCTTTTGTCTGAACTCCTTCCAATTCATCCTGGCATGAAAGTAGCCATATGGGAGTATTTGGGGTGTGCTTTCAGGAATATGCTATCAGGAAGGACCACCCAAACTTTCCCATCTTCCAGGTCACCATGGTAAGCTCACAGGACCACTAGCAAACATGGTGCTTCCCTGTTCCTTAACTATTTTACAGACTGCACACCATGGAGCACCTAATGAAAGAGCTGCGAATTGTGCTGGCTGTTGCTTTTGTTCTATTTTTTGGTGTTGCTGTATACCACAGTCCTAGTTCTGATCCTTCTTCCTGTGTTTACTCCTTAGATATCTTTCAGAATTGCTCTTTCTGTTTTCTTTCTGCAACAGAACATCTATGCTGCAGTATGTGATCTATGAGATATGATCTGCTTAATTTTTCCAGTATTTGTCTCCCTCAGTGTTTCCAGGTGGTATCACCAGGGTCTTTAGTGCGATGCCTTAGGTATTTGTGTTTCTCCTTGGTTGGCTCCTTCTGGGAACCAAGACATTTGTTGTTGTCTGGATTTTAGGATGTTAAGCCGCATAATGATCCTCACATTACAAACAGCAGATTTTGGTTCAGTTTGCTGCTTTTTTTCAATTTCCCAAGTCTCTCTCCAAAGCCTTAGTCAAAAAGACAGGCTGTGTGGTTTCTCAACAGGTTTCCCTGCTATGCTCCTGATTTGGAACTGAAGTTAATTAACAGTTCTTCCCAGCACTTGTTGACCTTCAGTGGTGCTTGAACAGTGGGTTCTGCAGCCTTGAAAGTGAGACTGTAAATAACGGAGATATTTCGGGTCGGTTTTTAAAAGAAGAGAAGAGATTACTGTCCCATCAGCATGATGGGACACGTAAAGCTAACACACATGCACTCCATTATTTTCCCAAATACGAAGACAGTGTCAAAGGGAAAGGTAGTGGAAATAACATGTCAGTTGTCTCAGTGTGACATTGCAGGTAGATAAAGCATGGTACTCTGAGTATGTCCAAACCAATGAATGTAAGAATATTTAAAAATGTTTCAAATACCTTATTAAAATTCAAGTCTTGTATTTATATCCTGTTCTATCAACCATGTAGTTCATACTTCTGCCAAAAAAGCTATCATGATGCTATGCATTATTTATTATTAACATTTCATAATTTATGCAATGTATTCATCTGGATGTTTGCTTGATTCTCTACTGTGCATGATGCTGATTTCCTGTACAGTAACACTTAGATAAACCTGTATTTTGTTCTGAAGATTATTGTTACTTTGAAGGTCTCCCGACTTACTACTTCTGTAGTTTCTTGTTTCACCATAGTTTTTGAAAAACAGCAGTTAAACAGTTCTCCAAGTGCTAAGACAGCCAGAAGAGTGGCAAAGCCCAGGCTAGAAAATAATTTACTATAAAGATGTGAAAAGTTGAAAAAAATCAGGCAGGTGAGAGGTAGAGAGTTTTCAGAGAAGAGATAGAGAGCCACTTGTGTAGATATATAGCAAATCAATCTTTTGCAGATGTCTGTAGATCAATATGTAGAAAGAAAGCATATGTGTATGTGTATATAAGTGTACAGACACACACAAACACATATATACCTATTTGTGTGTGTATGCCTGCATCTTTAGACCTTTAAGTAGTAAAGGAGAATCCAGAAGAAAAATGAGTGTGAAGTATCTTTGAATGACAAAGAGATGGGCAATTTGGAGGTCAAATTAATCCTCTGAAAATAATGCTGTATGTATCAACACTGAACGTGACCACATTCCTTGAAGAAGAAAGGCGATAATTCAGAATGACATGGATTCATGTGTGGGGATACACAGTGCACACAAAAAGAAAGAAACAGGGAAATTAAGGCATGTTGGAATAGAAATGTAATCAGAATATATTAACAGAAGATCACAGCTGAAAATTCCACGTGCATTCAGCCTTGGTACCATAACACAGATTCCACCAAGATCTAGGATTCTGAAAGTAAGAGTTCATTTGGGAGCATTTTTAAACCACTAGCATTGCTGCCATAGAAAGTTTTCCTTTCTGATTGCCAGGAATTGTTAATGCTGGGTCAGAGCAGTGATTCATCTTGTCAAGTATCTTGCCTCTGAAAGGGTCTAGCATAAGGCATGTTGGAGGAGTAGCTGAAATCCCACAATAGAAATCATCGGATATCCTGCTCACCATAATGTTTTGTCCTGTCCCTAGGAGTTAGGCAGCATCATATATGGTCTTTTACACAGTATAAAAAAAAAAAGTGTGTGTGTGTGTGCAATCTTCTACATATACAAATAAACAAGAAAAATAATCCTGTGGTTTGGACAGCACCTTGTTGTGTGGGACCCATGCATCTGCTTTGGGGAAGGATTGGGAAGGCATCCTCAGGCACGGTTTAATTCCCTGACTGAAAAACAGGACTAAGCAGTTTCAAACCTACCATGTATTTTGACAAAAAACTGTTCTTGAAGGATGGCCTCACACCAAAGGATGCTGTAGAAGTATTTCAGATAGGCAATCCGTGTAGGTTTGGGCAAATTTGTGTTGTTGCATGCTACTAAAACTGAAGAAGTTTCTGCTGCTTTGAGGATCTAATGCTCTAGCTCTCTGATTCTGCATCTGCTTTAGCAAATACTGCAGCTCAACGGGACTGGATCTGTAGTGGGATCCGTTTGGTGATGAGGATCTGATGTACACATTGTACCTGATTCCAGATTAATTTAACTTTAGACTATCTCTACTCTGATCCTAGGAAATTAAGTCATATTAGGAACTGGAGAGCAGGAGGTGATTTCCTGAAGATCATCAAGTTTAGTTTTGCCTGAAGGAAATCTAATCCATGTACCCTGAGATTGATCCCCAGTGCAAACCAAGGCATGGTAATTGTGAAAAACCGTGAGATAATGCTTCAGAAATACATTCCTGATCTGATCTAAAACCTCAATGGAAACACTTGTGGAGAGCTCATTTATAAAACAAATGTACTCAGAAATATAAAAAAATTGTGTGCAAAGATAGACTTCTTTGTTGTTTGTTTGTTTGGGTTTTTTTAATAAAGGAAAAAGTTCATGGATTTGATAAAGATCTGGTAAATTACCTCATTTACATAACTGGAACTTCAGCTGACAGAGACCATCTATCTTCCAGAGCATTATTTGAGCACAAAACCATGCTATGTATTCATGGAAACAGATACAGCAAGTTATTTTAGATAGTCAGAATAATTTCTACATTTGGTATTCTGTTTGTTTTTCCTTTTTTTTTTTGAAAAAAAGGGGGGGCTGTCAGAATATTACTGTAGCAATTAAATGCTAATTTAATAATTTAATAAATAGATTTAGGTAATTTTAAAATTGCATTAAAGAGGAACAGTATCAATAATTAGTTGTGGTTATCATGTGAAAACTGGTTAAAAGTTGGAGATAAAAAAATGAAATATAATACAAGCACTGCCTGTGTACCCCATCTTTCATAAGCAGGCCTCTCCCAGGGCTTAAGCGGATTAAGACACCTCAGCTTCAGTGTGTATGTGTGAACAAGCACATGAAAGTCTAAGCTTTCCTTCCTGACAAACAAGATATCGTCAACCCTGCCTAAGGGCCAGGGCAAGGCCATTACGGACAGTCATCAGTTGCCCACAGATGGCTCTGAGGGTCCTCTGAGATGCCCAACAGTCCCCCACATGTCTGCTCAGGATTGGCTAGTGTCAGAGGAGGCCAGGATGCATTCTGCACTCCTTGGAGCGTAAGCCAGAGGCCAGGCTGGGGGCTTCACAGCACCCAAATGACGTAATACCAAACCTAAGCCTATGTTTAGGCATCTGAATAACAGGCAGGTGTTCATATGACCTCTTCCTAAGGAGATACTTCACATCCATTATCTAAAAATAGAGTTTAGATATTTACATGACAATGCATACAAGTAAATGTCTTCACACCAAACTGAAACCCTCACACCAAACTGAACCCCTCCCTTGGTGTCAAATGTGTAACCGCATATGAATTATCAAGACAAGGCAGAAAAAGAAAGGACCACATCCAAAGTGATTCTGATTCATTTTGTACATTTTTCTTTGTTCAGACACCTGCAATTAATTGCCTCCAATTAATTAGCTTCATCATTGTTCCTTTCCAGACTTTGATCAAGAAAACTTAACTGAGCAACTGCTCGATATCATCTCTTGTTCTGCACCTGGCATTCTGTGCAATGCTTCATCACCAATGAGCAGATCTTGTGATACATCTGTCATGTTGGGATGTGGCAGAGGCTGGTTTTCTGAGGAGCAGTGCACAGAGCTAAGGAGGATGGACAAATACGGGAATAGCTCCACTGGTGTTAGAAAATCAGCTGTTTCGGTAGTCCCTGATCGCACTCTGCTGGAGCCATATTCTACATGTCTGTAGCCATATCCTATATAATATAGAGATAAGTTTTCTTAAAATAGGAATAATGGGACTGGTTAATGTAATGCCAGTCAGAGACCAGTCTATTTCTGTAATGCTGAGACAGAGCCTTTTTAAGTATAATGAACTCCTGCTTCTGGCTAAATACTGCTAAGCCTCAAGGAATATGTAAGGTTTTATGAACTTCGGTGTCACGCATCCTTTCTCCCTGTCTTCCTATCACTTTTTCCCCATCTGCCCCTCAATTCTTCTGTGCCTGTGTGCCCTGTCCTTTCCTTCCCTATCTAGCCTGAAAACACTGTTGTCATTCATCTCTGACCTGACCTGCCACCACTATTTGTGTTGTAATGCGAATGTCTTTGTCCTTTTTGGCCAGTCATCTCTTTCATACTGAAACATACCAAGATTTTAAAACAGCTGTCATCAGGTGTTAACTGGAGATATGTTGAGGCCTGTGATTTTGAAAGGGCACTGCAGTAAAAAGGATTAATGAAAACCTGTTACATATGGAAAATACTTTTCCTATCAGAAGAAAAATTCATGCGAAAGCAGAAGGTTAGTGCAAGGGGAATAAATCATCTAATCATAGCTTAAGAAACTAAGAAAGATAAAGATCTATGTTGGCTTTCCACACAGGAATAAATTTCATCAGTTGAGGTCTCCTCAGGTGAGATCAAGGCTGATGGGACATGAAGCAGCCGTGGCCAAGAGGCTAGATTACCAAGTTTGCTTGGTGACAAACTGATGTGCAGTCTTACCTGCTGTGCAAGTGTGTGGCTTTTGGATAATCTATGGCTGCTGTCAAGGCAGCTGAATGCAGGCAGATGGAGTTTGGCTTTCTCTGCATTTGCTCAGACAGATGTACCACAATACCAGACAGAGATACAAAAAATATATCAGTATATCCTGAATTTGTGACTTTCTCACTCATTTTTTCTTTTTCATATCAGGTTTTCCAGAGTGTCCTGAGCAGTTTAGCTGAATATTGAAATATTCTCTCTTTGACCACATTGAAAAATACATGCATCTTCTTAAAACACTGTGTTTTGCTTCAAGCTGGATTGCTGCTGTCTCAAAAGCACCCTTCCTTCCCTTTTTGCATTTGCTTAAGATGGGAGATGTGAGATTAAGGACATGGACAACAGATCTACTAAGCAAAGAGGGAGCTTCAAAGGATATACAATTCTCTGAGATTTGTTGTTCCTTGCTGGTGGTGCTAGATTGTGCACTTAACATCTAACTCTATGTGAATACTGTGGGAAGCTGTGTGCACCTTGGTTACCCATTCTGTGTTAATTGTTGAGTATGCACCTGCAGCTCAAATGTGTATCTTGGTGGGTTTTTAGTGTTTATCCTGTCTTAATGCCTAAAAGCCATGACCAGCTGGGTCCCACTGTGCTCAGTTGTACGTAAAACTACATAGTCAGTGGACTCCTTGCCCAGAGCTCATGAAAGTGATGTGAGCATCAGAGCCCTGAGCCCATCAGATGTTGCTGAGGCCTTTTCGTCACTGCCTCGGTGTTTGGCTGCCTGTGTTGGAGGCCATCAAGCTCTGATGAAATGCTGCTGGGTAAGCAGGGGTCATCTGTGGTTGGAGAACTCAGTTGTAAGAAGGACCTGTGGGAAGCCTCCTGTGGAGACCACCCCTTAGCTCAGGAGCTGAACTGCATCTCTGGCCCTGGAGCTGGGTCCCTGCATAGTTACTGTAGCCATGCCCACACCTGCACATCACCCTGCTCTTGGCTCCCTGTCTTGGCTCTGCAGCTGCCTCATCCCCATGACCATGCCTGACTGTCCCATGGCTTCAGAATGCCCTGGTCGCCCTTCCTGGCTCAGCTTTGCTTGCCATCTCTGGCTGAGCAGGATGGGGTTGTGAGGGGAGGTCCCTGCTGCATCCTGCCCCACTGCCCCAACACTTCCTGCCCTCATCCCACAGTGTGCTCTTGCTGCTGTCTGACAGATATGTCTGGTGCTGTGAGCGTATATTATTTGTGCAGATATAGTCTTTCCATAGTTCTCAGGTAGGTATATGTGTTTAAAATCATATACCCCTTGATCACTTGGAGCTTACTACGCAAGGATGCTAAATGAGACTGTCCTGTGAAGCTTTTTAACTGTAGGACAGAGGAAACTCCTCTGCAGAAGAGGTTGCTCAAAGGGAGCTAAATAGCAGCTTGGCTATGAAATAAGCCCTGAGGCGGCTGTGAAACCACTGAAGGATCTAGCTATAACGCAAATGCAGGCGCAGATGCCCCTGTTGTAATGATGTGCTTCAATTCCAGGCTTTGTGAATGACAGTTTAATTGCTGGGTCTCTGTATTTGCACTTCATCCACTACAAAGAAGAAAATAAGTGGGGATAGAAACATGGGAATAGACATGCTGGTAGTAACTAAGTTGTACTGAATTGCTATGTTCAAGGCAATGGTTTTATAATGGACACATCTGGCCACCTCACAAAACCGCTACAAAAATTGGCAGGATTTGCAGCATCTGCTGGGGAAGTTTTAGCTTCAGAATAGCAAAACGTGCTTAATGTTGGAATTCTGTATTTTAGCTGCATAGGTCTTGATGTTCTTAGTTTCTTCTTGTGCTCTGTGAATGAGTCCTAAATCCTCTGCAGGCACATTTTCTCTTGCCTTTTTTCTGGACCTTCACTGAGGTGTCCATTTTTTCCCCTACTACTGAAAGCTGGCTTGGAGCCTGCTATGGTGTCTCTGTGTAAATCAGGCTCTCCTTACAGTTTACCCACTTAGCAGAGCTGGCAAGTTTAACAGATATTTCCATGAACCTTTCAATATTTTTCTAGATGCTCTGGTGGTTTTGGCACTGCACCTCTCAAAAGATGTCAAATATTCACCGCAAAGCATCTTTACACAGATTATTTCACATTCTCATGTAATATAGTGCTAAAGTGGGCTAAGCTTTCCACTCCTGCTCTTGATAATGCACATCTTGGGACCTTCTATTACCTTGTGAACGTTTGGCACTCTTTCAAAAAAGGTTAAGTTATTCCTCAGTATAGGAGTCTTCTACTGTAAGATGAGCGTGACCAATTCTCCTTACAGCATATGGCCAGTCAGCTGCCCCACAGCTACTTATTTCAGCCTTAACTCCCAACCAGTCTTAATGTTCTTTATCAATTCTAACTACCTCTCCTAAGCAACTTCTTCTGCTCACTGCCTGTGCATCTCTAGACTTTAAATAACTTCTGCTTCACCACCAGCAGGGTCTTCCATTGGAAAACCAAAAGTGCAGTCATTGTCTCAGTCTGGAGTGAACTCTGTACCTGCCTTTCAGCAATAACACATTAGCTATGTTCCAAGTTCTCTGAGAAATTTCTCAATGGCATCACCACTACTGTATAAGCAGGTTTTTGATGTCTACAAAAATGTAGACCTGCTGTTCATACGCCTGACTGGCCCAGCAGGCTCTGTTTAGTTCATTTTACAGAGTGCTGCTCTGTTCGTGGTTCTGTAGTACCACCCTCTCCTTTACCAATAAAAGGCTTTTCTATTCCAGTCATCTGCTCTCTGCCTTGTGAACAAGATTGCTGCTGAAAATTTTGTCTTTTTTTCTACACTCATTTGTATTCTTCAAATAAAGAGAAAGCAAACAAAACAAATGTACACTGAATCTCCAAAGCATTGCATATTGGTCTTGTGTTGTCAGGGAACAGCTATGATTTAAGTTAAATGACAGACAGGCAGAAATCTTGCTTCAGCTTTGCTGTTCTTAAGAACTCCTGGAGGACATTCAGTGTTCAGTCATACCATTTGCTTTTCACTTCCCTACAGCTTCCCAGAGTTAGTCCTGTGCTGCTGGACAGTGAAAGATGCTTCTTCCACACAGATTCTTGAATTCCCAGCTTCCAAGGTCACCTTGCATTAAAACGGAGTGAACCTTGCTGCTTTACAGATACCCTGGGGGATTGTATTGCAGTGGTGGGCTTTGTTAAAGCACTCCAGTGTCATCCATCCTCTTAAAGCTTGCCGTGCCAGTAGGAATGACATGACACAAATAAAAGGAAAGTGAAGTATACATCTGCAATGTCAAAATTAAGTTGCACGGTCACAGAACCCTACAAAAATGTAGGCAATGGGAACACAGGAATGCAAGATTAGGTTTATCCTTTTATCAAATCCAGGAGAACCTGTGGTACTCCTTCTGTTGGCAAGGTATAAAGTGAATCTCCTGTGTGGGGGCAAGGATTCAAATATGGCCTACACAGCATGTCCTCAAAGTCCTGGCTGCTAGAACCTTGCTGACCCTCATGTGCTAGGCTTTCTTTCTGTTTCCATTCAGAATCAAAGACTTTCTCATCTAGCTCATGGATTTCCTAATTCCTCCCAGAGCATCACTGGCTTCCACCCACTACTTTGGAAATTATGACGTTCCTTGGCAGAGACAAGTGCAATTATTGCCTGCTTAGATGATAAACAGAATCAGGTAATGGCTGCTTTAGTGTTTGATTAGGCATTTAAATTTAGTTTCTCTATACACAGGAAATCCTTTTCCACAAAGCTTGGTTGTAATTTTTCTGTTATGGATGGCACACTTCATGCAAGTGTCACTTGCCACTCAATACTTACACAACTACATAATTATGTATGCCCTACATACTACTGGCACTTGTCTGAGACTGCATTAACAGTTAAACTTCCCCGCGGGGGTGTTGAATTAAGGGGTGACATTCACCCAAACTCTGTCCTTGGGAGCACTAATCAGTACCTGTCTGAATGAAAACTAGCTATAACTACTGATATTTATCATTCACAAACAAAATAATGCTATAGGTATGTCTAAGGTCATAGAAGCACAGCTTATACTTGACTTAAAATATGCAGTTCACCTTTCATGGTTTGATTGAAAATTAAATATTTAAAGAACTCTAGATACTTGAAATTTAAGTAATGCCATTATATGTTGTGGGAGGTTATGTATTACTGAGTCTGACTGTCATTGTGAGGCAGTTCAGCAACAGTGCATAACTTAATTAGAGATGCATCATTAGTGCATAACTTAACTAGAAATGAAAATCCCTGATTGCCAAATGTTCGGACCAGCATGCTTGGCTTTCATGAAATAAATAAAGGGAGATGATGTTGCTGAGTTGATTAACTGTAGCAAATACATATCATAAACAGGATGAGGATTTTCATTCTTCTTGTATCACAATGATGTGGTCCCTAAGCCAGTGACCTTATGGTCTAAAACAAAGACAAAAACCAGATATCTGTTTCTGGGGGTTTTCATGTAAGCCAGCAATTATGTTGGTACATAGGCAATGTTCTCCAAATGACACATCCCAACCTGATTTGAAATGTCATTGGTGTTTTTGTAGGATAACTTTAGGTTAATTACTATTTGGGAAAGATCAGGTTAAACCTCTCTGAGGTTTAGTAGTTGGATAATTTGTGATCTCACTCATACATCAGAGAGTCAAATGCACTTGGCTGGAAAACCCACAGTTCACTGTGGTTGTGTTTCCTTGTGAAGAGGGGAAGGGAACTTGTAGTGCTTACTGTAAGTCTCTGGACTCTGTAGGCTGTTCCTGCATGTGCAAGAAGTTCAGTGCCATAAGAAGAGACCCAGCTGGTGCTGAAGACCTGATGTTTGCCATTTTTCCTCATTTGAGGTAAGCTTTACTTCAAACTAGCTCTGGTGTGATCCAAAGGATGAAATGGTTGTAACATCTGGAGGGCAATACATGTGTTCCTCAATCTCATCTTCCAGTTTTATATAATTTGAAAAGAATCTGGTTAATTAGAAAAGAATCCTCTGAGACCTTTCCATCATCTGAATCAAAGCATGCCAAATGGCATCAATTGCGAGATCTGCCTACAAAAGCATGTTCATGATCTGAAATAAAGCACAAAAGTAGGCACATTCTGTATGAAAATAAACACAGCTGCAGTAAAAGGGTTCATTTTATGTCAAAGTCCCATACACTGGGATTTGGCTATAAACTCCTTAGTAAGCCTAAAATGCTGCAACTTGCACCATAACCACTTCAGTATAAATGCCTAGTTTAATTATTTCATTGTTTTTAATGTTTTGCAGATTGATGAAAAAGAAACTCAGAATACCCTGATCTAATTTACTAATTGGCTTAAAAATCACCTCTAATAAACTGTGCAATTGTACAGGGAAATGGTGATTTCAGTCCAAGCATATTATTATGTGTGTGTACCTCCTTTTTCTTATGTTTCTGGTGTTCACATTCAGATTCTGCTGAGGTTTTATAGCATGCTATTATGTTTACTAAACTGCCTGCTCACTAAACATTAAGAATATTTGTGTGTATGCAACATTTAAGGAAATATGAATTCATTTCTGCTGAATTTTGTCAAATAAGCAAATCTAATTCAGCTTGCTCTTGGATGACAGAGTGGCAGTTTAATATCCTTTTTGACTTAATGTAACTAGCTTGCTATAAAAAAGAAACAGTTTAAACCTAACAGATTTTTTTCCCTGATCTTTCATTGCAGTTTCTATAAATCAATGCAAAAGCAAGTGATAAACTTATCATTAGCTGAAAATTACCTTGGCTGAAATCTGAGGCATGTAGCTCAGCTAGAGATGCTGGAACCAGAGCAGTCAAATGTAGTTCCAATGAAAAATTATAAATTAGAGCTGCAAGAGTGTGGGGCTGTTTGCCCAGTGAATGATCTAACTTTCATATATGTATATAAAAAGGTCACTGGATTCCTGAACTCATGGAGATTAAAGCAAATAGGCTCTGCCTCACAGGGTCTCAAGAGCAAAACAAGCACTTTGAAACTATTCTCCTTAGGATGTAATATGTGGCTGAATTTCCTGTCACAGGAAAATTTACCCTCTTGCTTGCAGATATAAGAAGGAAGGAATAGCTAACCAGTAGGAAACTAATGGTCTCAGAAGGGTCAATTAGTTAAAAAAGTTGGTCGGCATGCACGAGTTCAAGCTCCCCTTCTCCTCATACAGACCAGCTGAGTATGTGACAGTTTTCTTCTGGGTTTATGCTCTTCTGGCTTGCATCTTCCATGCCTGCTCGGTCCAGATCAGTCCAGGAAATAATTTAAATTCTCATTTTCAAGAGGGGATTTCTATCTGGTCCCCAGACTCCCCTGAATCTTAGAAACCATCCCTAAATCTGGTATATTTCTATAAAAGGCAGTGTTGATGGAACAATACATTCCCGTGAGAATCTTTTTTGCCACACTAGTTGCTCTTGAGCTTTTATCTTTCACATCTCAGATATATTATTGCAATCTGTCCAATGAGCTGAGCAGACTTTCCCACATAAGGTCAGATTCCTCAGTAGCAATGGTTTTGGGGTCATTTTTCACTTAAATGAACATTCAGTTCCTGATATACTGCTAGAAACCAGCTTTAATGAAAAAATTGCCATTGTGCAGTCAATAACCAAGCTATCCGAGTACTTTATATCTGGAACATAAGGTTACCTGATGTTTTTATTAGAAGGGATGTATGTGATGATGTGAGACTTTCAAAGTGGTGGAGTCTCTGTTTGAAGCTCTGTGTCAAAACACACTGAACAACCCCTCCCTGTGAAACTTTTCTCTTTGTACCTTGCACTTCACTGTGACCCCATGAATATCCGAAGTTGTCTCAGTTTACATATGGCTTGTCTGCAGCATCACTTGAATGTGTTACATTCTTAACACTGATGCACTGTAAATTTGTCAAAATACTGTGGCTAGACAAGCTTAAAATCAAAATAGGAAAGCAAAGAGAAAAGCTCTTGATTACAGGGATGGAGCTGCTGCTATGAAAGCATCAAATTAAGCATGGTAAACTTGTGTCAAAACCTAATCTGTTCCCCCGACTGTAACTGAGCACTTTGTGGAAAGCTTCCTTGGTAGCTGTGGCTGAGGATTAGCTCCATGGGGTCTCCCAAGGTGGTGTCTCCTGGAGCTGCTGCCCCTGCTCTGCATCATCTCATTCCCATGATACCTGTGCAGTCTAAACATGCACCTGCATGCAAATGAATCTTCAAAGCATTGCTAGGAAGGTCTGCTTTCCCCTCCTTCTGGCTAATCAATTTAGGGAAGCTTATTGTAGCACACTTTGCTGTTTGTGCAAATGCAAATGAAGCTTTTTTGGAGCTTGTCTGTGACTGGGATAGACAAAGCCCTTTTGATGTGTTGATTTTCCATACCCTGCTCATCCTCCTTTTTCAGATGCCGTTTGAATTGCAATCTTTCTGGCTCCTCCCTGCCTGGACACAGAGCTTGTGCTCTGAATCTTTTCATGGTGCCATAGCAATTTACAAAGGATTATGTATAGGAAGTTCCTGGTAGTCTTACTGGATGTGATAAATTGATGACTTTACACAGCAGTTGCATGAGGCATATCAAGAATACTCCTATCAGTGTGGTGTTTTTCTTGCTGCCCACAGCTGCAGTCTTTTTGAACTCCTGCCAGTCAGCATGAAGTCTTCTGTCCGCCCTTAGAAGCAATGTCTGCATGTAAGAGCAATCATATATCTGTCTCACTGTTCTTTTAACCAACATATCCATGTACATCTGTATATACAGGTTCAAATAAAGTACTAAGTGGGAAAAGCAGGGACTCATGGATGAGCTGGCCAAGTAAGTTCCTTTAAATAGGCGTGACATTTTGACATAGGATCTGCTCACTGGGGGATGTACAATGAGAGCCTTTCCCCTAAATATTAGGAAGAATATTTAGACCCTATTAAATAAAGGTTTTGAAAGGTGAGTGGGCATAATAATGAAAAATACATACTGCCCGTAACTAGAAAATTGTGTAATGGTGGTAGCTGTGTAGAATTGGATGGTTTTTTTTTATAAGTGGGTAGGTAGGTAGATATATAGATAGATGATAGATAGATAAATAGATAGTAGATAATAGATAATAGATAGATGATAAAGACAGACACATATCTAGATAGTGGCGAATGGAAGCTAAAGCAAATTTTCAGGCATCTTAAGTCTCTGCTGCTATTTAACAGCACAATCAATAGTTCTGAAAAGGGAAAGGAATTTGCAATGCTAATAGCAATTCACAAGTGGGGGTGTACTGAGTGGGTGGAAGAGTTAGTTGTTTGCTTGCCGAGGGACATTTCAGAGCTGCTGAAGTTCTGATACTCGTAATTCTTTTTATAAAACAATTATCTGCTGAACCCTTGGTTGACTAGAATACAGGAATAAATTCTAAATCAAAGAAATCAAGGAGGGAGGTACTTCCTCAGGTAGTGATTTTCTGGCAGGTTTTGCTTGTTTCAGTGCTCCCACTGAGAGGAGAGATGCGATGGAGAGGTGCTGACCATGGAGCTTGTAGTACTTACACTCTTTGCTAGCCTTTAGATGTCTACGAGGGCTATCTTTTTATCTAAGGTTTTTCCAAATATGTCTTACCTTTGCCGATTTTCTGGTATCTACTTTTTTGGTTTCTGAATAATAATGGTTATTTTAACCTGTGGCATGACCTAAATCTGCCAAACTTATTGAAATGATTTTGAAAAAGATCATAAAATAAATGCAATAATTTATCTAAAACTATTTTAATAATCTCCAGCTTTGCCCTGAAAAATATTATCACCTCTTTAGTCACAGTAAAATGTATTTATTACCTGCAGCAGTATGTGAACATGATAACTCTTTGAAGTACAGGAGATGCCTATTACTATGATCTTACAATAACTGTATTGCCTTGCGCCAACATGCTGCATAGAGCTGGGTCCTTTTCTGTACCTCTCTGGGTAAAGCTGGAGTAACTTGAGATATTCCAGTGGGATTAGTTAGAATATAGCCAGGAATGGCTGCTAGTACAACCCAGCCATAGACCGATATCAGAAAACCTGTTGGTTGATGATGAAACAAGGAACAAGGACTTAGGGTGACTGCATGATAGTACATAGAGGTGCAAAGGTATGAACAGAGTCTTCCTTTGCTTACCTATCACAGGATTTCAAGAGTGTTGCTGTTAATATTATTTATCTGTATTGCAATTTTGTTCATTATCTCCCAGGAGACCTAGTTGTTCTGGCCATGAAATGAGGGTGTCAGGAAGAGGGACCAGGTAAATGGGAACCACAAAGACAATCTAGCACAGGGGCAGTTCAATACCTGTTCTCCAAAGATCCACCTACCCTGCAGGCTGCAGGTGGAATGGCTAGGTTGTGCTTGTGGTTTAAAAAAAAAATGTCTTTCTCTTGAATATCTAACATGGAACTGAGGAGTTTTGGAAACACTGGTTGTGCATACTGATCCACAGCTGATAAATCACTGGTTATGAGCTCTTGTGAAACAGTTGGAGATTTCCTAGTTTGGTTTGTAACAAGATAAATGAACTCCTAGCACTTAATGAGCTATTAGTGGGTCATTATATACTGTGTAAATATTGAAAAAACAAATTAGTACAATGGATGCCACCTTTAAAAAATAAACATTGATGAACTGCAACAGGTACTGAAGCAGCATAAGATTCCTCTTTGAGGAAATGCTTCAAATAGGGTCTAATAATGTGTGTCTTACTATCTGCAATCCATGGCAATGTGGTACTCCTTTAAAAGACTCATCAGTGGAGGCTCATCTGTTTTCTCAAGGCAGATCCAACTGAGGTTGAGGCAACTCAGGGTGGAGGCAGCATGCCTGGATTGGGGAAAGCAGTCTGTGTCATGTGGGTCTGAGCAGGCTTGCTCAGATCACAGGGCCAGGTAGCTGTGTTCATGTGATATAGAGGTCAGGTTAATGAGCTGATGAGGCTGGTAGCTTGGACATAGTGCAGATATGGTATTCCTGCTCCTGCGCAGGAACTGTCTGGAGTGGAGTGCTTTAATGCCAGATGAACTTTCTGAATGGAACCCCCCAGGCACAAAATGATATTTTCCAATGAAATTTATTTCCTCTGAAAACTTCCAACCAAGTATTCCAATCTCCTGTTAGTTCAAGCATGTGAAAGTGTTTCCAGACACCTCAGCTTGAGGTTTGGCATGCTTTCCTTATTTGCACTTAATCATAGCTTCATTATTTCTAACAGATTCTTTGGAAGATACTGTTCATATAAACTGAAAGATCTGTGGAATTTATGACAAAGTTACGAGGTTAATTTGCACACTGGTATGGAGATTATTCATTCTAAAAACTCTGATTCTTTCTTAGGTCTTTCACGGACATCCATGCATTATTGAGGGTGTGAATAATGCTGTTCCTGCCTAACTCTACAGGCTGTTTCCCTCAGTTTCCCTTAGCTGTATGTCTACTTTTAAACACAATGAGTTTTGACAACCCTTTTGACAGCCAGATGTTAATATTTAGATTAAATAACATTAAGGCTGTAATATAAAATCCAGGCAATGTCAAAACAAGGTTGACACCATCTCGTTTAGTCACATGGCTTTGTGTCTTCACGCATACTTGGTGTGCATTTTCAGATTAGCAGTTCCATGGACTTCAATGCTTCATCTTTCACCTTTAACAGACCTGGACATCTCTTCCCCCGCAGAGCTGCTCACCAGGGTAGTGGTCTCTTGTGTTATATATAAAAAGTGTGCCAATCACATGTACACAGGGTGGATTAACATGTCAAAGTGATTTTGAGGAGTACAGCACATCTTCACTTCTTGCTACATTTTGGCATGAGTTGGAAGAAATTTGGGAAGGCAGATTCAAATTTATATACAAATATAAGAAATAAATTAGAAATGTAAGAAACTGGTTGAGTCAGATTTTAACCTGAGAGTTTGAGAATAAAAGCATACAACAATACTTTTAATGTTCAGATATTAGAAAGAGAAGTGAAATTGTTCCCATTTATTTTCTTCATATAAATATGTCTGCTTTTTAAGAGCTAAGCCATTACATTAAAAAATAACAATCTCTAAGCTCAGATTCAACTTGACAAAAACTGGAGGCATCTTAAGAATAGAAATAAGAAAAGAAATCTATTTTTATCAGCAGAGCAACAGAGTTTCTTTTGTGACTTTAGAGATGAAGAAACTAAAAACGTGTTGCATTATGTTACAAAAAAAAGATGCCAACTCAAAGTCCTATGACATCATAATTTTATTTCTCAGTCCCTGGTTAGGAAGCGTAGTTCTAATCTGAATATGTGAAGGATCAAATATTCATCACGTGTTTGTTGTGGTTTGTTTTTTTTTGTTTGTTTGGGTTTTGTGGGGTTTTTTTCTAACGTATTGGAAAAATGCTTAATGCAGTCAAAGCTGTGTGAGCATGAGGGACATTATTATCTTTTGTTCTGAAGTGGAGATTTTGCACTACGTCAGCTAGTCACTAACATAACCGGGTCATAATCAGAGTGGTTCAGATGATGTCCTGTATAATGCATAACACTAGGAACTGGTCCTGAAAACCATCATTTGAGTCTGTATTCTTTCACCCTGTAAAAAACACATCTTTGCAAGAGAGGCTGTGAAACACTCTCCCCAAACAGCAAAACTTCAGGCTGTGACTGGGTGCTCCAGAGATGCTACATCTAACCCAAGGGCTTGCAGGATGCCACATAGTTGCTAGAGAATGAACAGGACACTCAGGGCTTTTTGAGATGCCACACAGTCACTGTCTTCTGTTTGAATTGCCTGGATCAGCTTTCCAAATACTTGCCTCCCCATGCTATTCCCTTAAGTCCTACCTCTTCACTGGCCTCTGTTCTGCAAAGATGTTCATGTGGTTGTAGTGCAGCATGTGGGTGGACTCTCTAATGACTCTGAGGGTCCCAGTGTGTCGTGCAGAGCTTGTGGGCAACCTGAGGCACTCTGATTTACTCTGCCATCTGATGTTTGTGTGTACAACTCCAGTACTGGTGAATGGAGTGCTGAACCTGCCTAATTCTGTCTCAGCACTTCTCTGTTCCACTTTTCCTGACTCACAAATTGAATACTTCATTCTTGAGCATCATAAGAGGCTCTTTCAGCAACTGACATATTTGACAGCCCTACAGCACTTCAAAGAACTTCACAGAGTTGTGAGCAGTAACGGCAATTTTCATGAAGTTGTATTTTCATTGCAGTCTGAAAGAATGTCTTGACATATAGTACAGTGATCATAACCTTACTCTGAGTACAACAGACTTCTTAATTTATGAAAATAAATGGAAATAAAAAAATCAGCGCAGAATATTAAGCAGTGTCATGGTATAAGAAACACAGAAGCACAGAAATGCTGGGTAAGCACTTGTTAGAACTAGCTCTGACTGTGTTTCTCATTCCTTAGTATGATAGATGCCCTAGTTTTCCCTCCATTGTTTATTTCATGGATTTTTGGCTACTATCATTGCAGTCAAAGATATAGGCTTATAGTGACAGTATGCTGGCAGACTGCTTTAAACTAAATATTTTCTGTAATATTTGGACCAAAGGAAGAATTTTCTGTTCTGGAACATTCATTATCTGAAATCATTTCCAGAGAACAATGACAATATGTTAAATTTGTCTGATGAGTGCCCATGTGTCTCCTTTTCGACTCATCCAGGCATGTGGCCAATGATGAGTATTTTTAAAGGAAAAAATTATGTTTTGAAAATTTTATGGAATATGCCAAGGTCAGTGAATTGGCAAAAGTTATTCAACCTTCTCTTGATTGCCTCCCTTACTCTTCTTACTTTCTTCATTCCTTCCTTTTAATTCACCTATTTCTGCCACAAGGTATCATCAATCCTTTCTAGCTGCTTAATTCAATGAGGAATGGGAAACAGAAGCAAGTAGAACATAAACTGGGGATTTTCTTAACACACTGGCTTGCATGATATTGTGTACAGGTGTCTTCTCACCTTTTTGTTTCTTGTGCTTTCTTGAAGCATTTTCTTGTGTACCTGTCTGACCCACTGTGTCACCTAAAATACGGGAATTAACTCCATGTGTTACTTTTTTTTGCTTTCTCTAGATTGATGTTCATGGCTTTGTTATAGCTTGTGCAAACTCACTGTAAATTTACTCAGCTAATATTACTGCAAATGCTTGTCTAGACACTTGGCAAATGTTTGTGCTGTATATTCAGACTCATCCAAATATGAGTGGTGAGTATATGTGTTGTGGAACAAATCTTTCAGGCTACCATTTATATGGTGGTAGTTAATTTAAATTGACCCTAATCTGAATCGTCATAAACACACTAACTCTACCCTGAACATGCCCTCAGTCGAGAGGCTGAGCCACTGCTGGACCTCTGCTTTCTGCAGTGTGCTCTGTGGGGTGGTTCGTCCTCAGGCCCTGGGGCTTTCATCAACATAGGTAAGAGTGTGTATCTGGTGTTTCTAAAACAGACACTGAGTTGATTTCTGTTGATTAAAACTGGCTAACATGAAATAAGCCTGCTGAAAATTCAAAGGCTGCAGTAGACAATTTCTAAAGAGAAGCATTTTTTCTAAGTGGATCTTCCTGAGTGTTGTAACTTTTTCTTATGCTATGCATATTTGTCAGCACTACTTCTTGCTGTAGAAGAAGGTACGTAAGTGATATTTCTGTTTAACATATTGCCTTAAATTTAGTTTTTCTGTGCTGCTATGACCGTGGAAAATTACTTTCAGGAATACCGATTTTTTAACTTCAGATTCCACACCTAATGAATTTCATGTCTCTCTTTATTTTGTTTTGTTTTTTTTTGTTGGTTTTTTTTTTTGTTTGTTTGTTTTGGTTTTGGTTTGGTTTTGGTTTTGTTTGGTTTTTTTTTTTACATTAAAAGGTGTACTGAGTCTTTATATCTATTTTCCTGGTTTATCACAGGCACATAGAAACACATTTCTAAAACTTAAATAGAAGTATATCAACACTATTTAATGCTTTGTATGGATTTATCCACCACATTTTATGTTAAACTAGGGGATTAATTTGTGTTTCATATTCTTTCATTTGTCTACAAGACAGAAGACATCAAAAGAAAGGTTTTTATTATTTTAAGGAATTATTGTGAGGTTTTTCATTTCCTTTTACAGAGGATACAAAACAATGGAAAACCACAAAGACTAAAAATGTTAATATGAGTATGTAGTTCCTCTAAAATTCAGGTATCATTGTCTTGTATCTAAATCCATATTCTATGAATCTTTGATGTGACATAAAATTGTAACTGCTGAGGTGAGGAGTAAGACAGAAAGCTACAGAGAGCAGTAGTTATCTGTTATCTTTCCTACTTTCTACCATAATGCGATTGAGGGAAACATCTTTTAAAATTCTCTTATTCTTACTTGTACTTTTCCTAACTACATTTTAATTTATTAAATCTATAGGTCGACTTAAAACAAAGAAAGAAATGAAACAGTCTCTGTAAGTGAGCAGTGTGGCAGGTTGCACAGGTGTAGCCATCAGAGAGCATTTGCCTCTCCACAGCTGCCTGACTGATCCTTCTGTGGCTCCTCAACCTCTTCTCATCACCTTACCACCAGTGTCCCTGTGGACACCTCTGCTTTTTTGTGATGGTTATATCAGACTTTAGGTAGTGGAGACCTTATTTTCCAGTCCTGTTACCTTTAAAAATATCTGGGTTGCCTAGGTTGCAGATTGTGCTGTGAAAAGCTGGTACTTACACAATGACCCTATAGGATCCCAGATAACTGCTGGATACAAGTTTTTCTTTCATTTACCCCATTCTTAGAAGCCTTGCATGTATTTTGTTAAGCTGTTCACCTCTCCAGATGAAAGTGAACCCTGCTTTGCTTACATTTTCACCTTAACTACAATTTTCTCAGTATGTATATTTTTAAAAACCATGGGTTGTCTTTTTATACAGATTCAGGTCTATATAGGCTCACTGACTGTGCCTCTGATGTGTACCACACTAGTGGAGAATTTAGTAAGAAATACAGACTCTCTGTGTGTGTTTGGGGAGGCAGTTAAGTTAGAAGGGTAAAAAGTTTCCTCTACTGCTTAACACTAGTAACTGAAGGCACACTGTAAATCTGCAATGTGGTTGTTATACCATTTTCCCTGTCCGCTGAGGCAGATAGGCAGGCAATGGCTTCAGCTCATAGAATTGACTTAGACTTAGGTCAGGGGGATTCA
This sequence comes from Lathamus discolor, assembly GCF_037157495.1. NCBI lineage: Eukaryota > Metazoa > Chordata > Aves > Psittaciformes > Psittacidae > Lathamus > Lathamus discolor. The sequence continues at coordinate 45,222,653 of NC_088887.1, forward strand.
TTTTCAATTTGCAAAAGTGAATCCGGTCCACCAGCATAGAGTATGGTAGGGAGCATGTTCAGATGGTGAAAACTGATTGGTGTAGTATGTTTTTGGTCTCTCAGCATACCCATGCCTGGGAGGGCAGTGCAGACACCAGGTCAAGATCAGTTAATGTCTGGAGCATGTTATTAACCTGGGTCAAGTGCCATCTCAGCTCAATTCAAGCTTTACAGATGGCCTCTGAAAATACTGGAGCCCTGTTGGTGAAGCACTGTATGTGGATGAGCAAAGCTCACCAGTCTCGGATCAGTTCAGGTTTCTCTCCACAGCTAACAGGCCAACTGCATATTGAGTTATCCACCTCCGTGGTGCTTTCAAATTCATCCTTTATTCACAATATGGCACTGGACCTGAAGGATGCTGATATAAAAGCTACTGCTCTTGATGCCAAAATGCCTCTGAGTTGTTGTGCTGATAGTTTGTTGGGACAGGGAATGTGTTTGATTTTTCTTTTTTTTTCCCTATTATGTGCAAGTGTAGTTGGTGAGCTGGGGTTTGGATTCTGTAGGCGATAAGGAAACCACAGAGAGGTTGTAAGGAAGTACACCAGTGCTCTGAGGTGGGCCCATAATCAATTAGCTGCAGCATAGTTCTTCACAAGCAAATGACCCTGACTTATGGGCTTTGATAGAGAAGGAGGTTTGTGCAGTCTCTGAGTATCTGTCTCTAAATATGACATTTTAGCTTGAAATATGTTGTTGAGAAACAACCAAAATTTATTGAGAAAATGTAGCAAGCAAAAACTTCTGCCTTTGAATCAAATGAACAAGGCCAATTTAAACCAGCGGAGTTAGTAATATTTATGTTTTCCAGGTTTCCCCAGGTGTTATAAAAATCTCTGCCTAAATCCAAAACCAACAATCACATAGTTTGTAATAATGGAGGAAAACATTCTTTTTCATGATGGGGGTTATAACTTTGCATCTTGATTGAATAATAATAAATCAAATAAAATGTATTAACTAAAAACTAACTCAAAGCTTTAATTAAATCCACAGCAGTTGCTATTTTTCAATGTACATGGGAAGAAGAAAGTTATGATATATTCCCTCTGTTGAAGAATTTTCAAGTTCCAGCTGGACAGCACTTTAATTAACTTTATGTTCTCCCTTTTCTCAGCTGAGGTCACTCCATTATAATTCTGAATCAATCTTAAACGTAACATTTTGTGAAAGATAGCTTTCTCACTGTGTGACTGCTATGTTTTTTTCGGTTTTCTTTTTCAGGAGGCTGAAAACCTTCAAACTTGGTATTCTAAAAGTTGTGGTGTCAAGGGGGATGTGGAGAAGCCAGAGTGAAGACTACAAATGTGGGAAGTGTGTCCCATTTGAAGGCTGGTGCACAGCACATGCTTTAAATGGAGATAATTCTGTTTCTGCTGCTTGCCAGCTGTAGTGTGACACGGGGAATCTGCTTAGTAAAATGCTAACACTTGCACAACAAACTGTCCCTGGCTGGTTGACAAATGGAGAGCAGCAGTATCATTACTGAACAAAAGCCCAGACTCTCCTCCTTGTCATCCTCTCACACTGAGCTAAAAGTCGAAAGACAGCATCTATTTCACAGGTTAAAGTGAAAAGAATTTGTGGAAGTACCTGAGAGCCCAGGTCAAGGTTTTCCTCAAGTCTGACTTCATGGGTGTTGATAAATCTTTATGGGAGCTTTGTAGAACTCAGGCAATAGGCTGGAGGAAGGGACTTGTCACTAGTAGCAGCCAACACCAATCCTTCTTTCCCTGACAGTCACTGGAAACATATTTTTATAGCACATTTCAGTGGGTAAAATATGTCATGTGTTATGCATGTAGTAACAATAATTTATCCTCTCAAACAGTTTCGATTTCAAGAGGATGGTACCAGCCAAAAGGTGTTGGCCTTTTTAAACTGATGATTTGGGAAGGCTCCATTGGAAAGACAAGTGCAAATGAATGGGTATCTACACATTACATAGCCATGACTTTCTATTTACCTTGAAACAGCAGAATTAAGACACACTGTGTTTCAGATAGCAGAATAATAACATCTAAACCAGGGAGTTGTCTGTGAGTGTGGCAGAGAAGTGATGCCACAGCATGTCATGTGTAATCTTAGGGAATGTAATGTTTCAATTATTAAATCAAGGCTGAAACCAAAAGATTGTATTTTTTCCCACTGGATTTTGGTTTAGTAAGTTTCCCTTTCCTCCCCCTCTACCTTGTCAGTATTGTATATAAAATAGTTTGTGTCTCAGTGGCATTTGTGAAAGCTTCTGCTGGCTCTCGAAATGATCTAATTTATTGAGATTATTCCAGTTAAAGTTACTGAGATATCAGGGGCAATACTACTGCCAATGTATTTTTGTTTATTTCTTTTTGTTGGCACTGCTTGTAGTGTTACCTCTAGGATAAAAGAACAAGAGGAAGCCTTGAGTGGAGGTGTAGTTGTTTAGCTCTCTATCTTCCTTGTTGAAACAGAGTATGGCAATGCTGCAGTGCAGAGATACTCAAGCTGACGTTAAATTAATTGTGTTGGGTACTGAAAGCATGCTGGCTACAGCAGAGTGGAGTCCAGTATGTTCTGATTTTCCCTGCCAAACAGCTTAGCAACTTGGGCACCAATGAACCAATAACAATAAACAGCAGTGTCTGGATAGGATTTTATGGGGGAGTTTGTTTTTTCATGTTCCCTGCACTGCTACCTCCCTTGCTGCTGTAGACTTTTATCTCTCTTTCCTAACTTCAAGGGAAAAAGCAAATGAAGCAAACAAGGATGATAGGATACAGAAGCTGTGGGCAATAGATCATCCAACTACAGACACCTGACTGCATCTATTTCTCACGAGAAGTTCAGTGTGATAATTCCCATGTTAGGCAAAGCCTAACAGAAAATAGTTAGGAGTTGAGTTGAATAAGAAGACAGAATGGATTGAGATTATCATGTGCAGAGCTCAAGCGTACTGGCCAGCAACTCAGTTGGCTCCTTTTGTACCCCTCTGCTCTGTTTCCCATGCCTGTTCTCCTATTTACCTTGATCACTTCTCTTTCTCTAATATTGTCTCCTCCCAAATCAAACCCCACACTGATTACTTTTTCCCCACGTCTCACTTTGAAGTTTGAAGTGTATTAGGAAAGAATTTTTTTCCTGAAAGTCTACAGTTTCAACCTAATTTTTACTGTTTGTGGTTAAAGACCAAACTTTTGAAAACGGCTGGTAAGAAGGAAGTGGGAGAAAACAACTTTGGCTTTTCCTCCACTGCCACTTCCTTTATTTCTTCTGATAGCCTGATGTGCCTGCCTGAGAAACTGAGACTTTGCCATAATTTTTAATTACTACAGAAATGAGACTTGACTGGATTCTTCTATAACTAAACATGTGTCTTAGGCATCCAGCCATTTTAATGTTCTCATGAATTTGCTTTCTCCAGAAACCACATCCAATATCAGAGAAATGTATTTAATGAACTGTGTTGGTTTAGGCAGTGGAAGAATAATAGATATTTAAAAGAAAAAAAAAATATATGAGACTGTGGATGGACTTTGCAGCATAGTATGCAATACCCAGAAACTTTAAGACTATCTACTTTAAAAGTTAGACTTGGGTGAAATAGAAGACATCTGTATTCAGTCCCAGCCCAAGCTGTGGAGTATGGAGGAGCATGAAATTCTGAAGAACATAGAGCATTTTAAAAACTTTATTAGTATTTTAAAAAACTCCTAAGCACATCTGAAGTTTTAATTTTTTCTTTGTTCTTAGCAGAAAAATATGAGGTGAGAAAAGTATAAAAAAAGGAAATGCAGAAATTTAAGACTCAAGTGTTAAACAGTTTGATTAAAAATTTGAAGATAAGATTTAGAACTTTGACATTTAAATATCCAGCTCCTTCTGGTATCCTTTTCAGAAGGAATTGCTGGATGTGGGCATAAAATGAGCATAAAATATGATATTAATTTGCACTGAAGTAGCAAATATTCCACAGTAGTTTCAGGTCATTAATCTATCTTCCAGCTGAGGGAACTGCATTAATAGCTTATGGGATTTACAGGGCAAGCATCAATTTAATGGTTCACCCTAAGTTTGGGGAAAATAGGAAAGGGCAGGATACTGGAGGATACATTATATCTTGGTGCTTTAAAATCAATGGCAAAACTTTCTTGGCCTAAAATGGCCTCTAGATAGTTGCTAATTCCAGTGCCACTGCTGCACCTTAATTTCCTGTCTGCAAAATGGAAGGAACCATATTTGCTTGACAAGTGTTAAAAGTGATGGTAAACTTTGTAGCTCTGTCTTGAACAGGAAAATAATCTCATCAATGTTAAGTTTTTCTTGTGGTTTTGGAGATAGATGAGGTGAGGTTTGTTTTTTTCTAAGTGTGGCATCAGTCTAGAAAAGGAAAAGAAACTTGCAACGAATTAACAGAAGATACCTGCAGAGTCACACAGTTTTGCTTGCAGTATTCTCAAACCGTTCTATGATTTTCTAAGCAACTGTCTTCATTGGAGTCCTGCCTGTGATTCGTCACTAGTCATTGTGTTCTTTATAATATTTCCGTGTGCTCTGAAGCTAGCTGAGAAACCCTTTTTGTTCCTTGCTGTTGGAGGTAGGGGATACCTTGGTAAATGGTGAGAGGAGTGCATTATGCCATTTGCAGCTCATTCTTGAGAAGGCTCAGAACGAGAACTGGGAAATAATGTCATAACTTAATAGCTGAAATGCTATCTTCACAGAGGAGAGTTGTGCTAGTAGAGCGTCTATAAATCAGTGTTGGTACAATGTATAATCAGATATGCAACCTTTTTATAGTTAATAATACCCATAATTTGGGTATTGATCTTGTTGTATGTTGTACAGACTTGTAATCCATGGTTTTTTCAATGATCCCCACAGGTGGGACACTTCTAATGTGAAGTCATGCTGTGAGACACCTCTGAGTGTGCTGGGAAGATAAATATTCTTTGCTTCTGGAACCCTGGGCTATGAGTGTTTCAAATTTTATAAACTAAACAGAACTAGGCCTAATCAGTGAAAAAAAGAAACCAAAACCAAAAAACTAACAAAAATCCCCCAAACCTCACAATTTTGAGAAATCCAGGTCATAAGTGAAGCAGAATGGGTGAGAAAATGAGAGGTCTTCTGCTAGGCTGATTTTGAACCAACATGTAAATTTGATTAGAAGTACATAAGCACAGTATAAAATCTAATCACTTATGACAAAACCAAGTCAGGTTAGACTTCCCCTCCTTTGGAAGTATGACAACGGCTTTGTGGTCTGCTTTTACCACTGAAGAATAAAACACCGTGAACTATAGATTTGGGCTACCTTGCAGTTTACCTTTGAGGTATGAGGAACAACCATAGGTGCTGTCAGGTTTCCCATGCTGTCCCATCCCTTCCAATGGCGGCAACCCCAACCACCAGCCATGGTAAACATGATCAGAGGGGTGATTGCATCATGGGAGAAGAATCTGGGTTGAATCATATATAATGCCACTAGCAGCTTCTTTCAACAGCATGTCTGACAAGCAAGAAATGAAGGGCAGTAGAAGTTGATTTCATTCCTTTTCTAATTCATTTGTTCCCCAGAGCTTACCAATCTTAAAGCCTCTTCCTGTTTGTGAATTGTTAAATAGTTTGAATTCAGTGGAGAAATCAGGAATGGCTGCCTTGGGGCAGCTGGCAGGAAGTAATTCTCAGGATTTGTCACATGGTAGCATGACACACACAAAAAAATCAACCTCTATGCAAAGTCTTTTGCTAATGCCTTTTTTCTCCTCTCTACATGACAGCTTGGTGTTGCTGGGAAAAAACAAGTAAAGAAATTTGTAATTAAACAGATGAAAATTTCATAATCCTCAATGACCTATTTTGTGATAAGATTATGGGATTGTGTATAACAGTGTGTATTTTATAATGACTAGAGCATAAGTGTGCCTAGGTATATACAGCTGAGACAGCCAAGGCAGGAGCTGAGTCTGGGACTTCTCCCTCTGTCTTTTCCTTCCCATTTCTTTTAAAGACACAGGATTTAACAGAAATTTCTGGGAGCACATCCTATTGCCACCTGCAGTTGAATTTCCATCATACTTTAATTGTTAAAAAGACTTCCCCCCTTGGCAAGAGGCACCTTAACTGAAGTGGGACCCTTGGGATTATCAGCGTCAGACACAGGGGGTAGCTATTCTATTTCTGCTACTACACCAATTTTCTGTTTTTTTTCCCCACTGTGCCGGTCGAGCTACGTATGTACATGATGTGGAAAACAAGTCAGTGAAATGTTGCAAATTATAAAAATTATCCTTTTAACAATTTTTGTTATTATCATTAACATAAAACAAGAAGGGAGAGGGAGAAGTGTTTAAAACTACTTTCCCTGCTGGACAGAAAATGACACTGGACCATCTTTTTGATGTGATTGATAGGCACATTGCATAATATCTCTGTAAGACATGTTCCTTATGCTTGTGGTTCTTCAACAGGGCTTAAGGACACCTTCTTCAAAAAGAAAAAAAAAAGTATATATATATTCACTGTGTACTTGAACAAAGTACAAAGGAAGTGGAGAAACTGTTAAAGCCAAAATATCTTTTTTCCCCAGGATCTGGCCTGCAGCTTGTCCCCCCTCCAACCTTATGTGATGACTCATAGGCGTTTACATTTCCCATGCTTCACATGGCATCTGCTGCTACACATTTGTGGCAGGATCTTGTCTTTGAACAGCTGGTGACAACCCACTTCCTCTTGCTTTCTTCAGCAGCGATTTTTCAATTGTTTCTTGTTGTTTTGATGTGAGACCCAGTGTTGGAAAAACAAGTCCATTTACCCTGATTAGAAGCAGCCATTTAAGTACTTGCCAGTTAACAACCCATTTGTTATTTTTCTAAGGAGCCATGAAATACTTTCCCTTTTTCTCTTTTCACTTTCTTCAGATGTGATTCCACATAAGCAGAATAAAATCAAGCATTTCTTATATAAAATTTTATAAACATTTCCCTTGTTCTCACTCTTCTTGTCCTACAGAGCTGGAGAGGAAGGGATCCTTTGCTTGCTTTCTGCAAGATAATCACAATTAGCTTGATGTCATGATAACCATGCTGCCTTTTTACATGTAGAGAAACTGCCACTAATGATGAGTGTCATAGGCATGACCTTCAGAAAAGCAAACAGGAGAACATCATACTCTCATTAGGAGCAATGATACAAAAAGTGATTAATTTTAGTTACTTGCTGCCAATTCTACTAATAGACATCAAGAAAAATAATTCAACATGCATGTCTTTTCAGCAAACTGAGGGACAGTCTGGTTTATACTAGTCAAGTACATTCAGTGAAACAAATCTTTTTTCAGGGATTTTATCTCAACTGTGTTTATGAAATCATACACTGTGTTTTTATGCTTTTGGGAAAAGTACGTACGTACTAAAAATGGAGCTTAATGCTTAGCTGCTGCTTTTTTTTGTTGTGGTTTGGGTTTTTGTCCTCTCGTTCAACACTTCTATATTTCCTTGCCAGAGACCACTTCTGTTACATAAATATTTTAAGGAAGTACTAAGCCTTCAAGTGAGACCATCTCATTTCCATTTTTGAAAATGCAATTACTTACTTCAGACAACTCCAGTAGTAGTTACCTGTGAAATTGCATATAATCCTATCAGACCTAAGGGCAATAAAGGTAAGGGCTCTTCTGCTTTAAAATGCTTGCTGTATTTACTACTGATTTGATGGCTATGCCATTCCGTAGGAATTTTCCAAGTTGGGGCTTTTTTTAATTCTTTTCATAATTCAAGTTGATGTTAAAATCTGCCTTGTTTAGACTGTATTTTACTGTTTATTTTATAAGCAATATCTGTCCATAACTTCGCCTATAGTTTGCCTGTCCCTTAAAACATAGGTATACTTCTGGTACATGACTATTTAGATGTTCTGCACTGCTCTGCAGAGATATGTTTAACAATCATTGCATACTCCAAGTTAAGTTTTCTGTTGTAAATACCACAAAGCATATAAGTACAGAGGAAGGAGTTTTCTTGGAGGGTCACGCTTGTTTCCTGCCATAGCTGGTTGATTGACTCTCTCTCTAATAATTTCCTGGGTCCTGAATTTAAATACTAAATAAAGATATATATTTACTGAATAATTACCAAATTTGGGCTTTTTTTCTATTTGTTTGTTTCCTGTGGCAAGGGAGGATTTCAAATCACTTCTCTGCTCAGGAAATTGAAAACAGCATCTATTTTTGGTTTGCATTTGACTTCCTAAGATGGAGCTGTTGAGACCTGTTACAACACTAATTTACTTAAAGATGTATTATGTGCACTTCACTAAAATTCTGAGGGGAAAAAGCTTTGCTTTCGCAGTTGTTTGGCCTGCAGCCAAGATTTCCCATGAAACTGCATGAAGAAGCCAGATGAGAATTATCCACATATTTTTATGCATACAGCATTATTGAGCTGATTGGCTTATGAACCTGTGCCTTTCTTAAAAAATACTTAAAAGGCAGTAGGGGCTACAAATGGGCTGAAAGTGCACCCTTTCTTTGTAGCTGTGTAAATCAATGACTGATTTGGATGAATATGTTCCCCAGACCTGGTGTCAAAACAAAACATTACTACTGCCTTGTAGCCAGAGATGAAAGGTTTCTCATTTCCTGAAATGCAGTATAAGAGTAAAGAGAGATGCTAAAAGCCTCGATACTCCTTTTTGGGGGGGAACAAACTGTAGAGGTTAGTTACACATAACTGATAATTCTTACTGATTAGCTTTAATTTCCACTTGAGCACACCTCTGGTCTGTGGTGTTCTGCATCTGAATGCATAACATCTCTTGGTCCCTGGGGAAGTATTGGTAACAATTTAGTGTGGCAACCTGTGTTATGCTTACCAAATGAACAGCAGTGTCATTTTTTGTGTATTTGAAAAGACTGCCTGTTCAACATAGCTGACAACAAATTTTAGGTTGAGATAGATTTTTCCTCCCTTCACAGACAGGCTGTTCCCCTCCTGACAGTGTCATTCACAGTAGGCTGACCCTTCTGTGCCCTTTCTATTCTCTGGGAGAAGGCAGATCTGCAGATAACTGGATATTCAACACCTGTGTTTCAATTATCATATTATTTGAAGAATCTGGTGATTCACTTACTGTTCCTCAAGAAGGTCTCGATTAATTGCTATTGCAGAGTAAACGTTTTTGCTTCCCCTTTTCTCTCTCTCTGAATTTGATTTCACAAAGCATTTCAGATAAAAGAGATTTCAGAGTCCTAATCATGTGCTACTGTTGTTGGCAACATAGGGTGTACTTTTCTTTATGCTATACGAAATGCCAAGTGAAAACCACATTATTTTCAGTGTGGTGCAATTTTTATTTCTATTTTTTTATTTGTGAGGTTTCCAGAACAGGCATATCTGAAAGCCATGATAGTTGTATTCAACAAGGATTTATCTATAGTATTTAATTCCAAGATATACATGTATTGGTGGGCTTTGTAGTGCGAAAACAGCTTTGGGCACATACGACAACATCTCAGTTCTTTCTCTGTCTCCTGTCAACTACCCTTGAGTCATTCCACTTGCTCAAGCTTCAGGTCAATAAAACAAATTTCAAAGCAGAATCTGGTATCTGCTGAGACACTAACTTCATTGTGTGCCTGTAGAAAGTGCATAATTTTTTTATCCTTTTCTCCTAATGTTGTTGCTTGTCTGATTTTCTTCTATGGAGGAATCCTAATGCATGTTCAATGTGGTTGCATTTAAAGAATTTCTGCATGTCCTCAGTTTCCATCAGCATGTGTTTTATTTTTGTGTGTGTAATGTTAGGAAAGAATTGTTAGTTTCATTTGTACAGTCTGCAAAAATCACCAGGTCAAAAAAGGAGCAAAGTTTATCAGAGAAGTTTGATAAAATCAATAGACTCCTATTATAGAAAATGGTAAATATTTCAGCATGTGTTCTGGAGCTTACAGTGTACTTTTGTTTATTTTACTGTTAAGTTTTGATAACACTATGGTGTGCTATGTGTCCTAGACAATGTCATTTATTATGAAATTGAGAGTTTCCATCCCTTTTCATATTTGGTTTTGATGTAAAATTAGTCAAAGTGCTGAAATGTCAGTGTTCCATTAAATTGGAACACTGTTGGACGTTTTCAATCAAAAGAAAATATTTTTATATTCTGGGAATGGAAGAGTCTTAGCAAATTCCTGTAATCTAAAGAGAGTTATTGTCCTGGTCCTTACTCAATTTCATGGTTCCCAACTGCTACTACAGTTCCCAAATTGAGCTACAGGATTCTCATAGTGTACCACATGGAAGAAATACATTCTAAGAGATACAGTGTATTACAGTTGGAGTCCTTTAGAAATCCCTGCCCTGCAAAAACTAGGGGCTGGAATTAAAAGGTAAACAAGACACAGGAATGTGTTGCCCAGGGAAGTTGTGCGCGCTCCATCCCTGGCAGTGTTCAAGGCCAGGCTGGATTGAGTCTTGGGTAGCATGGTTTAGTGCAAGGTGTCCCTCCCCATGGCAGGGGGATTGGAACTAGATGATCGTAAGGTCCTTTCCAACCCTAACTCTTCTATGATTCTGCATGTAGGGGTTTGGGTGTCTTGAACATAGGACTGAAGTTAGTAGGCCAGGTCTACTGGGGGCTGGTGGAGCTGCTCTGGTAAAGAAGGGGAAGAACAGTTTTGGTAGGAGGCTAGCCAGACTGGTCAAGGAGGCTTTAAATTAGATGTGTTGGGGGAGGGGGCATCATTCCATCCCAACACACCCAGTCAGTTGCCAGAACCTATAATAAATGCTCGGAACAATGTACATATATTCTGGCTGCTCCAGCCAACGAGCCGGCTTCAATTGGAGCTCATCTCAGATGCCTCTATACAAACGCCCGTAGCATGGGGAACAAACAAGAGGAATTAGAGATGTGTGCACATCTACGGGGGTATGATATAATAGGCATCACAGAAACATGGTGGGATGGCTCCTATGACAGGAGAGCTGGAATAGAAGGTTACAGGCTCTTTAGAAAAGACAGGCCTGGCAAGTGGGGAGGGGGAGTTGCCCTTTATGTTAGGGATAGGCTGAAGAGTATGGAATTCTGTCTGGGGGCAGATGAGCAGTTTACAGAGAGTTTGTGGGTCAGGGTTAAAGGGAAAACAGCCGTGGGAGACATTTCTGTGGGGATCTGTTACAGGCCGCCTGATCAAGGAGAACCTGCGGATGAAGCACTCTACAGACAGATAGGAAAAGCCTCACGCTCACAGGCCCTTGTTCTCATGGGGATTTCAACCACCCTGACATCTGTTGGAATGATGGCACTGCCCGGCACAAGCAATCCAGGAGGTTCCTTGATTGTGTGGAAGACAACTTCCTTCTGCAAGTAACAGAGGAGCCGACAAGGAGAGGTGCCATGCTTGACCGTGTGCACACCAACAGGGAAGGGCTTGCTGAGAATGTGGTACTTCAGGGCAGCCTTGGATGCAGTGATCACGAGATGGTCGAATTTGAGATCCCCAGGACAGTGAGAAGAGCGTGCAGCAAGCTCACTGCCCTGGACTTCAAAAGAGCAGACTTTGGCCTCTTCAGGAGCCTGCTCAGTAAGGTTCCATGGGATATAGCCCTGGAGGGCAGGGCGGCCCAAGACTGTTGGTTGATATTCAAGGATCTCCTGCTACAAGCTCAGGAGTGCTGCATCCCAACTAGAAGGAAGTGCAGCAGGAGGGCCAGGAGACCTCCTTGGATGGATAAGGAGCTGCTGAGGAAAATTCAAAGGAAAAAAGAGGCTTATGAAAAATGGAAGCAAGGACAGGCGGCCTGGGTAGAGTACAGGGATGTTGTCCGGGAGCAGGATAGGAAGGCTAAGGCGCAGTTACAATTAAACCTAGCCAGGGATGATAAGGATAACAGGAAGGGATTCTACAGGTACATAGCAAACAAAAAACAGACTAGGGACAACATAGGCCCCCTAAGGAAGCTTTCGGGAGAAGTGGCTACACAGGATTTGGAGAAGGCTGAGATTCTGAATGACTCCTTTGCCTCGGTCTTCACTGGCAAAGGCTCTGACTGCACCACCCAGTTCTTAGAAAGTAGATGCAGGGACTGTGAGGATGAAGACCTTGGGCCCACTATAGGAGAGGATCTGGTTCAAGACCATCTTAAAAATCTGAACGCACACAAGTCCGTGGGACCCGATGAAATCCATCCGCGGGTCCTGAAGGGGCTGGCGAATGAAGTTGCTAAGCCACTGGCCATCATATTTGAAAAATCATGGCAGTCAGGTGAAGTTCCCGACGACTGGAAAAAGGGAAATATAACCCCCATTTTCAAGAAGGGGAAAATGGAAGACCCGGGGAATTACAGACCAGTCAGTCTCACCTCTGTGCCTGGCAAAATCTCAGATTCTCCTGGACAGCATGCTAAGGCACATGAAAAACAACAAGGTGCTTGGTGACAGCCAGCATGGCTTCACTAAGGGGAAATCCTGCCTGACCAATTTGGTGGCCTTCTATGATGGGGCTACAGAATTGATGGATAAGGGTAAAGCAGTTGATGTCATCTACCTGGACTTGTGCAAAGCGTTTGACATTGTCCCACATGACATACTTGTCTCTAAATTGGAGAGATATCAATTTGATGGATGGACCACTCGGTGGATAAAGAACTGGCTGGATGGCCACATGCAAAGAGTTGTGGTCAATGGCTCAATGTCCAGCTGGAGACCAGTAACGAGTGGTGTCCCTCAGGGATCGCTATTGGGACTGGTCTTGTTCAACATATTTTCTGTGACAGGGACAGTGGGATTGAGTGCACCCTCAGCGAGTTTGCCGATGACACCAAGCTGTGTGGTTCGGTTCATACGCTGGAGGGAAGGGATGCCATCCAGAGGGACCTTGACACACTTGTAAGGTGGGCTGATGCCAACCTTATGAAGTTCAACCATGCCAAGTGCAAGCTCCTACACCTGGGTCGGAGCAATACCAGGCACAGCTACAGATTGTGCAAAGAGGAGATTCAGAGCAGCCCTGCAGAGAAGGACTTGGGGGTGCTGGTCGATGAGAAAATGAACATGAGCCGGCAGTGTGCGCTCACAGCCCAGAAAGCCAACCGTATCCTGGGCTGCATCAAAAGGAGCGTGACCAGCAGGTCGAAGGAGGTGATCCTGCCCCTCTACTCTGCTCTTGTGAGACCTCACCTGGAGTATTGTGTGCAGTTCTGGTGTCCTCAACATAAAAAGGACGTGGAACTGCTGGAACAAGTCCAGAGGAGGGCCACAAGGATGATCAGGGGACTGGAGCACCTCCCGTATGAAGATAGGCTGAGGAAGTTGGGGCTGTTCAGCCTGGAGAAGAGAAGGTTGCATGGAGACCTCATGGCAGCCTTCCAGTACCTGAAGGGGGCCTATAGGGATGCTGGGGAGGGACTCTTCATCAGGGACTGTAGTGACAGGACAAGGGGTAACGAGTTAAAACTTAAACAGGGGAAGTTTAGATTGGATATAAGGAGGATATTCTTTCCTGTTAGGGTGGTGAGACACTGGAATCGGTTGCCCAGGGAGGTTGTGAGTGCTCCATCCCTGGCAGTGTTCAAGGCCAGGTTGGATGAAGCCTTGTGTGGGATGGTTTAGTGCAAGGTGTCCCTGCTATGGCAGGGGGGTTGGAACTAGATGATCTTGAGGTCCTTTCCAACCCTAACTATTCTATGATTCTATGATTCTATTTATGCAACGAAATGTAGTGTAAAATACAAGGATTTTAATTTTCCGTGTTTTCAAGCACACTTCAGTTGAGTTTTTCTTCTAGCCACTACTCTATTTCTAGGCATGAGGAATACTATATTCTATATATTAATTACTCCCTTATAGATAAAATCTTAAATGGATTACAGTTTTTCCCTTATTTTGGAGAATACCACAATAGGAAGGTTAAAGTGGGTGTACTCTCTTTCATTCCATAAGTATGTTTTCTGAGCATGAACAGCAATGGTTTCATACAGATTTTAGGGAGAAACACATTGCATTGCAGTGGCCCACTACAGAAAAACATGATGACCAAATACTAATGAAATCATTCCATGACAGATTGTCTAGAGTGCAGAGCTGGGTTTGCAGGCAGGCAGGGTAGTTGTCCAGGTTTTCCACAGGCTAGATCAAGTAGCGCTATAACTTACTTTGTGCAGGATGAGAGATAAGGCTTGAGGCTTACCCTTTTCTGAGGAACCTCCTGGGTTTAATGCTATTTCTGAGCACAGCCAGTAGTTCCCAGTAGAGTATTTACAAAATTCATTGAATCAGAGAAACATTTAGGTTGGAAAAGACCTTTAAGATCATGGAGTCTAAATGTATTTGGACTTTTCAAACTGTATAACTGTGTTGGATGCTATACCTTTGTTGGTTTGGGGTTTTTTTTTTAGGAACTGGTTTCAGTTTAACTCCACCTCCAATGGTGGCTGTCACATTTAAGGCAGCAAGGGAAAGAGTGGGAGGAAAGGCAGGAGAATGGGACTAAATGAAGAGAGAGTTATATGTTCTTTATTGTTTCTCAGTGGAAATCCTAGATAAAATATGGCATGTCTGGTACACCCAAAACATTCAGTTGGCACATGAAGAACAGATAACACCAGGTCTTTTGTTTTATTCAATTTTCTCTTTTTTTTTTCTTCCAAATAATCTTTTACTCTTCAGAAACATGAAAAAGAAGCTAAGTAGGCCTCAGTTTCCCAAAAGTATTTTGAATTCTTCAAAGGGAAGCATACATTTGGACACAAGAAACCACAGATGCCATTCCATTTTCTTTTCGAACATACTCTGGTGAAAGGCCTGCTGACCTTTTGTGAAAGATGTCTTCCTGAGAATATGGTGAATTTTCTTTCAATTCTTCCCATTCTGTGGAGATCAGTTTGTCTTCTGTTTATAGAAAGTAAATCATCCACCATCATGCCTACTTGAATGGAAGAACCCAATAGCTCCTTGGCCCTTTTAACATTTTCTTCTCCATCAGCTGTTCATTATTTGTTTTGATGGGCAAATCTATCCATCAAAGCCAAGGATTAGAAGTACTTAGTATTGTAGTAGCATTGCAAACTGTTTTGTAGATGTATGTAAAGTTACAGGAAAAATCATCTGCTTAGTTGTGTTATATCAGGAACAACTCATCAGGTAGAACTAGGATATTTTGGGAATTAAAATATATACAGAAAGTTGGAATATAGACTTCATGTTTATTCTTAAACATGCAGAGTTTGTCTATTTATTCATAGATAAGTATATACACAATTTTGTTGTAAGCATTAAAAGGTAACGATCTGATCTTTCACTCCCTATACTGCTGTTTGTTCCACATCAGCAGCCTCATAACAGATTCATTGGCCCCTAAACTACAGTTTGTGATGAGCAAGAGACAAATGCTTAGCTTTCCTTCTGTTTGATCCTTGTAATCAACCTTATTTCCTCTACAGAATTCCAATTATCCTATTAAACAATCAGTCAGGATTCTTATATTGATACAGGTGTCTTAATTGGTTAATTTATACTCATGCCAGCCCCAGCTAAGAATTCATTTCCCTAAGGCCTCCTTAGATAACCACAGTTCTTCCTAAGCCATAATGGTAATTCCCAGCAGGCATGTTACTTGAGCACAATGTTAAGACCTACACACAAGCACCCCCCACAACACACTAATCTGTGTTTAGCCATAAATATACATGCTGTTGATCTTTTCTACCTTGTAATTTCTAACCTATTTAGTTTTAATTATAAGACTGTGATTATACAACACTGACCGTATGCTTCTAAAACCAATTTTCAAGAAAAAAGTCCTAATAATATTGCTTTTTTTAGTAGCACTCCAAAGCAATTAAACACTTATTAGATGCCAGCAAATTCAGCTGCAGTCTATCACATACACATTTATTTGCATATGCTGTTTGGTGAGTGACATCGTTTCATTATTGACTTATGAGGATGGAAATAATAGATGGATTATTTACTGAACTGTCTTTAACTCTGCATCAACCAAAATAGCTAATTAAATGTGTAACAACTTTCACTGGCACAAGCTGGGAGATTTTAAAATCAAGGTGAAAAGAAGGACAAGCGCTAGTCTGAAGCACTAGTCTGTGCTTTATAAGACTCGTCCTCACCATGGCAAGAAATACTGGATATCTAGTCTTGTAAATTATCAGAGAAACTAGACAGAACTACAGGTAGATTAAAAAAATACATTCCCCAGGAAATCAGTTTTTCCAGACCAGACAAGTCTGCCAGTGCACTACCGTTACTATTATTTTTTCCAGACTTACATCAGATGAATGTCATGATCAGGATCTTCTGCTACAGCCCCTAGAAGGAATTTTCCAAAGGAGCTATAGAAGAATTAAGTGCCCTACTCAATAAACTGTAATAGTCATTCCCTAACTTCATTTTCAGTTTAACTTACTTCACCTGTTTAATTTCTTTCTGTCTGCTGATGTAAATTAAGAACTCACCTTCTCCCCTCCTTATTCTGCTATATTAGCTATCAGCTTGCAGGCAGGAACATTTGTAGAAGCAGGCAATGTTATCTTTAGTTCATAGACGTAGTATTGTACTTGCCAAAGACAGCAATCGGTAGAGAGCAAGCCACTGAACCTGCATCTTTTGAATTGCAAACTGACATCCAGGATGTGGGATGAGTCTGCTTTTCTGTTCATTGGAATGTAACTGCTTATCCTTTTAGAAGATACATTCAGTTCATATAAAATAACTTAGACCAACAGTTTCTGCCAATGGTCACATACAATACGTATTTTGCGCTCTCTCTGTTGCTGGTCACATGGTGGATTAAACCTGGATGTATGCCAGGTACCCACCAAAGCCACTCTATCACTTCCCTTCTCAGCTGGACCAGGGAGAGGAAAATAAGGCTCATGGGTCTTGATAACGACGGGGAGAGATCATTTACCAATCACTGTCACAGGCAAACCAGAATTGACTGGGGAAATTAGTTTTATTTATTACCAATCAAATCAAAGTAGGGTAGTGAGAAATAAAAACTTATCTGAAAACATCTCCCCTCCACCCTTCCATTCTTTCCGGGATCAGCTTTATTCCTGAATTCTGTATCTCCTCACCCCCAGTGGTGCAGGGGCACAGAGAACGGGAGTTGGGGTCAGTTCATTACACATTGTCTCTGCCGCTCCTTCCTCCCCAAGGGAGGACTTCTCACACTCTTTCCCTGCTACAGCTTGGGGTCCCTCCAATGGGAAACAGTCCTCCACTAACTTCTCCAACATGAGTCCTTCCTACAGGCTGCAGTTCTTCATGAACTCCAGCGTGGGTCCCTTCCATGGGGTGCAGTCCTTCAGGAACAGACTGTTCCAGTGTGGGTCCCTTCCATGGGGTCACAAGTCCTCCAGCAAACCTGCTCCAGCATGGACTCCTCTTCCCATGGTGCCACAGGTCCTGCCAGGAGCCTGCTCCAGAGTAGGTTTGCCATGGGGTCACAGCCTCCTTCAGGCATCCCCTGTTCTGGCATGGGGTCTTCCATGGGCTGCAGGTGGAAATCTGCTCCACCGTGGACCTCCACAGTGCATGGGGACAGGACAGCCTGCTTCACCATGGGGTGCACCACAGGCTGCTCCAGTGCCTGGGGCACCTCCTCTCCTACTTCTGCACTGGCCTGGGTGTCTGAAGAGTTGTTTCTCACATATTCTCACTCCTCTCTTTGGCTACAATTGCTCCTGTGCAGTAACATTTTCCCCTTAAATATGTTGTCAGAAAGGCACTACCACCTTCGCTGATGGGCTTGGTGGCTGGCATTGGCTCTATTTAGCATAGGGGAAGCTTTTAGCACTTTCTCACAGAAGCCACTCCTGTAGCCCTCTGCTACCAAAACCTTGCCATGCAAACCAAATACCGCTCAAGTGTATGACCTGATACCGCCTTGAAATGTATTCAAAACTTCATATGCATATATTTTTAAAATTATAAAAAAAGTAATGTAGTGTGACTGGAAAACCCCTATTCACTCCAGCAAGACAGTGGTATCTGCAGATGATACATTCCAGCAAAGCATCTTTTTATACATACAAGCTAACAAGGAAAATTTGGCAGTGGCTTAGTCACCATTCAGCTGAATCACCGAGGTCTTTTAAAAAATAACATGGTTGCAGGGAGGGTTGTTCATCTTCTCTATAGTAAATTAGATTAAATGCAGAGAAACAGGTATTCTGCAGAGATATATTTTGGGATAGGAAATAATTTTTTTCTTCTCCTTGTGGGTATTGGCTAATATTTTATATTGCTCAAGCAGCATCTTTGATGGACAAGTGTGCCAATTGCTGCTATGCAGCAGTATGAATAATGCCATTTCCAAATGTGCCATCTTCAGGGACACTGTTTCTGGAAATGATCACAAAAGCAGTGAGGCTTCTCTTCCCAGGCATAAATGAGCTGTATAGAACAAATTCCTGTTGACAAAATACATAAACTCCACAAGAGAATATGACACCTGCCTTAGTAAGGGAACCACCTAAGGCGGTGACTTAGTCTCCAGGGTAAGCTATCCTTTTGACTAGGCTCCCCAAAGACAGCAGCTGAAGTACCCAGGCTCTTGAACACGAAGCAGCTCCTAGAGGATGCAAATATGTTTTGCAATTTTGTTTCCGAAGAAACTCAGCCGTGATCTGTTCCCTTTTTCCAACATATCCATGGAGATGTTAATTCCGTATTTCTGCAGATGTATGCAGTTGTATCTGGAATTTTGATTTCTTACATACAGTGTGTACCTTCAATGTCTTTCACAAAAAATGTGTTAAGAAAGAGGGAAAACAAATAGAACCAGCCTGGGTTACTTGATGACCTATCGAAGCTTGCATCTCAAAGTCAAAATGCAGCAGTTCTGAAAGTCAGAGCCAAGTAAATTCCAGCAGGTTCAGCATATTCACCAGGAATGTCAGATTTTTGTGAATTATTGTCTGTTCTCATTGATTATCTTTGAGAATGTAAAAAAGAACAAAATGTCCAATAGTTTCTCCTATCTCTAGCACTTCTACCAGGTTTCTTCCCTGGTTTCTCTGTTATCTTTAAAAATATGAATGCAGACTGAAGGTTTTTCCCCCCAGGTAGGAGCCTTCTTAGATCTCTCTGCTTTGTCTGACCACTGCTTTCATAAAAGATGGAGAAATTTAATTTTGGCTCAACTATTTTATATCCATCTTAATTTTCTACTTTCTTATGTTTCTACTGTCAGGGGCAACACCTCAAAATATCATGAACTGTCTTTGAGGCATCATAGACTTGAATTACTGACCTTGCAATGACAGTGCTCGTGAGATTTCCAGATGAGTTTTGTTCCATCAGGGAACTGATTGCTGTGAAAGATTCCAAACATTTGAGTCTTCATTGACAGCAGCTTCAAGCCTGTTTTCAAGTCCTGAAGTTTACTCATCAACTGCAAAGATTCCCATTATAGCATCTACAGCCAGGAAGAAACACCCAGGATGTTCTGGGAATTTGATTTTATTCAGCTTGCAAAAGCCACTGGAACAATTTTATACTTCCACGTAAGTGTTATCACTACATATTTTCTGTCAGAAGAGGAATAAATCCAATATGGCCATACACTTTTGAAATAAAAAGAGGATGCCTTTTAATACTAAAGCAAGGATACCCACAAGTCAGAAAAGGTTTCCCATATTTAAACTACTTTTTCCCAGACTGAAGGTTTTTGTAAAGAAGTCTGTGCTGGAAAATGGTGGGGAATCTGCAGGGAAGAAGAGGGAGGTTGAGAGACCTTAGATAACCTTAAACTAATCCTATCCTTTGTTTTTCTTGGGTTTAGACTGGGTCTGCACCAAGGTATATCCATTATAAGCTGACAGGACAGGGGAAAAAGCATGCTGCTGGGGCAGCTGGACAAGGAGTACCAATGACGGAGAGCTTGGTAGCAATGTGATTGAGAGACTGGGTTGCAATGCCAGGGGTGTAAC
Organism: Lathamus discolor; assembly: GCF_037157495.1. Taxonomy (NCBI): domain Eukaryota; kingdom Metazoa; phylum Chordata; class Aves; order Psittaciformes; family Psittacidae; genus Lathamus; species Lathamus discolor. Next base: position 45,242,625 of record NC_088887.1, read on the forward strand.
ACTGCTGTTTCCTGAACAACATGTAGCGCTTAATTTTCAGGGCCTGAATACTTTTAAGCACTTCCATTGAGTGGAAAAGATGCATATTTTTATTATGCTGCAATATTTTTATTAAGCTGCTTTTTAATGGTTGTATTAGCACTTGCCAAATTTCGTACATTGTTCATTTCAGATACTTGCATCCTACCCTAATGACTCTTTTACAGCTACTGCAACATATATTGGGTGTGTATCACTGCAAGTTATTCCATTGGATTACAGGTGATCACACTCCTGTGCCTTTTCCCTGTGGGTCTCCCAGTAACCACTCTGGTGCTGCTCAGCAGGGTGGGCTGGGCACCCTTCAGAGGGATCTGCACAGCCCCTCTGGCTTGGGCTGGGGTGTCCTGCCCTGTTTCCTGCTGGCCTGGGTCTCAGGGTGAGCTTTCCTGTGGGCCTGAGTCCGGGTCAGCCCCTCAAGTCCAGGCGGAGCGCAGTGTGGTGAAGTCTTTCCTGTCACGTTAGCTGCAGTGGCCAGCCACGAGGGCTGGGTAGGAATGCCAGCTGTCCCGTAGCTTGGGGAGCGGCTCCAAGGACTTCATTATGGCTGTGGGCACTTCTCACAGTGCCCCATGTCCCTTTGTTGCGAGGAAAGTTGCTGCATTACCTTAGGAAGAGGTTATGCTGGCAGCCATCAGTTAGGGACAAAAGGCAAGGAAATAAGTCCTAGTAGGCTGCCTGAAACCTGTGTGTCACCCCTTCTGCTGTCAAAACCGCCTGTGAAAGCTCACAGTTTATTAAAAGTACCTGTCAGAACTAGAATAACAAGTTGTGCTTTTCATAGCCCTCCTCTACCGCAGCTGTCAGAAAAAACTCCCAACCCATGTGGTTTATGTTTCATAGAATCATAGAATAGTTACAGTTGGAAAGGACCTTCAGATCATGTAGTTCCAACCCCCCTGTCATGGGCAGGGACACCTTGCACTAAACCATCCCACTCAAGGCTCTGTCCAGCCCGGCCTTGAACACCGCCAGGGATGGAGCATTCACAACTTCCTTGGGCAACCCATTCCAGTGCCTCACCACCCTAACAGGAAAGAACTTCTTCCTTATATCCAATCTAAACTTCCCCTGTTTAAGTTTTAACCCATTACCCCTTGTCCTGTCACTACAGTCCCTGACAAAGAGACCCTCCCCAGCATCCCTATAGGCCCCCTTCAGGTACTGGAAGGCTGCTATGAGGTCTCCACGCAGCCTTCTCTTCTCCAGGCTGAACAGCCCCAACTTCCTCAGCCTGTATTCATACAGGGGTGCTCCAGTCCCTTGATATTACTCGTGGCCCTCCCCTGGACTTGTTCCAGCAGTTCCATGTCCTTTTTATGCTGAGGACACCAGAACTGCACACAGTACTCCAGGTGAGGTCTCATGATAGCAGAGTAGAGGGGCAGGATCACCTCCTTCGACCTGCTGGTCACACTCGTTTTGATGCAGCCCAGGATACGGTTGGCTTTCTGGGCTGCGAGCGCACACTGAAGCTGGATCATGTTAAGTTTCTCATCGGCCAGCACCCCCAAGTCCTTCTCATGGCATGGTTAAACTTCATGAGGTTGGCATCAGCCCACCTCATAAGCGTGTCAAGGTCCCTCTGGATGGCATCCCTTCCCTCCAGCGTATCAACCGGACCACACAGCTTGGTGTCATCGGCAAACTTGCTGAGGGCGCACTCAATCCCACTGTCCATGTCAGCAACGAAGATGTTGAACAAGACCAGTCCCAATAGCGATCCCTGAGGGACACCACTCATTACTGGTCTCCAGCTGGACATTGAGCCATTGACCACAACTCTTTGCATGTGGCCATCCAGCCAGTTCTTTATCCACCGAGTGGTCCATCCATCAAGTTGATATCTCTCCAATTTAGAGAGAAGGATGTCGTGTGGGACAGTGTCAAACACTTTGCCCAAGTCCAGGTAGATGACATCAACTGCTCTATGCCTGTCCATCAGTTCTGTAGCCCCATCATAGAAGGCCACCAGATTGGTCAGGCAGGATTTCCCCTTAGTGAAGCCATGCTGGCTGTCACCAAGCACCTTGTTGTTTTTCATGTGCCTTAGCATGTGTTCCAGGAGAATGTGCTCCAAGATTTTACCAGGCAGAGGCAAGACTGACTGGTCTGTAGCTGCCCGGGTCTTCCATTTTCCCCTTCTTGAAAATGGGGGTTATATTTCCCTTTTTCCAGTCGTCGGGAACTTCACCTGACTGCCATGATTTTTCAAATACGATGGCCAGTGGCTCAGCAACTTCACTCGCCAGCTCCTTCAGGACCCGCGGATGGATTTCATCAGGTCCCATGGTGCGTGTTCAGGTTCTTAAGATGGTCTCGAACCAGATCCTCTCCTACAGTGGGCCTAGGGTCATCATTCTCACAGTCCCTGCGTCTGCCTTCCAAAATGTTTCATTGCAGCAGGACTTGCTAAGAGTATTTTTTTGCTGATTTCTGAAAATTCTCATAAGATGAGCTCTCTAAAGACATGTTAGTTTACATACTTTCGTCAACTGCTGCTTGCCCCGGATGGACAGATAACTGCTTTAAAACGTAGGTGGTGAAAATTTCTCATGAACTGGGACAGCAGACAAATACATGTATTTTGACAAAATAACAAAGTGCAGGTGTTCTAGGAAAAAAACAGGATGCTCATTTATATGCCTAAATGTAGATGTGGATGTAGAAACTTATCTTTATGAACTCAAACTTGAATTTTCCCATCAGTCTGCAGAAGACAGCAAATGCCATCACCGTAAATAATTTCAAACACCCTCCCCCCTTTTTTTAGTTTTTTTCTCTTGATGGGGATAAAATAAATATGAGCAAAACAAAAGCAGTCAGGGAAGTCCGTCAGTGGGATGGGGAGAGGGGCACCATGAGGGGTGAGAAGAGATTGTGAAGGGAGAGCAGGGACAGCCAGGAGGGAAGAGCGTGAGGGGAGAGGTGAGGTGGTCATGAGGCATGAGGGGAGATTGTGAGGGGAGAGGAGGGGCAGTCATGAGGGAAAATCATGAGCAGAGAGGTGGTGTGGTCATGAGGGGAGATCATGAAAGGACAGCAGGGGCAGCCTTGAGGGGTAAGGAGGATTTGTTTGGAGATTTGAGGGGTGGCCATAGGGGGTGAGGGGAGATTGTTAGGGGTGAGAAGGGGTAGTCATGAGGGAAGATCATGAGGGGACAGAAGGGGCAGCCATGAGGGGTGAGGGGACAGCATGAGGGGAGAGCAGGGGCAGCCATGAGAGAAGAGCATAAGGGGAGAGGTGGGGTGGTTGTGAGGGGGGATCATGAGGGAGAAGTGGGGAAGCCATGAGGGGAAATTGTGAGTTGACAGGAGGGGTGGCCATGAGAGGTGAGGGGAGATCATGAGGGAAGAGCAGGGGTGGCCATGAGGAAAGATCATGCAAAGAGAGGTGGTGTGGTCAAGAGAGGAGAGAGGAGATTGTGAGGAGACAGGATAGGCAGCCATGAGGGATAAGGGGAGATTGTGAGGCAACAGGAAGGACAGCCACGACGGATGAGCTGAGATGGTGAGGGGACAAGAGAGGCATCCATGAGGGAAGATTGTGAGGCGACAGGTGGGGCAGCCATGAGGGGAAATTGTGATGGGACAGGAGGGGTGTCCATGCGAGGTGAGAGGAGATTGTGATTGGAGAGCCAGGGTGGCCATGAGGGAAGATCATGAGGGTAGAGGTGGGGCAGTGAGGAGGAGACATAATGAGGGGACAGGAGGGGTGGCCATGCAGGGTGAGGGGAGGTTGTGAAGTGAGAACAGGGGCAGCCATGGGCCATGACTGATGGCCATGAGGGGAGATCTTGAGAGGAGATGAAGGGTGTCCATAAGTGGTAGGAGCAGCAGCTATACAGTGTGGGCCACTATGAGGGGGCAGATGAGGGGTGGCTGTGAGTGGAGATCATGAAAGGCAGCCATGAAGGGAAATCAGTTTGCCCCCAGTGACATTTAGTGGTGGGCTTGATAGTGCTGGGATAACGATTGGGCTCAATGACCTTAAAGGTCTTTTCCAACCTAGTTGATTCTGATTCTATGATTCTATATTATGCATTATTTGAAATATGCCATCATCACATGTGCCATAAATTATTAGTTTTGGATGCATGTTTTAACAACAGTGGGATTATTGGCAGAATATGATGTGGAATAATCGTAAATATTCACGCAGAGACTGCACTTCCTGTGTTCATGAATCTCGAGTACCCCACAAGCTTTAAAATTCCTCAGGGATGGGAACTACACAGAAACCTCCCTGGACAATTTATTATTCATTCATTTTGCATGAGGAAACAATAGTCTGCAGACTCAGTTTGATTCAATATTTAAAATGGAAAGCTGAGAAAGCCTTTCCTTCTGCTGGAAGTGAATAGCATGTGAAAATCTTCCTGGAAGACTGCACATCCTTTCCACATGTTCTGAGCAGCGTGGGTTAAAAGGGTTTGTACCAGCACTGGGGAACAGCCACCACAGCAGAATTATCAGCTTACTCCTCTCCACAGTTGTCCAAATATGGCCTCAATAAAAACATCACAAATAAAATTAAAATAGGTTTGGGAAGGTCTGAATAGACCGACATTCACCTTCTGAGGCCATGAAAAGCAATGGTACTGCTGTCACCAAGCCCAAGCAGGAAGGAAGATGTAGTGCTTCTCCAGCTGGCTGACATGAAGCAAGAGTCTCCTCCCCGAGATGTCCTCCAGCACAGTCACTAAGTTGTAGGAGACCCTCACTTACCAGGTCAGGGTCAGCCCCAGCAAGGCAGCTTGTTAGTGTTCTGACTATGTCCTGGGTTCAGCAGTAACAGTTATTTTTCTCCTTCTTAGTAGCTGGTGCAGTGCTGTGTTTTTGACTTTCAGCCTGGGAACAGCGCTGATAACACCGGTGTTTTTAGTTGTTGCTCAGTAATGTTTCCTCTGACCAAGGACTTTCTGAGTCTCATGCTCTGCCAGGGAGGAGGGGAAACTGGGAAGAAGCAGAGACAGGACACCTGACCCAAACTGGCCAATGAGGTGTTCCATACTACAGCACGTCATGCTCAATATTTAACCTGGGGCAGTTACCCGGAATGGCTAGGTCACTGCTCGGGTCAAGCTGGGTATCAGTTGGCAGGTGGTGAGCAGTTGTATTCTCTTCCCTTGTTATTTCCCTTATCATTATTCTTACTGGTAGTAGCAGTAGTGATTTGTGTTATACCTTAGTTACTGAACTGTTCTAATCTTAACCCATGGGAGCTATATTCTTTTGATTCTCCTCCCCATCCCTCTGGGAGCAGGGGGAGGAAGAAAGGTGGGGGAGTGAGTGAGTGACTGCATGGTTCTGAGTTACCTGCTGGGTTTAAACCATGACAGACTACTGTGTATTTCAAGGGGGACTTAACACCTAAACCAGCACAGCAGTCCTGGGCTTCAGCAAGTTTGAGGTTTTGCTTGTGTCTAACAAGAATCTGGTATCCAATGGTTTTGTAAATGGCTATAAAATGCTGCAAATAATTAGCACTGTGCTCAGAAGGTATTTCAGAAATGCACATAAGGAGAGGACTGATTTTTTGAAGCTGAATTAGTAGTGGTCTCTGGAGCAAACCAAGGTATGATTCATAGAACTTTTTTCCTGTGCAAAATGTTATGAAATGACATAAAGAGACGTTTCTGGTGAGTGTAATTCCCACTTCAGCTGGGGCTTTAGACAGTACAAAAGGCAAAGATTTGACTGTCAAGATTCTACCCCAATGGTTTCATTACTTCTGAGTCTGTCTGAGCCATATGACAGATTTATCTGCCAGCTAGCCTCCTATGAAGAAAGTTTTGATGGTAGACTAAGTTTTCTACATGTCTGTTACACACTTTGCACAAAAATAGAGGGCATCCAACTCCCAATTTCATCTGCCTTTTGCAAATCAGGGCATAATTATAGGTAAAGCAGAGTATCATTCTAGAGGTCTGATATTTTAGTCAAGAGTCAGCTTGTTAAACAGAACTGGTATGACTGGTCAATTCCAGATGCTAATAAGAAGAAGTTAGAACTTGTGAATTGCTGCAATTTATCTTCAAAGATGGGGATGCTGAGCTTGTTTGAACTTTCTGCCCAAGGTGGACCATCTTGTGGTTGCAGCAGGGCCACACACATGTTCCTTGGTACAGAAATCAGTGTCCAGAGGGTGAAGATCTTTCCCCGGTGGCAAGGCACACAAGACCTAGAAGTGAGAAATGTTCTGTCTTCTCATGTGAAACTCCTCTTGTCTGTCCCTCCAAGGTAACCAGCATTATTAACCATTATAGCATTATAACCATATTAGCATTATAACCCATTATTTTGGGTACGAATCAAGGGGCTGACTGGCACGGGTGATACAGTTGTGGGGGTCTATTACAGACCTCCTGATCAGGACGAAGGAGTTGATGAGGCTTTCTACAGGCAACTGGAAGTAGCCTCGCGACTACATGCCTTAGTCGTCGTGGGGGACTTTAATTACCCCGATATTTGCTGGAAGACTCACACAGCCAGTCATTCACAGTCTAGGAGGTTCCTCGAGTGCATTGATGATAATTTCTTAATGCAAATGGTGGACGTACCAACTAGGGGAGCAGCGCTGCTAGATTTAGTACTCGCCAACAAGGAGGGTTTGGTCGAAGTGGTGACGGTCAATGGCAGCCTTGGCTGCAGTGACCATGAGATGGTGGAGTTTAGGATCCTGTGTGGGAGGAATAGAATACCTAGCAAAGCCACAGTTCTGGATTTCCGAAGGGCCAACTTTGGCCTCTTCAGTCAACTGCTAAGGGAGGTCTCATGGGAAAGTGTACTAGGCGGTAAAGGGGCTCAAGATAGTTGGTTAGCATTCAAGGACCGCTTCTTCCAAGCTCAGGATCGGAGCGTCCCAATAAGTAGGAAGTCAAGTAAGGGATCTAGGAGACCGGCGTGGTTAAACAAGGAGCTGCTGGGCAAACTCAAGTGGAAAAGGAGAATCTATGGATTATGGAAGGAGGGGCTGGCCGCTTGGGAGGAATATAGGACAGTTGTTAGAGGATGTAGGGAGGCAATTAGGACAGCTAAGGCCTCCTTGGAACTCAATCTTGCTAGTCGGGTTAAAGACAATAGAAAGGGCTTCTTCAAATACATAGCAAATAAAACTAACACAAGAGGCAATATAGGCCCACTGCTGAACGAAGTGGGTACCCTGGAGACAGAGGATATAAAGAAGGCAGAGGTGCTGAATGCCTTCTTTGCCTCTGTCTTTACTCCTGCAGACTCTCCCCGAGGGCCCCGGATTTCTATAGCCCCAGAAGGAGTCAGGACAAAGGAGGAGTTTGCTTTGGTAGATGAGGATTGGGTTAGGGATCAGCTATGCAATCTGGACATCTGTAAATCGATGGGTCCGGATGGAATGCACCCACGGGTGCTGAGGGAGCTGGCGGAGGTCATTGCTAGGCCACTTTCCATCATCTTTGGTAAGTCGTGGGAAACGGGCGAGGTGCCTGAGGATTGGCGGATGGCAAAGGTCACACCAATCTATAAGAAGGGCAAGAAGGAGGACCCGGGTAATTATAGACCGGTCAGCCTTACCTCCATCCCTGGAAAGATGATGGAACAACTTATTCTTGACTCCATCACTAGGCATATCAAGGATGAGGGGGTCATTAAGAACAGCCAACATGGTTTTATGAGGGGGAAGTCATGTATGACCAACCTTATAGCCTTCTATGAGGAAGTGACTAAGTGGAGGGATGATGGTAGAGCGGTAGATGTAGTTTTTCTTGATTTCAGTAAGGCATTTGATACTGTCTCCCACAGCATCCTCATAGATAAGCTAAGGAAGTGTGGGCTTGACGATCAAGTAGTGAGGTGGATCGAGAACTGGTTGAAAGGAAGAAGGCAGAGAGCTGTGGTCAATGGCGCAGAATCTAGCTGGAGGTCTGTGACTAGTGGAGTTCCTCAGGGGTCGGTGCTGGGACCGGTGCTGTTTAATATTTTCATCAATGACCTGGATGAGGGAACTGAGTGCACCCTCAGCAAGTTTGCTGATGACACAAAACTGGGAGGAGTGGCTGACACACCAGAGGACTGTGCTGCCATTCAGCGAGACCTGGACAGGCTGGAGAGTTGGGCGGGGAGAAACTTGATGAAATTTAACAAGGGCAAGTGTAGAGTCTTGCATCTGGGGAAGAACAACCCCATGTACCAGTACAGGTTGGGGGTTGACCTGCTGGAAAATAGTGAAGGGGAAAGGGACCTGGGGGTCCTGGTGGATAGGAGGATGACCATGAGCCAGCAATGTGCTCTTGTGGCCAAGAAGGCAAATGGCATCTTAGGGTGCATTAGAAAGGGAGTGGTTAGTAGGTCAAGAGAGGTTCTCCTCCCCCTCTACTCAGCCTTGGTGAGGCCGCATCTGGAATACTGTGTCCAGTTCTGGGCCCCTCAATTCAAGAAGGACAGGGAATTGCTTGAAGGAGTCCAGCGCAGAGCCACAAAGATGATTAAGGGAGTGGAACATCTCCCTTATGAGGAGAGGCTGAGGGAGCTGGGTCTCTTTAGCTTGCAAAAGAGGAGACTGAGGGGTGACCTCATCAATGTTTACAAATATGTAAAGGGTAGGTGTCAGGATGATGGAGCTAGGCTTTTTTCAGTGATATCCAGTGATAGGACAAGGGGCAATGGGTGTAAACTGGAGCATAGGAAGTTCCACGTTAACATCAGGAAGAACTTCTTTACTGTAAGAGTGACAGAGCACTGGAACAGGTTGCCCAGGGGGGTTGTGGAGTCTCCTACACTGGAGATATTCAAGGCCCGCCTGGACAAGTTCCTGTGTGATGTACTGTAGGTTACCCTGCTCTTGCAGGGGGGTTGGACTAGATGATCTTTTTAGGTCCCTTCCAACCCTTGGGATTCTGTGGATTCTGTGGATTATCAGCTGGTTTGAGAGCCCATTTGTGCCAGAGCAGTACAAAAGGAGCAAAGCATGACTGAGAAATACATGCAGTACAGTGCTTTTCAGAGCTTACTTGTAGACTGGAAATAATGTTGGATTTGATCCTCCTTGACAGTTGTTTTCAAAGGCAGACAGAATGGACATTGCTATTTTACCTGTCAATTCAACCTTGTTTACAAAATCAAGGAAACATTTAAATGTACCGAGACTGTAGATTGCAGCTTTGTTTCCAGTCCTTTTCTGACTCAGCTAAACAATCTTCCAGTAACTAACTGATTTTCACAAAATATGACATTTTCTTTGCTGTATGGAAGGAGAGTGAGGCATTGGGTTAGAGCAAATTTCCTGTGATTCACTTGATCTGTGTAGTTGGCTCCTGCAGAAGATGGGGTAACTGCATGATAAATAACCTGAGCCCATCTCATGACTATCCTCATCTCTTTCCCGTGGAGATATGTAGGAGTATGACACTCAACCAACTTGGTGACTCCTGGACCAACTTAACTGATAAATAGAGATGTCTGTGCATGGGTCCCACACAGTACATGTGGACAACCGCATCTACGTTCTTTATCTTATCTTGAGATGAAGCAGCATATCTTCCTAAGTATTCCTTTACCTGGCAGCAGAATTCATAAATAGAATTATTTACTTCTAAGAAAGTCCTGTGAAAGCCCTACACCACAATGACAATTAACCTGGCCACAGACAGGATATGTACATTGTGCCATGGTTCATGTGAAGGGCTCTTCCAGTGCTGGGATAGTTGGGGTTTCCAGCTTCATCAGGTGGATAACATTGTCATTACCTTTTTTATTAGATCTGTTAGTATCAGAAGTGCTGTCACCTTCTCTATTATCTCTATCACCTTTTATAGTACTTCTGTTCTTTATACGATAAGGTACTTATGCCTTTCTTATTCAGATCCCAACAGAATTGGCACCTCCTTGGTGCAAAATAAGCTCTTGGGAGGTCCTTCTATTTTCAGCATTATCTGATTTAATAAAAAATTAACTGATGAGCTACATGTTGTGGTGGCAGAGCATTCTTTGCTACTGATTTTCTGAACTTCTAGAGGTTGCTGGTAAATCCTTTGTCAGCTTCCTTCACTGGCTCAGAATGATTGTTCTTATGGTTTCTATGTTGAGTTGATTTACCTTTGCCTGTTTCCCTTCACTGTTTTGGGAGTTCCTCCAAATTGTTTTCTTATGCAGAAAAGGCAGACATTTTACAACTCCTCGAAGTAAGTGTGATGTGCTAATCCGAGCCCAGCCTGTTGACAGTGACAAAACTTTTAGTCCCTAGGTGGTGAGGAGGAGTAGGTTGCACATGCTCTGAAATCTTACCTATTTGTTTCTTCTGTTTAAATTTGACTAGCATGGAGACCAGTTCTGGCTAAGGTGAGTGAGACATAGTTCCAACAGATGATTAAGAACGAGTCACAAATGGCTAAGGCACCAGGAGCCTCAGCTGCCCCCCTTTTCCTGGTCTGTATCCATGTTCCCACAGCTCTATGAGGTACGCAGGAGGCTCTGTGCCAGGTAAGGAGGCATGAATCCAGTAGGGATTCCTTCAACCAGGATATACCTTCAGGCTAGGGCTGCTTTTGTTGTTGCTGACCAGGTCAAATTAGCTGGAAAAAGGCTTAGTTTTAATGTGCAGCGGTGGGAAAACAGGTAGTCAAAGACAGGGAGAGAGGACACTCCTTGGAGAATCAAGGCAGGTATGGTAGTTGTAACCTCTTGTTAATGAAGCTACCAGTGCTGTAAATGGGAAAAGAAAGAGCCTCAGGCAGACCAGCAGGAAACTGGAGGAAAAACACATTTTAAAACTTTTCCTGCTATCTCAGTAGATGTCTTTGATCCTTCCACAGAAACAATGGGAGAAAGAAATGACACCAGAGAGGCAGAAAATCCATTTCGTTCTCTCTTTTAAAGGGCTGTCCAGTACAGATGTGGCAAAGGTAAAGGACAGAAGCAGAAAAACATGCGCGTAGCGACTGAGAGAAAAAGGGATATCTTCAGATCTCATTCCATATGTTTCAATCTTAGGAATCCAAGTTTTAAGTTGAAATCTGTGATTTCACAGAAATTTGGGGATAAGTTTAAGAAAAGGCAAAGAGAGAGAAGAGAAATGGGCAGGGACTAATCACGGACTAATTTCTTTCAAAGACTGTTATATCCAAATGACAGAGAAGATCCTTAACAAAAGAGTTGTTCCATCGAAGGAAAACCAATGTGAGATCATAAAACAAAAGATGAAAAATATCTTAGTAGAAGATTAGTAGAAACATAAGTATTCTCAAATTTGCTAGAGAAGCAAGGGAAAGAGCCTCATCAAATGAAACACTCAAAGGAAAATATTGTACTTAGTAATCTTGAAAGAATGGTAACTGCAGTTATACCAATGCAAGAGAGCTAACTCCAAGTTAAAACTTTTCTATCCATTCTTTCTCCCACCCTGCTGTAGGGTTGCCATCACAAGTTTGCTAGCTGCCATTGATAAAATAGCTCTTTTGAGACTTTGCCAGTACCAGTGATATATTGAGACTTCAGTTCATAAAGGGTGAGGTCCACGCCACTGAAGAATGTGCCCTGAACTCTGAGATTAGACAACCCCTACAGCTCACGTGAATCAGAAGCAGCAACACAGAGTTTTGAGGAAGAATAGGCATAGTGGAGGCAGCCATGTGAGTCACACAGCTTAGGATGGGTTTACATCCAGCCAGAGTTTCTCAAGCAGCTTCCATAAAAGCAGCCCAGGAGCTGAATTCCCCAATGTGAAACCCCCTGGTATTTCAAGAATATAACAAGTACATTACACTGAGAGTCACTGAGGTGGAGTATAGATGTACAGTATAGGTGAGCCAGAGTCACAACTGACATCTTGTACTTCCCACACCAGTGATCTCTGGCTTGAGGAAAAAATTGGACCATGAATAACAATGGATCTGAAGAGTTGGTGATTCACTGAAAAGTCCATGGTCCAAGATACTGACAGTCTGCCATTGATTTTGTCATAGTTGTCACTGAAGGGCAAGATATGAACAAGCCCACAAAGTGTTGTTGATTTTTAAAGGTCAGCATAATTACAATTCAAAGTCACTGTGGGTGGAATCTTCTGGATTTTCACAGCAATTTTACCAGAAAGGGATAAATAAAAACTCTGGATTACCTGCTCTTAATATAAAACACCTATGAATTAGTGTTCTGACTACAGGTTAAATTAGTCTATCAGTGGTCCAAGCTTTACTACAAATTCTTATTTGCATTTCCAATTATTAGTTAGCTTGAACTTCTAAACATTTTTCATCAATGTCATGGTGTCAGATAAATTTGTGCTTGTGCTTGTAAATCACATGTGCTTGTAGTACGTCATCTGTATTGAGGAAAGTGGGAGAGGTACAAGAGCTAACAGGTATTTCTGAAAATAATGCTTTTTTTTTTTTAATTCCCGGTCTGGGCCAATGATAGGTTTCACCTTGCTGTCCTACTGATCTTTCCAAAATTAACAAAATGTCATTCAACTGGTTAAAAAATGCTATTCATTGTATACATTAATACAGATAATACAATTTGGGTTCTCATTTGACACAAAACAAATTTAACAAAAAATCAAATTATCCTCAATACAAATGAAATATAGTATGCTCATGGTACTACAACTCACAGAAGAAATGGAAGATTACAAACTAAGAAAAGTCAAAGCCCATGGGAGATCTGTAGATCCCTGAGCTTGAGATTGTTAGATGGAATAACTTATCCTTTAGGTGTGTCTTTCCATCTCTGACAGCAGCTGTCTTGTTATTCCTCTGCCCCCTACTATATATAGCTCACAGGTGTTACCCTCACCACCTCTTTTGCAAGCTTATTAACATAATACTTAGATCTTTTCTCTTTCCATGTCTTGTTCTGTTGAATTACTCAGTCAAGAACATTTATTAATCAACAATATTTTCTACATTTAGCTCCACAGATTTAAACATTAATTTTCACTTAAAACACCGCCTCTTTGAAGAGAACACAAATAGTTCAAATATGCTCCAATTTAGGTATGTAACCCAGATGATCTATTAGATATTTCTACACTCTTTCTATCTTGAAGCAGACTTGAAGCAGGATCGTTAACATCATCTTCTAAAATATGGGAAAAATAGAAATAGATACTGAGTCTAAACAGAAATAAACCACCAATTCTCCCATACTGAGAAATTCCTCACTTTCTGTAGAAAGTTTTGGAGCTCCTTTGGCACAGGATAATTGAGCTTAAAATTCAAGCCTCTCTCTCTGTCATTGCATTGTGCAGAATATCTGCTCATTGCACTTATAGAACTGCTTTCTATAAAGGTGAGAAAAAACATTGTTCATCCTCATACTTCCATGCACTGAATAAATCCCTGGCATTGAGGTTGAGATACAGAAAAATAATGTATAAATTTACATTGTGCAGCTGAGAGGACCACTCTAGTGCAGTCTCCATGTTTCTTTACGATTCTTTAAGACCTTTATAACTTCCTTAGGTCTTGAGTGCCTTGCATATATAGCATTTTGTCAGTAGACTGATGAGAAACCCTTCTAGGGTTGTCCTGACTTAAGTTATCAAAAAAAATGGCTGTGTCTCTTGGTAAGGAGAAACTCAGCATTCCCTGAAATACATTTTTCTATAGCTTTTTAAGTTACAGCAAACCTAATTTCAAAGTCACACTAAAACTCAAAGTGGAGGACAATTTAGTCAGATAGCTGACTGAAACACTAACATTGCTTTTTAGAATAAACAGCATGGACTTACTGCCTTTTCTTGCCTTCCTATCTTTTTTTTATCCTCATGAACTTGTAACACCATGCAGAAGATGAAAAGTGGATCTCTTAGAAAAATGAAAATTTTTTTCGTATTTTTTTTTTTTCTTTTGAAAAGCACAAGACTTTTTAGGAAAACATACAGTAGTTGAAGACACTATAAAATTTCCTAGAATACTGTATTTATGTGGTTCCCAAAGATGAAGATGATTCCTTCTTGATGCCTTCTTGTCCTTGTCCTGGGTTCAGCAGTAGCAGTTATTTTTCTCCTTCTTAGTAGCTGGTGCAGCACTGTGTTTTGACTTTAGGCCTGGGAACAGAGCTGATAACACAAATGTTTGGTCTGACCAAGGACTTTCTGAGCCTCATGCTCTGCCGGGGAGGAGGGGAGGCCGGGAGGATGCAGAGACAGGACACCTGACCCAAACTGACCACAGCACGTCATGCCCAGGATGTAACGGAGAGTTACCCGGAAGGGCTAGGCACTGCAGGGTTGGAAGAGGTATTGGTCGGTGCTCGGTCGGGTGGGGTTGGGTGACTTATCGGTCGGCTGGTGTTGAGGTGTTTTATTTTTTCCTCTTGTTATTTCCTTTATCATTATTATTATTGGTGGTAGCAGCAGTGGTTTCTGTTACACCTTAGTTACTAAATTGTTCTTATCTCAACCCGTGGGAGTTGCATTCTTTTCGATTCTCCTCCGTCCCTCTGGGAGTAGGGGGAGGGCAAGAAGGGGGGGAGTGAGTAAACAAGCTGTGTGATTTATGGCTGACTTTGTTTAAACCACGACAGTCCTGCAACACTTCCTCGTGACTGTATGCCATAGAACATACATGTCAAAGGATTTGGTCTTAGCCTGGTTTCCTGAAGGAAAAGTTTTATGCCATGGTGGTTCATATGCACATGTGTCCTGCTCATCCTTAGTAACCTTGAAGCCTCCAATCACTCGGTGACATCTGACAGAGCAGCAGAGTATTCACAGAGATCAGTTCTGGGAAAGATCCTGAAGGTACACATGGGAGAGACCTGTTTTGGGGGGGAGAACTTCAGAGGTCTACCAAAGCTGGAAAACGTGGGGAAAGAGCGGTCAGGCACTCCAATGCATGTCTCTTCCTTTTTATCTCGTCCTCTGCCTATCCTCTCCTCCATTTGTTGATCTTGTGTCTAATAAGTGATAGTAAGTATGATAAACTCACACTTCAGCCATGACATAACACAACTGAAATCTTTCCACCACAAGATACAAAGTAATTGAAACCCAGGCTTTCTGGCTTCTGACTGGAGACATGAGGTATTCAGAGTGTCTCAGCAAATTCGGTGCTTCTGATGCTCCACTAACCGAACCTTTATTTTATATGTATTGAGTCAAATTTTAAAGAACAAACAAACTTTTCAGAGATGTTCAACTGTAAAGACTGTAATTGTAGATGATAACATCCTTATTCCTTCGAGAAAACTCTTAATGGCATCAGGCAATCCAACTCCTGTAGTTTTTTTCCCAGCCATATGGGAAAAAAATTGCCTTGTCTTGCCTTACAGGTACTTGTTTTATAGGTTTTTTATTAGTTTGTTTTTGTCTTGGCCTTTCTGTATTTATAGCATTTTCTTCTTTAGTCCTCCTTATATTTAGGATTAAAACTCAATACCCACACTAGGTGAAGAAGTTTGCTGAATTAATCCGTTGTTGGTTAGATCCCTGATGTGGGTTCTATTTTGTTCTTGAATGCTTAGGAATTACTGAAATTTCAGTGGAGACTTTTAATGAGAAGCTGGAAGTCCACTGATTAATTAATATATTGTAGTCTCTTTCACTTGGTTTAAGTTGTATACCACTGCCTGGGGGGACATATCTCTTAGGCTGTCTGGCAGCAGCCTCATTATTCACAGAAATGGGTAACTTCTTCAAGTAAAATCTTTTCATGGATCTTAAAAGAGAAATTTTAACTTTGAGCTCTTTAGTTTTGTTAGCATCTTTTTGTGTTATTGTTGTAACACCAGGACCCTGAGGTCTACTCTAAAAGGTCATACCACTTTGTGCTATGCATCGTTAGGACTTGCAGTTCAAATATGTTTGGATCACGAGCGACACAGACGTGAAACATTAAAACAGCAAATATTGAAGTTTAAGTGGATGAAGTTCCTCCCTAGCAGTCACTTCAGAGACAAATTCTGGAGGGAGCAGTTTTCAGATACTTTTCGCAAAACCTGCAATTCAAATTTATAACCTACAGTCACTGGAGTTCAGATCCATAGACACCTCTACATGTCCAGTTGTCCTAGGTTCAGCAGTAGCAGTTATTTTTGTCTTTCTTAGTAGCTGCTGCTGTGTTTTTTGACTTTCAGCCTGGGAACAATGCTGATAACACCGATGTTTTTAGTTGTTGCTCAGTAATATTTCCTCTGACCAAGGACTTTCTGCTTCTCATGCTCTGCCAGGGAGGAGGGGAAACCGGGAGGAAGCAGAGACAGGACACCTGACCCAAACTGACCAAAGAGGTATTCCATACCACAGCACGTCATGCCCAGTATATAAAATGGCGGCAGTTACCCGGAAGGGCTAGATCGCTGCTCAGGTCAGTCTGGGTATTGGTCAGTGGGTTGTGAGCAGTTGTATTCTCTTCCCTTGTTATTTCCGTTCTCATTATTATCATTGGTGGTAGCAGCAGTGGTCTGTGTTATACCTTAGTTACTGGGCTGTTCTTATCTCAACCCATGGAAGTTGCATTCTTTCCATTCTCCTCCCCATCCCTCTGGGAGCTGGGGGAGGAAGGTGGGGGAGTGAGCAAGCAGCTGCATGGGTCTGGGTTGCCAGCTGGGCTTAAACCACAACACCAGTTTATGCCCAGAGCCTCCCCTTGAACTCAAGAAGATAATAGACACTCAAATAAGACCCAGTGGTTAGTTTTATAAAGGCAGTCAGATTCAAAATTTGTTGGTAGTGTGTGATCTAAAAAAATTCACCAAAACCTACCAGCTGTGATTTTCTGGCCATGGGAATGGCTGGGGGGGGCGTAACTCGGTGCTAACTCTGGAGACCAGCTCCAACTCTGAAAGATACCCTCTGTCTAATTTAGTCTCCTTGTAGTTTCAGGAATGTAATGTAAGAACTCACTCTACATTTTGAAAAATTATGCTGACTTTTTAAAACACAAATTAGTATGACATGATATTGTGTGTTTATATTTTCAGGAGTGCATTCGCTGGAGAATAAAATAGTTGTTGAAAATTTGTAAAAACTATGTAACAATTTTGTGTCATGTTACGTAATATTCAGCTGAAAGATTTTGACAACATGCGATGATAAATATGATGTAAGAAGAATAGGACAGGAGAGGAGAGGACGGGGCAGGACAGGACAAAGAGGACAGGTATTCAAATATGTTGCTGAGTGCCCTGAAAGAACATAGTTTTCATAGGGTTGTAATCTGTACTCACATCAGCTGGCAGGATAACAATAGGTATACTACATGACCACGTTTCTTCAAAGGGGTTTCATTTCTCAGAGGTGTGAAAGTTGCTGTAGGTTATTCAGCAATATGGGGTTATTCCATCTGTCTTACCAGTTCTTTTTTTCCCCTCTTTTCTTATTTCCCCAGTAATTTTCACCTCTGGTACTTCACATTAGGAGGTCTTTGTCTTCACTGTCATTGACTTTTGGAATCGTTTGCTCCCTGTAGTGTAAACTATACTTATGGAAATGTGCCATCATTTTGCACATACCTCCTGCAATATGAAGAAATCATATCAAATACACCACGATTCTTTATATTGGATATTCTCAGTAGGACATTTAAGAAACAAAGTGAAAATCAAGTTAGTTTAGTTGCTTGACCCAGAAGTTTCCAATAAAAGTGCCCCTCAGCAGAATTTGCGTGCCTCTGTTGCACAAACATGTGTTAGCAGTTGTTGGCATTAAAGGCTGGCTTTGACATATTTCTCTATAAACAGTTATTTCTCACTAGGGTATTTGAAATTCTCTCATGTTATAACTTGAATTTTACATTTCTAGTACCTTGAAAGAGCTCAGGAATGATCTACAGAATCAATGGGTATTATAGAGATGTTTAGGAAAGAAAAATAGTGTCGATACTTGGAAAATGATGAAAAATTCTCCAATTTCCTGCATAGCTGTAAGATTTATTGTTCCCACCATTCTCTGTGTGAAGAGAATATATATATATATATATATATAAATTCCTCCAATAACTTTCAAGTTGGTTTGCGGAATTTGACATGGAGGTAGAGGAATTAGATACACCATTTTTTAACAGGTTTGAAGTTGATAAGTGACTTTGTAAAATGGGGACCAGTAAGAGACAGACTGACAATTTCATCCTCAGTTGTGAAATAGGTGTTCTGAGTTTCAACAGAGGCAAAAGCATTGGTCAGAGCTTTGTTAGCAAATTCAAACATAATTCTTCGGTAATAAATCACACTTCGCTGCTTCTACTGTTCGCAGAACTCTTCGGTATATGTTTATTTTAGGGCTCTGTGCCTGACATAAATTTGGGGCTGTTTTTCAAGCAGTGACAGTGATATATTGGTATGACTATGCTGGCTCCCACAATTGGGACTGTAGACATGCTGAACAAACAGAACTTCATGTTTCTTTTCTTAAAAAAAATCACCTATCATGAAATTCATCTATGGTCAGAGTCCATAAACATGGTTTACTGTTGACCACAGGGGCTATGAAAGAGTACACTCAAGAACATTTGCTGCAGGGTGAATTTCAATTAGTAGTGTGGTCCAGCTGAATTTCTTTTCTTTTTCCTTTTTTTTTTTTTCTTTTTTCCCTGATGATCTAAGTTAAGCTGTATCAGGATTTTCTGAGCAACATTGGACTGTATTAGATCTTCTAGGCAGGCCATCAGTGCGAAGACAAATGACCCTAAAAGCAGCCTTTTCCTTTCCATACTTTATTTCTGCTGAAGTGAGAGAACTGTTTCATAGAATAAAATTAAGGAAAAATATTTTGTTTGTCCTGAAAGTGTAGTATCAAAAAAGTGTCCATCATTGCCTTGAACAAGGTAGGAGAGAGTAGGGACATGGTCAGAAATGTAGTTCAGAAATGGGGAGCTCTTGGAGACTGATGTTTCCTATGTGGGCCAGCAGGACTTTTGTGTGCAAGTCTTAGTGCTCAGAAAGTGAAAAGAAAGGGCACAACACAGGATAGGGATACTAGGGGAGGAGCAGGGGGAGACGCAGGAGGTGAACCATCAGCACACCAGTGGGATAGGATGACCACAAAAGCACAAGCCATAACAGGCTGGGTATTGCAGGAAGGAGGGAGGGATCAGGTGCTAGTGCAGGTGTAGAAGAAGAGAAAATGAGTAACCTGGAAAGCAGTGAGAGGATGAATGGCAGAGACACAAGGATATTGAACACACAGAGGAATGGAACACGCAGAGGAATGGAGGACAACAATGTACATTTGCTTTTGCTAGCAAATACTTTCAAAGCCCACTAGTTGACCACATTTCTTGTCCCTGGCAGCAGCTGGTCCATATAGAATAAAGAGACTAGTTACTTCTTAGCCAGGGAGATTACATACCAGGGTGGATTTGAAAGATGTTGCTTCAGTTCTATGCCCACTGATACTAATTTTTGAAGACAACCCGAATTTTGGTGTTCCAGTGCATTTGAGTAGCTGACTTTGTAAACTTAACCTTGTGTTCATCTCATACTGTGTGAGTGTGTGTGTGTTAATAGAGATATATGATTAAGGAGAAAATGCCAGAAAGCTAAGCCTATCTATAAACTATGCAGCTGGCACAAATCCTGAACTAAGAGATACAAGGTTGTTGCTTCTTGCTTCTTCTCTACCCACCACCAGATAAAATGCGATGTTTTCCTAAACTGATACACATTGTTGGCAAGGCTAATTGAGAATAGAAACTCAAGGACAGGTTTTTTGTTGTGCCTGCTGTTTAGATGGACCAACAACTCACTGTTACAAATACAGTCCTTTCACCCACTAAAAATGACTTTTTAAAATATGAAATGTGGGTGTGGAAAAAAAAGGTGGAGCAAAAATGGTTGTGAATGCTGCTTATATTTTTACGATGGTGTTCTGAAGTAAAGCCAGAACACCAAAGCTCTGAATATTACAGTTAGAAAACGCAGACTGAAATAACTTTAAATCTCCTTCTTTAGACCCCTTTACATCCTACCTTGTCTATGATAACAGCAGACTCTCTGATCTTCCTTCAAGTTATACACACACAAATTGCTAAAGCCATTTTTTCCCTTTTGACCTGATTGTGACACTTCCAGCCTTGAAACGTTACTTATGCTGCCGTCTTCTCTCCGTTCTTTTCTCTTCTGTGCTACCTCCTTCAAAGACCCACACAATTCTCTTATTCCTTACTTAATCCCTCTGATAGGCTTCCAAATGCCCTCACTCCTTTGCAGGTGCTTCCCAGTCTTTTCTGACAGCTTAGACAACAGTTGGCTGCTATAGTTCCCATTGTTTGCAAGATTTTACAGTGTTTGGAGTCAGATCTGGACAAGCAGAGAAAATATCTTGCATTGTGCAATGTTTTTTTTAGGAAGATTTTTCTAAAGCTTCCTGTGAAACTTTTTGCTTTTCAAAAAGGAAAATATGGAAACAAATTTGAAACATATGTGAGTTCTTATGCTGATTGTGGAAAGGCTGTGTAGAAGCTTGTTGGAGAGCGATGGTGTCCGGGGATGTACACAAACTTTGCCTTTGCCTGGAATGTGTTTTTTGAGGTTTGTTTATCAGTGGCACGAACTGCATTTGAAATGAAAAAGTGCTAAAATTATCATTCCACACTTACTTAGATCTCATGATCACCATCTAGAGAAAAAGCTTTTCCTACCATATGTGAGAACAAAGCATGGTTGATAAAGATTATATTTGACAGAAAGAATATGGTCACTAGTTAGACACCTAGTAAAACTGCAATAGCTGTCTGTTCCAGAAACCCTTTCCTTTCAAACCATGAGGAGCTTTGGATGGAATGGTATGATACCACCTCTTCTAATATAATGAAGAATAAGTAAAAAAAATGAAAGGAGAATGCATTTTTTTTTTATGTGTCTTCAAAGTTTGTCTGTGCATCACCGTGACCTTTTCTCTTCTTACCCACCAAACATGAAATTAAAGGCTTTGCTTTAAGAGACCAGCTTCACAGGCACCCTACTGGTGAGGTAGAAGGTGTGCACCTAAGTCAGTGGACTGGATCCCCATATTTTGCTGCAGGTCATATCATACCTGATTGATTCCCTTTGGCTGCACGGTTCTCCGTGGGAGATAGATGTTTCTGGAATTACAACAAACCAAGTTACCCAGACACACATGCTCACAAAGTGTGCCTGCTTTTACAAAGTGAAAAAGCTTTGACCAATAGGAATACCACTAAACTTTAAGGTGCACTTTATTTCATTGATGAACTTTTAGGTGTCTCCTGCAGTAATGGTTTTGTAAACTGTAATCATTGACATCACTTACTTAGGATTTACAAGAGAGACTAATACTCTCTATTTTTTTCAGACTGATACAGGGATAAATAGCTGGTGTTGAAGAAGCAAATCAGGATCTTCATGGAGAAGAAAATAAAAAGGAGAAGAAAATAAAAAGTAGAAGAAAAAAAAAAAAAAAAGAATGGTGCGTGGGTTTTATAACCAGCAAGGCATTTTTCTGAAGTGCCTGTAAAAGTACGTGGTGTGATGTGACTGTTTTATAAGAGGGAAGGGTGATGTGTGGGCTCCATTACATAATATTATTGCAGAGTTAATCAGCAAAAGGGCACAAGGGAAAAAGGATATAATGGAAATCAATTCACATCGTATACCACTTTATAAAATCAAAAATTACAGTGTTTGCTCAAAACCTCCTCTATAACAGGATTAACTACCAAGAAAATTAAAAATTATGTAAGAGGAAAAGCTGAAGAGATAATCCAGGATGTTCCAGAGGATTTTGAAGATATCTCTGTACTGTTAACGAACTTGTCATTAAATCTAGCAATTTAATGAGCTATGTTGTCCACTGGTACAAGTAGGTACAGTTCCATGTACACACTTAATACATTCTTTACTTTGACGTAGATCTAAGAATGATATATATAAGTGTTGTGCAGTGTACTCCTGTTTTGAAGGCAGTATATCTGTGTTGATTAAAAAGCCAGGGATGTGGTTCATAAACCATTACTTTCAGGGATGTCTGAAGCAAGTGTTTGAAATCCTGCTTTGTACTCTCAGTGATGTATAGCTCTGACTTGTTTCTGCAGCTCCATTTTTCTGTTGGTGTTTGGTGTTGTCAGACATTTTGACACATTCTACTTTTTTTATTGCCTGAAAGACAATGAAATAGTAAATAAGAATAAAATGAGCCAGTTGTCTTCATAAGAAAAATACTTTAGGAAAGGTGTTGTAATTTCCTTGATAGCTAAGTTGTGCTTATTGAATTTGCATGAATATCCTTGAGGAGTTCTATGAATGTATGAATATAAAGACAATTTTGGTCCACCTTCATGTCACAAGTCACACTAGGAGCAGCACGTAAATAAGAGGTGATTCTTGACTAGTTTCTTATCATGTGGTCTGTTACAGTTAGTTTAATGTGCTAGGAATGTGTTACAAAACTCAATGAGTGATTGCTGCCCTTCCCTCTGTGTTTTGTCTGCTTTTTATTACTTCCTACTCCTGGAGCTTTCATGAAGCAAATTCAATGCTGTCCTTTTTACCTCTCCTTGAAGTTTGCTGCTCCAATAAATCTCTTCTTTCCATGAATAATATCCACTTTCTTTCTTAAAATATTAATTTGTGCTTCACTTTGGGCTTGTCTTGCCTCAGCCAGTTCTCTTTACAACTCAGCATAGGTCTCTTCCTCTAAACGTGAAACGGGTACAATCGTCTCTATGTTTTATAATGTCCTAATTACTGTACTCACAGGTTACTGTGTTATAACAGTATGCCAGAGGGTCAATGAATCTTTAAAGTAAAATGAGGAGATTCATCTTTATGAGATCTAATTAGAAGGTAAAGTTGATGAAGATGGGTGCAGGGGGGGAGGGAGAGAAAGCCAGTAATAAAGTCTGATACCTTCAAAAGCTGTCAAAGGAAGTCATCTAATTTCTTTCTTAGTACTAGCTGGACTTCCCCAAGAGGTGTGGGGATCTTTGTGAAAGCACCTTGGGAGCTGGAAGCTTCCAAGTGGCACTTCCTTGTGGAAGCCAAGGATCTAGAGATGTACATTGTTGTAACAACTCCCAGCAGGAGGGACAGAAAAAGCCAGAGAAACAGTAAGAAGCTTGAATGTTTGATTGTATGGTGTTGGTGGGCTAAACAGACACTGGGAAAACAAACGGAGTATGTTTGCTGATGCCTTCTCTGGTAATGCTTCCTGGGTACCATGTGCCAGAGGAGGGAAATCTACCTATTAACATGCCTGTACTGGAGAGCTGGAAGTAGAGACAACTTGTAATCCTCCAGGGGGTCCTGGTGGATAGGAGGATGACCATGAGCCAGCAATGTGCTCTTGTGGCCAAGAAGGCAAATGGCATCTTAGGGTGCATTAGAAAGGGAGTGGTTAGTAGGTCAAGAGAGGTTCTCCTCCCCCTCTACTCAGCCTTGGTGAGGCCGCATCTGGAATATTGCGTCCAGTTCTGGGCCCCTCTGTTCAAGAAGGACAGGGAATTGCTTGAAGGAGTCCAGCGCAGAGCCACAAAGATGGTTAAGGGAGTGGAACATCTCCCTTATGAGGAGAGGCTGAGGGAGCTGGGTCTCTTTAGCTTGCAGAAGAGGAGACTGAGGGGTGACCTCATCAATGTTTACAAATATGTAAAGGGTAGGTGTCAGGATGATGGAGCTAGGCTTTTTTCAGTGATATCCAGTGATAGGACAAGGGGCAATGGGTGTAAACTGGAACATAGGAAGTTCCACGTTAACATCAGGAAGAACTTCTTTACTGTAAGAGTGACAGAGCACTGGAACAGGTTGCCCAGGGGGGTTGTGGAGTCTCCTACACTGGAGATATTCAAGGCCCGCCTGGACAAGTTCCTGTGTGATGTACTGTAGGTTACCCTGCTCTTGCAGGGGGGTTGGACTAGATGATCTTTTTAGGTCCCTTCCAACCCTTGGGATTCTGTGATTCTGTAAGGCAAAGAAACCCACATAGCTTCTGTTGGAGGCTGTAGACAACAGACTTTTACTGATACCATATACAATGGGATCTCTACATTTTTATGGAGGCTTTCTGTTGGGATTTTGAAACATTCTGAAGCACTAAGAAAAATAATGGCTCCAAGATTGAGTAGTTCTGAATCATTTAATTATGGTGGTGTTTTTAAGAATTGTACATGGACTAAATATTGATGTTGTCCTCCTCCATGTAGCCTTAGGCAGAAAAAATCATGTTAAGTTTGGATAGTGTTTGTTAATACCTCTGAATTGTATATGAAAAAGAAATTGCAGTGTACTGATTTCCTTCAATATTACTGATTCGGTACTAAAAATAGAAATAAATTATTACTATTATTTTGTGTTCATATTCTTCACTGGAGTTTATGTAAGCAGGTCCCCAGGTATATGTGTAGAAATACACATGAAATACATACTTCTGAATTCTGTGTGAACTGAGTACTGAGATTTATTTTTTTTCCACAAATGAAGTTTGCTTAAAAGGGCAAGACTGTCATTTTGATTTTCATACATAAATCTCATTTCCCACTTTAGATGTGTGCATTTTATTCTCAGATTCTTTCATCCTTTTGTCAGCAGTGAACAGTTCCTAGATACTCTCTGGACCCTAAGCACAGATAGGATTCATACCTACTCCATAGTATTTGGGTGTTTGCTAGGCACAAATAAAATCTGTTATATTTATTAAATTATTTGCATGAGAAATTAATTTTCCTGATTTTATTTTTCTGGTTTTCTGTGGTTTTGTTAGTTAGTTAGTTTGTTTTGTTTTAGGAAGAATGGAGTTAATAAATCTTCTACAATTTAATTTTCATTACTTCTTGGCCCCATAATTACAAAGCGCAAAGTGTCTGTATTCTTTGGAGGAAATTAATCTTTTAGAAAAATTCTCATCCGTTATATGGACCATGAATCATAAAAGAGTTTGCCAGGTAAGTTCATGGCATTGTCTGTCAGGATAGGTCAACAAAATTATTGCTGCTTAGCCCGGTATATGAGCCTGGTACCTCGATGCTTTTAAAGTGTGGGCATCTTGCTGGGGTGGGTCAGCCATGGAGAAAACAGCAGCCACGATGCTTTGAGAATGCCAAGTAGACCTACAGCCTTCAAATGACTGTTCAAAAACTTTGTGTGCTTTCAGGAAGATATAGAACCCCATAGGTACCAGCACTATCCTAAATTTTGAGCATTGCTACAGGTTGTTCATCTCAGCTGGCCTTTCTGCTGCAGCACTTTGTTGACTTCTGTTGGCAAGCATGGTGTGCAGAGGAGAATGTCTAGTTGAATTTCATTCTTACTTCAGGGTGCCTCAGGGTGTTGCTGTTGAAAAACCATTCCCTACCAGAAACAAGCAGCAGTTTTGAACTTCAGGTCAATATATAAAGGTCAGTATTAAAAGATTTTTTACTTATAATGTGAACATATTATTCAGAACCATGTAGAGAAATGTTTGGGCTGCCAAATTTGCCCAGCAGGTCTGGGGTTGAAAGGTTGCCTTAGGTGAATGACACTGCCCTAAAATGGCTGATGATAGGGCCGTTTAAGCAGATTATCAGTCACTGGGGTTGTGTTGTTTTGGCTTGGTTTGGGGTTGGTGGTTTTTTGTGGGGTTTTTTTTGTTTGCTTGTTTAGGGTTTTTTTATTTGTTGTTGTTGTTTTTTGTGGAGGAGAGACTTCAGCAAATATTTCATCCCTAAATCCTCTGCATGACTGAAGTCTTTCTAAAGGAGCTGAAGCATGTCAGGGTTTGCTGTAAGATGACATAGCTCAGTAGAGCAGCAAACACAGCTGGTGGGAATGACTGTTTATATAAAATTAAGATAAATCTAAATCCATAAGATTTGTCCTTTATCAAGATCTTTGAGATAGATACCCACATTTGTGAGAAAGAATGGGGAAATGGGAGAATAAGAATGAAGAGGACTGAGGAAATTTTTGCATGCTTCTAAGAAATGGGGGTGGTTTCTGTGGATGTCACATGTGTCAGTGTCCTTGAAGCAGTCTGCCATCAGTGATCAGATCAATTCCTAGTCAAGAGATGCAAAAGACTTCTGTAAATCTAAAAGACAGAAATTGATTTTTTTTCCTATCATAATGGAGGGGAAAGAATTTGGGTAAAAGTTGAAGAAAAGAGATGATCTCACGTGTGGAAGTGACCTGTGGAAGAAAAGTACTCAGCTGAAGAACACAGAATACAACACATCAGTCCTTCATAAAGCAGTTTTCTGTAGATTGGATTAAATATACTTTTATCTTGCTGAAATATAAGTTATACTGCTATAAGACTTGCACAGCTTAGATGTCTATAGTGTTTCGCATTTATCTTTCCTAAGCTTTTGCTAGAGTTTTACTAGTCTTCTGCACAGCAACATTTTTATTAGTCTGGCTTACGTAGTTCACAAGCCTATATTTATTGTCCATTTTATGATAAAGCAAGGGGCCTACTGTCATTGTTCTCTTTTCCAGATGTTGGTGTAGCGCCACTGAAACTGTTATTTGGATTAGGTTTGTAAAAATATTAAGAGCTGAACTTCCACTTATAGGTGAATAATGTGTAATAGTTTGTATATCTTCTATGAATTTTCTAAATTCATTGAAGCAGTGAATTTGACCTCTGAAATTAAAAAGATACTCTTTTGAAGTTATTTGGGAATTTGGTCATTCATTTCTGAGGACCTGCAGTTTCAGCTTAGATAGACTTGATTGACTGCCCAAAAGCTTGTCCCTTTAAGCTGTGTTCAGGTTGTCTGTACCAATATTCTCAGGGCATACATTTCCCCATACATTGATAACATCATTTTCTTAAAAAAGCAGCGCCAGCTCAATGTTGTGGACAGACGAGATGGAAGACTGGTTAGCAAACAGTGAATGCCAATCCTCATCTGTACTGAACTCCTTGAAAAGTCCCATTAGCTGAATGCTTAATGCTTAGCCTTAATGAAATGGTGGTGTCTTGTCATTACAGTGTCTGAACAACTCTCAAGCCTCAATGGCTGTATGGTGGAGGGTTATTACCACATCTTTTTCATTAAGGAAGAAAGAGAACAAATGAGGTTGTCCTTTAGCAAGTAAGATTTGTCCAGAGGAAATTTGTAGGCAGGCTGGGAATTGGGTTTACCTTGAGGGCCAGTCCAGTGTTTTAGCAGAAAGACCAGGGATATTGCAATTACACAGTCAGAAGAATAAAATGAAATCGAAAAGGTTTCTAGTTCATAAAAGACATATGACACACAGATAACTAACCTAAACCTTCCAGACTCATTATAGGCAAAACATCTTATTCTGATCCACAATTCTGCTTTTCCAAATTGCAAACAAGTTATCTGCCCCTAAGTCAAATGGCCGTAACAATGTGTGGGCTAACGGTCTGAAATAAAAATCAATTTCACTGGTTAATTATCAGTTAATCAGTTACAGTTCTTTCAAAAGTGCACTAATGAAGTTGCTGTGATTATAAATGTATGGATATTGGGTCCCTGGGATTTCCAAAGTGACAGATCTTTCCATCCCCTTAGTCATACTAGGAGCTTCTTTAAATTCCCTTGCTAATGTTACTCAAGACATTCTACTGAAATGTGCCCTCTATTTCAAGCTGGAGGCAAATTAGTGCCAAATTATGTGCTTTCTCTGTGCTTAGCTGATGTGTAATATTTTAAAATATCATTCTGAAAAGACTCTAACTGTCACAACAAATTTTTTTTTGGTAAACAGAATCTTCAAATTTCTTTTAGTGCTTTATTTTCAGTCAATGCATGCTATTGAAATGCATGAGAGGAAACAAAATGCCTGTAATTTAGTAAAATGTTCACTTAAGGAACCAGTGTTTTTGCTATGAGCATTTTGTAACAATTAGGATGTTTCTGCGTTTCAATCAAGGCAGTATATGCTCGTTCTGTACACCTGGATTTTTGTTTAGGTTAATATATCTCGTTCTTCCTTTCAAGACTGTCTTGAAAGATTTCTTGAGTAATTTCGATTTTGGTTTTTTTTAATTTTTTTTTTCTTTTTCCTTTTATTTTGGCACAACTCGTCTAAGCTCCAGCCACGAGGAAAGCATTACTATTCTGTAATATGCAGGATTAAGGCATCCCTTAGAAAGCTGGTAAGTTAGCACAAAGTTTTGCAGGCGTAGGACTGGGAGAGAGGAAACAAGTGATAGGAGAAAAAATACGAAGAAAAAGAAGGAATGTTTTTCCTAGGGAATCAGAAGTTTGCTTTTTGTTTGGGCTAGAAAGTAAAATCAGCATGAAAAGTTCCAAAGACATGTAAATTATGTGAGTTTGGAAGGCTTCATCTTTACACCTGCAATGGAAATGATCATTTGAATCCCTTCATCAGACCCAGTGACACCTCCTGCAGTGCCCTGGAGCCTCTGCCTATGCTCCAGTCACTGCTGTGAATCACACAACTCCTCAGACTGTGGCACACACACAGTGTCTCCTCTCCTGGGTAAACAAAATCAGAATCACAAAATCACAGAATGGTTTGGGTTAGAAGGGACCTTAAAGACTATCTAGTTCCAAACAGGACCCATGGGAGTCCTGAGAGACTACTGTTTCCGTATATTGAGCTGAAGCTTTAATAGTAGATTGGTTAATGTCACCTTGGTCTGAGTCCTTATGTTGGATTTTTTTTTTTTTTAAGTGAAAAATTCTCCTGTATCTTTACCTTCCCTAAAAGTGAAACAAGCAAAATAATAATTACTGAGGTATCTTCAGATTATGCTATGAATAAATATAGTTTCAAAAGGCAATTGGCTGTAGTAGCACTGCCAGAACGCAAATGAGTCTGAAACACGAACTGACTTGGCCAAGATCATGTAGAAGCCAATAGTGCAAATGTTGAGCCACACATCTTGAAGATCTTGTCCATACAAACCCTTAAATTGATCTAAAAGTTGGAATTCATCTGGTACCCTCTCCAGGAAGATGCAGGGAAAAGGATTTTTTTAGTTGTGCAATGCCTTTCATCTTAGAGAAAAATAATCCTGAATGGAATAGGAAAACGCTTCTTTTCTCTTTGTCTTCCTTTTCTTTTCCTTTTTTTTTTTTTTTTCCTTTAGTTTTCCATTTCTTTTGTTCTTTTCAGATGCAGGCAGACTATGAAGTATTTGCAGTCTACGTATTAGCAAGGGTTATTCCCCATCTCTGCTAATACATTTAGTGAAGACAAATTTGCATGATTTCTGCCAAGAGATTTCATATTGGGCAGAAGATAATGTTAAATTTCATAGATGCCAGTGATAATTTCCAATGGGAATTTACTACATTGGCTTCATTTTGTGTTTCTGAAACTCTCATTGCAGCTGTGCCAGGCTGTATATGGCAGTTCTGGAAAAGCAAGAGGCTCAGTGGGGTTTTCAGAATCCCCAGCTTAATGGGCTTTGTTAACACAAAATAATAGCAGAAAGCAGTCAGGTTAGAGAGCTGCAAGTAGTCTAACAGAGGATACCCACAGTGGGGATGACTCGAGTTGGCTTGCTCCCCATGGCAGTGGAAGACCTCTGGAAATCCTGCTGCTGCCTGTGCTGCCCATGTGTTGCATGTGTTGCCCATGTGCTGCACAGGCATGGAGGGCTGTGGGGCAGAGCTGAAGGCAGGCAGAGAAGGAGGAGGAGAGGAAGGCACTTCTATCAGGGTCTGCAGAGAGGTAGTCAGGATCACCAGCTAAGGGCAAATCTTGAAAGAGATGTAAGTAAATCTTGAAAAATTATAGGTGTCTTGTGAAGGGGTACTGCTGAAGTAAACGTTCAGTTTCTCTAGTTTAAGCAGAGGGGCAGCTGGGCTTTCTTTGAAAGCCAGAGAAATCCTGGCTGCCTGTACTTTAGGCATCTGAATTAAGTGCTTGGTTCCTCCCCAAGCTGGATCTATAACTCTTCAAGCTTTAAGCTCCACTGAGTGGAAAATAGGAACAGATGAATGAGGCAGAAGTAATAACTTCTCCCCTCTGTAAGAAAGTGTGTAATACAAGTACTAACCAAGGAGGGGAGAGTCTTCAGCTCTTGTGCTTGTTCCCAGGCTTTTAGCTCTTTTGTTTTCTAGGTTGCAACCCATGATGACTCTGGCATAAAACACATAGCCAGTTTAAGGGCCAGATGCCGGTTTCTATCTGACAGGAATGTGCCCTAACTACCTCTAACCTAAGACTCTTAACTGTCAAGGTGGACAAACCTGTGAAGCATGACTGAGCAGACAGCTTTCATTAACCAGATCTGTTGTCCACCGTTTGAAAGAATTTTAAGTATATTCTGGAATGAACCACTAAAAATCAATTTTGCACATTCCTTACATTTAAATTGTGCTTGTGATAACCATGACAACCATTATAGCTAAAAAAATTAGAGTGGAGAAAATACACACTTGTTTTAAATTAATGGATGGAAACTAAAACAGGAAAATGTGATAGAAAGAGCCTAAGGCAAGTAATTATTACCACTCAGGACCACTTTCGTGTTTAGTAGAATCTTCTTTCTTCGTTGACTATCATTTATATTTCTATGCATTCCAGCTAATTTTCCACTAGTATGCCAGAATATTAGAGTAGTTTTTGTAGTCTGCTTTCTTTAACTGAAAAAAAATCCAGATATAGTCTAATAAAAAAGTTCCAATTTCTAGTCTGATTCATGCACAAGAGCTCAGACTCTGAAGGCTACAGAATGAGATATATACGGTTTCACATGGCTTTCAAGGGGTGAAGGAACAGAGAGATGCCTACATATCCTTCAAGAAGTAGTCTCACCATAAACAAAGTTTAAGTGGTTGTAAGGATATTTATGCTTTAATGGAGTAGTTTTAAAGATATCTAGAGACCTGCCAGTGTAGGTACACACTGAGGAGTGTGTACCACAACAGCTAAGCAGGCTAAGTAAATAACTTGTGTAATTTCTGTGGTATTCAGCCACCTACCATATTGAGCCAAGTTAATAAAACTCCCTAGCTGTTCTCTGTGCATTGATATATCAAACATGCCTGTGTTCTTATAGTTTCAGCCTTAAGTATTAATATCAACTATGAAAACAACATCTGAGCATGCCATATTCTAGCCATACTGCATAGAATTTACCATGGGATTGATGGATAAAATTAGGGGCAAAACTATGGTATTGTTGCTAAAGTGAAAATACCTTGTATAGCTGTAGAGGTAAGACACCATTTAGGATTATATCGACAGCAATGACTCACTTGAAATCCATGCCAGTGAATATGGAGTGGTGAGGGATAAGTCTGGTTGTTCTGACAAAGCCTCACAAATACTGTTGGGCAAGAATGAGCTTTTCTCTCCAGCAAGTCTTTTGACTGCAACTGGCTAAGAGAAAATCATAGCCACTGCTTGGAGGGGAGACTACAATTCGTGCATGTCTGAGTCCCTTAAGAGAGACACTGGAAAAAGCTGGAGGGTAGGCAAAAAATGAGAAGCAGAGAGCTGAACTAAAATACTTTACCAGGAGGCTATTGCCTTTAAAATAATAATGGTTTTATTTCACTAAAATTTTCTTACTTCTAATTAGAATTGGATAGGCATGTGCTGTAAGAATGATTTTGATATAAAAAGCTGTTTCTCCATCAGCGTGTTCCTGCATGTGAGTTGCATAAGTCTCCATTCTCTCGCATGGTGTGGGCTTACCAGGAGAGAAAATAAGATCACTTGGCTTCTGAACAGAACAGAGTACCATGAATGGGAAATGGAGTTTTGGACTGAATTGACATTTAGCTAGTGTTTGAGGTATATTCAATAAACCAAAATTATTATTTTTTTTTTTTTTAACTTGGGAAATATTCTGTCAACACAAACCCTTTAAATAGCTGATTTTTTTTTCTTTTTTCTTCTGTTCAGCAGCAACCAAAGAAACTCTTTTCACTACAGGGTTAAAGAAAAAGACAGGTTTTGATACCCCCTAGGATGGTGATTCTGATATTAAAAACTCACAAATTACTGAAGAAAAAATGCCCCTTCCCCAACCAAGCCATTCACTAAAAGAGTTTCCTACACTATGAGTCTTTCTGGTCTTCTGCAATGGAGAGCTCTGAGTGAGCAGCTCATCGACCCCAGTTGGTAACACCTCAGTGCAGGCTCAACAATGGTAAGGATTTCCTTGCTTTTTTTGCAAATGAAACCTAGGAATCCTGTTCCTGGATAGATGCGTGAGGAAACCACTGTTAACGCTTGCGATTTTTAATTGACAAACCTCATAAAACTTTTAAAGGCATGTGTGTTAATCCAGACACTGAAATGAGAATATAGGCCAGCTAAAGAGTCAGCCTTTCATTTTTGTGTAAAGCTTTAGCTTTGGATAGAACTATTC
The DNA here is from genome assembly GCF_037157495.1 of Lathamus discolor. Lineage (NCBI taxonomy): Eukaryota > Metazoa > Chordata > Aves > Psittaciformes > Psittacidae > Lathamus > Lathamus discolor. The sequence goes on from NC_088887.1 coordinate 45,274,843, forward strand.
TAGATAAACTTACTACCTGATCATAACTTACCTAAAAAGTCTAGTTAGAAATTCAGGATATTTACATCCAGAGATGCAGGGGGTTTTTATAAATGGTTTAAATATTTTCTTCAGGTAGTGAATAGAGTCAAAAACTTACAAATATTTTTCATAACTTATAAAAGAGGCTAAATGCATGTAACATATTCCCTAGAAACTGTTTTGGTGGTGTCCACCATTATGTCTTTTTTTCCATTTGACAATGATGGTAAAAATTATTGAATTGAAATTCTTGCAAAAGAGTTTCACTGAAAGTGAGATTAAGGCAAAATCACCAAAGGGAAATTGAAACAGCCCCTCCTTTATATCTCTTTCTCTGCAGCACAGTTATATTTCAGTAATTTTGTTTAGCATGTTTTTATATATTGTTAATTTGCGGCCTGCTGAATAATTATGTAAGAGATACTGTGCTGTTGCTGGGAAAAGTTTCTTGCAACTGCAAACAGCAGGAAAACATAGTTACTAAAAACTGATAAAATATCTGTATTTTTACTGCAAAATAACTAGTAGCTATTATTGACACTGCTTAGAAGTCATTTAATTTACTTTGCTTTCAATTAGGGTTGTGCATACAGAAAAATTTGCTTTGGATTTTGCTGCTAGCTGAAAAAAAGCAGAGTGAGAGATACAGCACTTCAATGTGGCATTTATGGAAAAACCACCACATATTACTGCTAGAGCTAGTAAATCTGCCTATGGCTAAGTCTGTTTAATGTTTGCCATTTGCCCTATTTTCATTGGTTTATCTCTACACAGGGTTGCTCAAGCTGAAAGATGCCATGCCTGCCTCTGCCTTAAGTAGGGGGTTTTGAAATATTTCAACAATAATTCCTCTGCTGTTTCTATGAATTAATTTAGAAATAATAATGTTCAGCTGGGTTCTGCGTTCTATTGGGCTGAGTTGTGTTGCCTCTGGAGAAATGCTCCTCATTACCCTCTGCCAGGAGAGTGCAAAGTCACACATCTGTCTCTCTGGAGGCCACATCAGAATCTGTAGGGCTGGGTGAGGATGGGGGTACGACTTGGCAGGACCAAATGGACAGAGGGTGTGGAAGCAGCTGTCACTGGAAATTCAGATGCAGAGGTAGAGAAGGGCTGGCAGAAGAGATGGGAGGCCAGGGTGACCTTCCTTTCCCAACCCATTTACAGTGGCAGGGCAGTGGGGACCTCCACCCATCTGGAATGTATCCAGGGGAGTCCCCAGCATGTCTTCCTGGCCAAGGTACCACATGGCGGCACTGAGTTCCTGCAAACACCAGGAGTGTGGTTAGTAACAGAAGATTGCTTTAACAAGTCAACCCAAACAGATGTCATGGTCATCCCCGGCACAGTGACTTCAGCTGCTGCATAAATACAAACCAAGCATTCAGTCCCACAGGCAGTCACCAGCTTCTAGTGGTTAGTGCTACAGATCTTCATGCCAGGATGCCCACCACTTGAGGTGAGTTACTAGCCCTGGAAATTATTGGTATTCAGACCCATTTGTTGGCATCCTTCTTCAAAGCTGCTGCTGCATATTCACATGATGTTCCTGGCAAGACTCCTCAGCAGCAAGAAGCTGGTTTTGACCTCTCTCTCCTCCTGCTTGGCACACAGCCTGCCCAGATGACAGAGAGGTTTGAGGTCAGAGCCTCCTGGCCTTTGCTTCTGGCTGTGGACCATTCTTTAAATGAAGTCCCAGGATTATGATGGTGGAGGCATTGTAAGTCCCTCTGCTCTGACCGTTAACATAGCCAGTAGGTACCCTGTGGCAGGTCAAGATCTAGCTAAATGATCAGTCTTTGAAAAAACTCGTTCAGGTGCAGTTTTTAATAATATTTCTCTAAACCATCTTAAAACAAATATGTTCTTCTGTGTCTTGGCTCTTTATGCAGGCTGCACAAAGCTGAACTGTCACGTAGGATTGACAACAGCATTAAGGCAAAGTGAGGCAGTGAAGAGCTCAGGAAGGGTCTAGAAAAAAGTCATTCTACTGCCTGTTGCTACCTCTAGTGAAACTAGCAGCTTTGTGTCTGTCTCTCAAGCAAGCAAGGACTCCTACTTTTTTGACAGATGGATGATGGAAGAGGCTGCAGACAGTCAAGTCTGTCATGGTTAGGGATATGACCTAATGCCACTGTTACCCTGCTCAGCCCACTGGCTTTCAGAATAAATTTGTCAGCACTGTGTTTGCTCTGGACTTGTTTATAAACTTTCCAGCATGCAGAAAGAAACCTTCATGAACTCAGAGTCTGCTAGCAAATAGCTGTGTAAATCACTGGCAAAGCATGAACTCTTTCTTTTGTCTAGTAGTTTGTCCACCCCACCATGACCAGTTTGTCTTGTTGGACCAGGACTCATCCTAACTGTCAATTGAAGTTCCTCTTCATGTGACATCTTGGGACTTGGTGTTACTTCACTTCCACAAAAATGCTTTGTTCCTTGACCGCACAGACAAGGGATGTTCTTAGAGAGTTTACTCACTAATACATGTCTTTAATCACCTCTCTTTTTTAATTTGTCTAATTACTTTGAACAAAAGATTGATCATATTACCAGTCTTCAGAGTTTAGGGTATTTCTACAATTAAAAATATTTCTGCAATTAAAACTGACTTTAAAAGGTGTGCTAGGGTGTTTTTAATTTTATTATTATTTCCTTCTCTAAATAATTTTCTTTTCTGTAAGTGAAAAGAAGGCCTGTGCACAAAACTGAACAGTGGTTTTATTGTTACCTTACTTTTGGAACAAAAACCCTCATTTTTTATTGCTACCTTTTTTCTACCCCTTTCATTGCCATCAGATAATTTTAAACCTTTTTGTAATAACATCCAGGCTTTTTATTGTTGTCGTTGTGAATCTGAACTTAATGCAGGAGGTCTATGTTTAAAAAGTGTCTTAAGCTTTTGCAAGTTGAAGTCCAGGAGACAAGCTCTGATGAACTTTATTCCAGCTATTACCAACCCATGTCCACTCTGTGACAGTTACAGAGTCAATCCTTATTTCAGGGGCTTAAAAGGGAACATACTTTCTGCACCTTATCTGCAGACCATCATTTGCAACTTTGAGCACAGTATCAGGAAGTGCCGCATGTAATCCTCTACATCTGGGTGATCTGATGCTCCCTCTTCACCCTCTGGCACTGAGCTGCAGAAAGCAAACACTAGCCAGCACCTCTTTGCATCACCCTAGCACCTGGGCAGACGTTTGGACTGATGTAGTTGAAATCCAGCTGGTCTTCTGGCTGATGGGGCTAATTAAATGTCCTTACAGCATGGGTATAGAGGAAAAGAGCTATTTTTAATACCTTGGATACTGAAGGGTAATCCAACTGTCCCTACACCTGATTGGAAAAGAATTTAGATTTAGCAAACCCCCTAGAGTGTGGAGATCCCCATGTAGTGCCCCACACTGGGTGATTTCTCACTATTCCTGGAAAAAAACTTTAGAAATGCTTGTTCACTTCACAGTTAACCTTACTTATGTTGTCAGTATTTAATATGTCCCTCAAACATTTTATTTTTCACCAGCTTCTTGCATTACGCAGATAAAATAGTTTGCTAATCATATGCCAATTTGAATGATTTCTATTTGGTGCAGTTTAATATAAGCATGCTCTAATAATTGCTAGAATTTAATTTATTTCAATCTGTACCTGCATGTTCCACAGGTGATAATCAGCGGTCTTTTTCTTTCTCTGTCCCATGGGAGACAATGACCTTATCACTTCCTTCTTTGTTAAAATCCTGCTCTGTTCCCCAGATACCAATTGCATTTCCTTTCAGATTTATCTAATTGATTGATGGAATTAAACTAAACTCAGAGCAATTGCTCCCAACCTTTACATAGCAACTGGATTGTTGCTTCTATTTCAGACCTGAAGAGGAGCCAGTGTTCCCAAAAGGACTGCTGTGCCAAAAGCCTGCCTGCTTTTCCCAAGGACTAGTTTTCCTTCCCCAGAAGCCTTGCTTCACATACCCTATCAGACCATTAGAGCTACAACACTACTATTCTAGAGTCTCTACCATTCTAGGCAAAATTGGCTTTATAACAGTGCATATTGAGAAAAATGTTTTTAAAGATTGCAGTCTCTTGGATGCTAGCCAAAACTTCCTGCATGCTGCAGCATAGCATACAAACTTCAGAAAAGACTAATATGTAGAGTCAACATACATTATATTAAGTTCAGATCATCAGTTTAATTTTTAAAGCCATAGCAATAGTTTAATATTAAATCAGGTCTATCTATTTTATGCTTTCAAATCTGTTTCCAGAAAGTGAGATGGGATTTCACTGTCTTTGCAAGAACTGGGTTCAGAGTCTCCTGCTAGCATAACATGCCCTTTAGAGTTGATGAATTTATTTCTTGTACTACTGTGGTGGTGCTGCAGATAACACTGGGAAAATACTTCAGTAATAAAAATCATGAGCTTTTTGAAGCTGTGCTATTTCACTTTATTGCATGAAGATGCTGTTCCCATTATAAGCTCAGAGATACTGAACCATACAGGGAAGTATTGCCTTAGGAATCCCAACTATCCAGGGGCAGAAAAAGCTTACAATATTTAAGGAAAAAAGAAAACTATATGCAATTTTGATATTGCTTGTAATGCACAGGATTCCAACCTTGATGTCCACTGCTCACCTTTTAGTGTTTAGAAGGGAGGCTATGTCTCCCTCAGACAGGGAGTGTGTCTCCTCTGTCCCCTTTTAGAGGAGGGCTTGGGCCCTCCTCTAGATAAGTGGGTGTTTCCTTCTGTAAACCACCTCTATAAAATGTCAGGATTAGTCTCTGTTGTAGTCCATCAGTTTTATCATGTGAGGGAGTTGTGTCTCAGTTTGGAAAAAAAGGAAAAGAAAAGGAACTTTTTATTAGCGCACTCAAGAAGAAAGGAAATAATTCCAAAAAAATTGTAAAATCTCAGACATCTCAATAAATGAAGATTGGAAATTTCCTTCAGTCAGCACTAGACTTCAACTTTACAGCTTAAAAAAAGCAAGTACAACTATCAGCTGCACCACTTAACATTTCACTGATGTGTATCTGCTTTGAGATGGTGAAGTAAAAAGCAGAACTGGCTTTATTTGTCTTTCACTTGCTTTCCTTAAGTAGTTAAAAAGAATTCAGACTTTCAAGTTGGAGCTGTTTTAAAAGAAGTGTCACCCATCTCAATTGAAATAACCTATCTCTGCCCTTTGAGAGCCCTTCTAATTATAGATGTTGATGTATTCTTGAGTTTTGAAGCAAATGCTGTTATCCGGTTCAATATATTGTACATTGCAGATGATTGTTTTATCTTTCCACCCAAAAGTATGTTTTCAGCTTTTTGTCACAGGTTAACATTAATTACATCAGCCCTTGTAGAGATGGAGGCTCTATAAGCACCTAAAAAGACAGGCATAATTCACTTACAAGTACACACAAAATGAATTTCTCTTTTTAAAAGTGTTTTTTTTTTCCAAGCAATGGGTTCCTATTTTCCACTGTTGTATTCACTTGAGCACCGGTTTCATGAGAACAGACTTCATCCTTTTATCACAGTGACGGAGTTACTGTTTTGTTACCTGCTGAACTGCTGTATGAATGTCTTGCCTAAAGAGGTTTTAACTACATACTTCCTTGACAGGACAGTTTAAAGAAACCTTTCATTGTGTCTGTTATTTTCTCTGTGTTTCGAAGTACATAGTTCTGTGAGCATGGAAGAAACATGGGTAGTAGGAAAACAAGCCAAATTCACAAACATACCTAAAAGAATTCTTCTAACACAGCTATAAAACAGGCATAAAAGCTTTGTAAATAGAAGTGATATTGGTCAGGCTTTCTAGCACAAATTATCTCCTTTCAGTCTGAAATGGAAGCAGAAATCTTTCAACTAGGTAGGGTGGAGAATATTTGTTCTAAGTTTAACTTAATTATGTTGTTCAATTAATTAGTAACTGCTGGGTTCCTGGTGCATATAGGTGACCTCCTGCTCATCAGGACTGAAAGTCTGGTTTCACCCATTGACTTCAACATAAAGCCGTTAATCACCACTCTTTCTTCTGCTACCATCATGAGCCTTCTAGACACTGCAATGAAAATAAGCAACAATAAATTAGCAATTACTGAAATCCCATATCAAACACAATTACATCCACAAATCAGCTGTCAGCTGCAAGTCGACAAAAAGTCAGCTGTGCAAGAGCTAGGCCCTCAGATGCTGTTGTGATTGCTCTTTGAAGAACTCTGGGGGCCCCACCTCACAGTGAGAAGGGAGTTCTGCCCAGGGAGGACTTTCCTCTGGGGTGAGAAATTATACTGCTTTTTCCAAGAGCTATGATAATGCATGTGCCACTCCCTGCACAGTGACTAATCTGAATTCTGGTGGAACCGCCTTTTCCAAATACCATAATTCTGAAGATTTCCTATATTGTTAAAGTGGTTATATATTCCACATGCAGAGAGGCATAAGTTTTGTTTTCTGTGGCTACCGAACACCCAGGCCTGTTGCAAAAATATAACAACATGCAAATAAGAAATTTCAGTTTCATATCAGATAATGTATACTGGGTACAGGCACTGCTTAACAAACTGCATCATCACTGCCTCTATACCTGGAGCAGTTAGTTTCGATTTTGTTACTGATTTATATAATAGAATGCAACCATATCAATGACATATTACAGAAACAAATTCCACTTCTCAAATATTTTAGTGGTTCTGCCTGGCTGCTTTTATGTACTGTCACCTAGGACACACAGGTTGAGTGCCATTATTGTGCTTGCAGTTGTTAAGAAGGTGAACTTCAAGTGTTCCATCTCTGGTTTATGGTTTTCCAAAAAGGAGTAGATACTGTGAACAATTTATCTGGAAGTGGTTTCTCACATGATTTATTTTAAGAGAAAGCTTTTATTTTTTCAGTAAATAAAATATCCCAAAGACTGAAAACTAGGAAAGGAACAAGCTAAAACGTGTGTGGCCCTTTATATAGAGAACATGTAGCATCATGTATTTATTCTCAATTTTCTTTTTGTTGTCGAATATCACACAAGCCAAACAAAACATGGGTAGACAGGATTTGCTTATTGATATCGCTGATCATAGATTCATATCAATTGGAAAGGACCTTTAAGATCATGGAGTCTAACCATTAACCCAACACTGCCAAGTCCACCACTAAACCACGTTCCTAAGTGTCACATCTATATGTCTATTAAATACCTCCAGGGATGGTGACTCAGCCACATCCCTGGCCAGCCTGTTCAGTGCTTGACAGCCCTTTGGGAGAAGAAATTTTTCCTAATATCCAACTCAAACCTCCCCTGGTGCAACCTCAGACCATTTCCTCTTGTTCTATATCTTGTTATTCAGGTAACAAGGTTGATAATCCTGTCCCTAATTCAAATCTGAATTGCAAAACCAATATTGATCCTTCAAGAAAAAACGAAGAGATCAATTTAATTAGCAGATACTCAGATGTTGTTATATGCTTCTTCCCATTCATTTCAGTGAGTAAATGACACACTCATAGGATTTCTCACAGAGATCTTAGGACTGGCAGCCCTCTGAAGGTAGGCTGTGTTTATGTGTACTTTCTTCGTTTGTGTAGTTCTACTCAAAAATATTAAAAATAAGGTTAGACATCAGAGTATCAAAGTTTATTTGAAGAGAAGAAAATCATAATTACATTATCATTACATTTTCTACAGTATTCTGGTTTATTTTGAAAATGAGCCTAAGCCATCATCTAAGATCTAATTATTTTTGTTAAATAAGGATAAATTAAAATAAATTATTAAAAGTGCAAGGAGTCTTCTCTGAGCATCAAAAGAGCCAGAATTCTGAACATGTAGCCTCTTTAACTTACATCAAGTTGCTCATTTGACTCAGACTGTGGTTCTCAGTTTCCAAAAAAAAAAAAAAGTAGCCATGCAAAATTCAAGGTTACTTTTGAAATCTTCATCTACTGATATAAAGTATGTGATTTGGAATATATATTTTGATTGAGCAGAAGAACTTCTCTGTATTGGCGATTTCCCGTTTCATAGGAGTAAGGAGTGTTAAGGAGTTAAGGAGTGTTACTTGCAGAACAAGAGTTCTTCTTGGCAATTAACCAAGTGTGTTAATCACTGAAAACAATCCTGCAACAGTAGGCAGCACAGACACATTATCCAGCTTGTTTTTAATTCTCAAGCATGCTAGATTTGCATCCACTTCATATTGCTTTAAGCACATCCTCACAGCAGTCAGTTTTCTAGCTTTCTAACAATTTGACAGCTAGTTGAGATTCATAGTGGTGATAACATTAAAACAGATAAAGCTCTTGCAACTGAGGAAAAAGGAACAGGTTCTTGTGCCTATTCTACTGAGTCAAATTCAGCCACTTCAAATCCTAAAGAACTAATGAAGACTAGATGAAGCTATAAATACACCTTTTGTCTAAGTAAGTAATATTACTTATTACTGCAGTTGCCCATTATTCTTTTTATATTGTATTCTTGCTAGTCACTGACCATGTAGGCCTGCCAAAGGGCACATTGTACCTCTCTCTAGCAGTCATATGGGGAATCCAAAGGGAAGAGTCAGGCTTCTGGTGTCTCCAGACTCCTTCAGTGGGTTTCCATGTCAATGTAATAAAAGTGAGTGAAAATCTGTTCTCTATTATTAAAATTGTGTCGCCATCCTAGCTACAAAATCTTGAAAGCTAATATTTTTTGCATTTTTAGACTCTTCTTTTATGTAAACCTTAGAAAAAATGGTTGCCAAGTGTCCAAAAACCAAAGACCAGAAAACAAAAGGGTAGTCTGGAAAACCGCTAGAAGCACAGTTATAAAATGTGTTTCAGTTGATGATTTCTATGTTAACATGGCATTTTTAGGACATCCTTAGCACAGTGTTGTTAGGAGTTTGGTCTGCCTTTCACCTCAGCAAGGCCTGCCATGGAAAGCAGTCCCAGGGTTTTGAAGCAATGCAGCTTCCCCAGAAGGACAGAAATCAATGTAGGAAGGTGGATCACAAGATCTCAAAGCAAGATATTTAAAGACTTTGAAATATGAGAGAAGATTAAATTGTCTGTAAAAGCAACCAAGAAATGTTGTCATCTAAATTGATGATATGCTAATGTGTTCTCACAGATTTGACAAGAATAAATGCACCGTCATAGACGTATAAGACGTTCCTTGTTGTCTCCAGGCAGTTGGATTTCTTTCTGTCTAAACAGCCCTGACTTTTAGCTCTCATGTGGAAAAGAAATCCATTGGTTAGCATAAACCTAGGGTTTTCTACATTCTGTGACAGACTTTGATAATTAAAAGGCAGAAATTTCGAAAGAAAAGAAAAATTGAAGCTGACAAATACACTGAAAGAGAGATACGTAATAAACTCAAGGTAATATGACTCTATTTTACATCCTGCAACCCCTTAATAGATACTGTTATTCTAGAAATCATGTCCATTACTTTTCAAAACCTCTCAAAATCTTAGGCAATGTTACTAGGAAGCAGTAGAAGCCAAAGGTCAGTAGAAGTACAGCAAACTTGTAAAAAAATGAAAGTACTTTCTCCAGGATACTCTAGTTCTCCACAAGTCTCTTTCCATTTCCAGCAATTAACCTTCTTATACATTATCATACAAATCTGGGGGCTTTTTTCAACAGTCCTTTCATTTTGTTAAAGCAAGAAATGTCTGGATTAAAAGGAAACATGGTCTAGTGACATAGAATCATAGAATCATAGAATAATTAGGGTTGGAAAGGACCTCAAGATCATCTAGTTCCAACCCCCCTGCCATGGGCAGGGACACTTCACACTAAACCATGTCACCCAAGGCTCTGTCCAACCTGGCCTTGAACAGTGCCAGGGATGGAGCACTCACGACCTCCCTGGGCAACCCATTCCAGTGCCTCACCACCCTAACAGGAAAGAATTTCCTCCTTATATCCAATCTAAACTTCCCCTGTTGAAGTTTTAACCCGTTACCCCTTGTCCTGTCACTATAGTACCTAATGAAGAGTCCCTCCCCAGCATCCCTATAGGCCCCCTTCAGGTACTGGAAGGCTGCTATGGGGTCTCCACGCAGCCTTCTCTTCTCCAGGCTGAACAGCCCCAACTTCCTCAGCCTGTCTTCATACAGGAGGTGCTCCAGTCCCCTGATCATCCTCGTGGCCCTCCTCTGGACTTGATCCAAAAGTTCCATGTCCTTTTTATGCTGAGGACACTAGAACTGCACACAATACTCCAGGTGAGGTCTCACAAGAGCAGAGTAGAGGGGCAGGATCACCTCCTTCGACCTGCTGGTCACGCTCCTTTTGATGCAGCCCAGGATACGGTTGGCTTTCTGGGCTGTGAGTGCACACTGAAGCCGGCCCATGTTCATTTTCTCATCAACCGGCACCCCCAAGTCCTTCTCCGCAGGGCTGCTCTGAATCTCTTCTTTGCCCAATCTGCAGCTGTGCCTGGGATTGCTCCGACCCAGCTGTAGGACCTTGCACTTGTCATGGTTGAACTTCATAAGGTTGGCATCAGCCCACCTCACAAGTGTGTCAAGGTTTCTCTGGATGGCATCCCTTCCCTCCAGCGTATCAGCTGGACCACACAGCTTGGTGTCATCCGCAAACTTGCTGAGGGCGCACTCAATCCCACTGGATTTCATCAGGTCCCACGGACTTGTGCACGTTCAGATTTTTAAGATGGTCTCAAACCAGATCCTCTCCCACAGTGGGCCCAAGGTCTTCATTCTCACTGTCCCTGCATCTACCTTCTAAGACATGGGTGGTGCGGTCAGAGCCTTTGCCAGTGAAGACCGAGGCAAAGAAGTCATTCAGAACCTCAGCCTTCTCCAGATCCTGTGTAGCCACTTCTCCCGAAAGCTTCCTCAGGGGGCCTATGTTGTCCCTAGTCTGTTTTTTGTTTGCTACGTACCTGTAGAATCCCTTCCTGTTATCCTTAACATCCCTAGCTATGTTTAATTCTATCTGGGCCTTAGCCTTCCTAACCTGGTCCCTAGCTTCCCGGACAACATCCCTGTACTCTACCCAGGACGCCTGTCCTTGCTTCCATTTTTTATAAGCCTCTTTTTTCCTTTGAATTTTCCTCAGCAGCTCCTTATCCATCTAAGGAGGTCTCCTGGCCCTCCTGCTGCACTTCCTTCTAGTTGGGATGCAGCACTCCTGAGCTTGTAGCAGGAGATCCTTGAATATCAACCAACAGTCTTGGGCCCTCCTGCCCTCCAGGGCTATATCCCATGGAACCTTACTAAGCAGGCTCCTGAAGAGGCCAAAGTCTGCTCTTCTGAAGTCCAGGGCAGTGAGCTTGCTGCACGCTCTTCTCACTGTCCTGGGGATCTCAAATTCGACCATCTCGTGATCACTGCATCCAAGGCTGCCCTGGAGTACCACATTCTCAGCAAGCCCTTCCCTGTTGGTGAGCACGAGGTCAAGCATGGCACCTCTCCTTGTCGGCTCCTCTATTACTTGCAGAAGGAAGTTGTCTTCCACACAATCAAGGAACCTCCTGGATTGCTTGTGCCGGGCAGTGCCATCGTTCCAACAGATGTCAGGGTGGTTGAAATCCCCCATGAGAACAAGGGCCTGTGAGCGTGAGGCTTTTCCTATGTCTGTAGAGTGCTTCATCCACAGGTTCTCCTTGATCAGGCGGCCTGTAACAGATCCCCACAGTAATGTCTCCCACGGCTGTTTTCCCTTTAACCCTGACCCACTAACTCTCTGTAAACTGCTCACCTGTCCCCAGACAGAATTCCATACTCTCCAGCCTATCCCTAACATAAAGGGCAACTCCCCCTCCCCACTTGCCAGGCCTGTCTTTTCTAAAGAGCCTGTAACCTTCTATTCCAGCTCTCCTGTCATAGGAGCCATCCCACCATGTTTCTGTGATGCCTATTATATCATACCCCCGTAGATGTGCACACATCTCTAATTCCTCTTGTTTGTTTTCCGTGCTACAGGCATTTGTATAGAGGCATCTGAGCTGAGCTCCAATTGAAGCCAACTTGTTGGCTGGAGCAACCGGAATGTATGTACATTGTTCCGAGCATTTATTATAGGTTCTGGCAACTGACTTTTGTTAGTAGGGTTGAAGAGTGAGGCAGTTTGTGGATGATAGCTAGAAATTATGTAGGAAGAATTTAAGTAACAAAACTAGGAAAGACATTGTGAGAAAAACTAAAACAAAGATACTGTGTTTAGAAGTAGTCTAATAGCCTGGATTTCATTTGCCATTGTATAGTCCCTCAATGATTTCAGTACCATAAAGATATATTCCACTGGATCATTTTACATAAAAGCTTTACTGTCTTCTCTACAGATTCAGACTGGATTTTCATTTTCATTAACTACTTTCACATTGTATTTTAAGATCCCAGTTTAAATACTTCATTGGAATTTCTTAATTAAGAATAAAAGTAATTTATTTTCTGACTGTGTTCTGCCAGTTTTCTGAAGAGGTTGGGGCAGTCTCAGAGGCAAATCAGTACTTTAGACATATATCAACTTCTCAAATAGCTAGAATATTTAAAGACTTTATTGGGCCTAGTAATTACTGATTCCATACTGCTACTTACAACTCATTGCCAGATCTGTCCTTCCCGCTGCAAGGGAGAGGCTAGAGCATCCCAAAGCTTCTCCAGCACAACCCAGATTCCATGTGCCATCTTGGACAGGAAGGAGGTGGTATGAGCCATGTGGCCAGTTACAAGGTGATGCAGGTATAGGTGTGCTCAAGTCTTCCCCTCCAGCACTGAGCTAACTCTAACGTTATCTGACTTGTACAGCATGGCATTTTGTCTCCAAATGGGTGAAATAATGTTCTACCAAACATCTGACTTTTCTGCTTGGCTGCTTGAGATCTGTTTGATTCCTGCATGGTCAAAGACTACTCTGTGTTGTGCCAGGCCACTGAATAGCATTTCCTACACACATTTGGGGACCACTTTGTAAATAAAATGACTGAAAAATCTTTATCACAGATTTAAAGGACTGTAATTGATTGGTTAACATGCTTTCTCTCCCTTGCTTTCTTTCTGATTTCAAGGTAAAAGTCTTGATGACCTCTGGAGGCTAAAATGGGAAATTTGTGAAATCCTTACCATCTATTTCTGCAAGTAAAGGATATAGACCACGTATAGACCAGTGCTCTCCACTGCATCAACTAGGATATCCCACTAAAGATCAGTTTCAAGATATAGAAAAGGACTGAGAATAGAAGAATTTGGAAAAGTTGCAATTCTAGTTTTATAGGAAACAAAATGTTCCTGACACAGGAGGAAAGAGTATCTGTGGCTCTGCAGCAATATACATAGAATATATTGTGAGACATACTGAAATAGCATGAACTTAAGTATGACTTTTCAGGTTTTTTCATGCCCTTTCATGCCACAGAATTTCAAGTAAATTCATAAAACCTCTTTTCCACATCTTCCTCTTGCCATTATATTCATCTTATCTGCCTGCTTTGCCAAATCTCTGTTTTAATAATTTCTTTGCTACAAAGAGGTTTAGATTGCTGTAAACATGGGATTCAGTCTGATTCTCCATTCCTTAAAGACAGCGAAAATCTGTCATGATCAGTGTCAAGTAATAAATTAGGCAGAAGGTGCACTCCAGTATTCAAAAAGGAAATTTCACACCCTTAGTTATTCAGGTAAAACTTCTAGCTAATACTGAATTTAGAGTTTAAACAGATGCTTCGGTTCTATTAAAACATGGAGGACATAAACACCCACATAAAGTCAAAACCATGCTTAAGAGCTTTGCAGAATCAAAATTATACTGGTATGTACCCAAGATGGGGTAATTCCCAATATTGTTTCTGTAATTTACATACTTTTGCACCCCCTGATACTTACTTTTGGCTTTTATCCTTCTGACACTTATTCGTCTTGCCAGGCTTCAGTGTTTAAGATTAAAAGGGAACATTTGAAGAAGCAGTTAGAATGTCTGCACACAAAGGCTTGACACTGGACCCATTATTTCTGCCTCGAGACCCGTTACACCTGGTTAACTGAGGCACAGCTTCCAGAAAGCCACTTAATCTGGGCTTGTTATCAACTTTATTCCTCTAATGTCTTGCTCCAGTGGTTGAGGCCTGTCATTGTTAGAAGTCTTTCAACTTTCCGTGGCTTGCCTCAGTACCAGCTGTTGACTCTTGATGTGCTGACCTTTGCTAAAAGTAAGAAGGTCTTGCATCTTTCCCCAGAAAGGCGCTCAACTCATGTCATGTCTCAGTCCTCTCTTTGACAAGATAAAGAGACTCTCAGTTTTTCACAGTGATAAACTGTGGCCATTTTAATGACATTTAATTTGATTTAATATAACCTAATAAGTTTCAATAATTTTAATAATTTTTGTGATCCCAAATAATTTGACTTTCTCTTTAAGGTGTAGCCCTCCAGAACACTTCTGTACTAACATTCAGTTTCTCATTTAAGACACTTAAATCCTTTTCAAAGTTCCTTGTGCAAGGACAGAGGGTCTCAGTCATTTACATGGCCTGCACTCCATGTTCCCACACATACAGCTTTTCTTTTGGCTCTGTTAAAATGGTTTAGACTGAACTTACAGTCTGTCAAGAGCATTCTCTCTTGGTGCCCTGCCCTTATTCACAGTAGACATCATTAGATGCATTCCTGTAGATAGTCTTAAACCAGTCAAATTGTATTAGGAATGATTTTATATTTGCTTCTAGAACACAAATAGAAATGATGAAGGGTATCATTTAGAACTAATTTTGGTGAAAACCACTTAAGAGGTGCCCTAATGGATTGCCCTTTGAGATCTTAAAACAGTTTTGTGTAAGGTCATTGATATTGTTATGGTGTAAATTTCTCACTCAAGGAGGTGTGTGGTGATAAAAAATCAAAAATACATCCATTACACCTATTATATATATAGTACAGCAATCAACCAAGAAGTAACCTCATCGAAGAATGAAATTAGGTTTGTTTTGACAAGTCAAATCATTTGCAATCAAATTATATCAAGTGACTTTCATTGGTCTGACTGTTATTAATTAATTTTTATGTTCGCCTTGGGTTGGAGTCAGAATAACTGTGGTCTATAGCTGCCTGCAACAGGCTGCCGGTCAGGTCTGAACACTTACATGCGAATTTTGTTAAGCACTGTGAGTTAACAGTAATGAATGCATGTACATCACTCAGAGGTCTCCTTACCTATCTCTTTTATGCTGATGGTTACTCAGGATGGCTAGTTTAAAAATAACTGGCTGATGAAAATAACTTTTTGTTAATCCCATTAGAATAATAAACACATCTTCTCCTGTCTTCATGAATTAGTGAGCTATACTGCTTCCTTCCAAAAAAAACCCAAAAAACTATTTGTAGAAAACTCTACTATTTTCCTCCGTTACTACCTGTGCTATCACTCTTCTGTTTTATAACAGGTATATTTAGTATCACTAAGATTTTTTTTTGCTCCTAATATAGTTGTTTCAATTATATATCACCATTCACAGACCCACCCAATCATATTTTTTTTTCCCAAAGTCCTTCCCTTTTGACTTCCATTCTCATTTTTCTGAGCTCCAAAAACTTACACTGGGTTTGCACTGACTGCTGTCTAATCATCTCTTTCCTCTTTGCAACGCTGGTTGCTTAACTTATCATCTTCATCTTCACTTTGCTACTGAACTAAAATGAGCTTTTTGCAAAACATGACGTCTTTTCAACTGTACATCCATGGCTTTTTAATAATCTAATATAAGTTTCTTAAAAGTCCTCTGAGAAGCCAGAAAAATGAGACTACCAGGTAGAAAATAATCACTTCTCACAATTTCCCTTGGCTTGTTCAAACTAACTCTCATTCTCTGTTTTTCTACACTGGATGTAATCACATTGTGATCACTGATCTCCAGGCTTTACCAGCTTCCCCTCCAGCACCTAATTTTTTTTTAAAGCCAACATAACAAAGCCTGCAACAGAATTGCTTTGTGTTGGACACAGTATCATTGCTGTGGGAATGTACCATCTACTGCTTTGGGATTGTGATGTTTTACTACAGATTCCCTTGGTGAAACATACAATCCCTCCAACATTGTTTTCTTCTTCCCTGCATTGGGAAAAAGTGCCCAAAAAGACAACCATACTGCTCTCCTCCTTGATTAATTCCATGTCGTGTAGCAGCCACCCCTGGCCATCTTCCCTGTAGCATCTTTGTCAGTGACATGGACAGTACGATTGAGTACACCCTCGGCATGTTTGACCCAGCTGTGTGGTGCAGTCAACACACACTGGAGGGAAGGGATGCCATTCAGAGGGACCTTGACAGGCTAGAGAGTGGGCCTGTATGAACCTCATGAAGTTCAACAAGGCCAAGGGCAAGGTCCTGAACCTGTGTTGGGGCAATTGTAAGCACAAATATAGGCTAGGCAGAAGCTGCCAGACTCCCAGAGGATTGAGAGCAGCCCTGAAGAGAAGGACTTGGGGAAACCTTAGAGCAGCCTTCCCCTTACTCAAAGAAGGTATCTGGAGGAACTTTTTACAAGGGCAGGTAGTGACAGGACAAGGGGGAATGGCTTTAAACTGACAGATGGTAAATTTAGATTAGAGACAAGCAAACAATTCTTTCCTGTGAGGGTGGTGAGAGGGTGGGCAACTGGCACAGGTTGCCCAGAGAAGCTGTGGCTGCCTCTGACAGTATTTAAGGCCAGGTTTGATGGGACTTTGGGCAACCAGGTCTAGTGGAAGGTGTCCCTGCCCATGGCAGGGACGTTAGAAGTATGTGATATCTAAGGTCCCTTCCAACCCAAACCAATGTGTAATTCTGTGATTCTGTGAGCTATGTTTCCTTCCTGGGTTTCATCTGACATGCATCAGGTGTTATAATTTTGCATTTCTCTCAGTTATGTTGTACTAGAGCAGCTCCACATCTATAACCATCTGCATTGCTGGCTGGAAGGCAGAAATAGGCAGTGAAAGATGGGGTTTCCCTCTTAGCAGACCAGCATTGCACAGGGCTTGGGAGGACACAGCTCAAGTCGGACCTCCCCTCAACACGTAGCAATGCAAAACTATTGCCACTGTTGCAAAGCCCACCATTGGACTGGTTGGATACCCTGGCATTTTCTGGGGTGGCATAATACCAAGCTTAAGTCTTCAGCTGAGTCTGGTTTGAAATATCTGCCCTGGGCAGCAAGGTGAGAAGAAACAATACATGGGTTTTTTTCTCCTTTGGGTACAGCTCTATGAAACTTGCACAGTGTTAGCATCAAACATCTACCATATTTAATGAGTCTTTTTGAATTTCAAAAACATCTAAAAAATCTAGATATGGGAAAGAAAATGAGCAAAAAAAATGGCAGAGAAATGCTGCAAATATTTTAATAGAAGCGCCGTAAGGGCTTCCCTTCTGAGCACTGCAAGAATCCACTGTTACTAACCCACTTGAAGTCTCCAGCATTTTTCTTTCAAATAATGTAGTGTGGGGTGTTGGTTTTTTTCTCGGATGTTCTCTCGTTTCAATTACCTTTTGTTTCCTAATATATTTAGAAAACTTCAACTGAAAACAGCTGTGACCCACAGCCCCCACTCAGTGTCAGAAATCTGTATGCAGTCTCACCCAATATTTCTGTTTGCATAACTTATTTGTGACTTGTTATTAAAGCAGCTTGCATAATAAAATTAAATGCAGTTTACATTTAGTAATGTGTCTGTTCACTTGCCTGTAATCAAACTGACAGCTTTTCCTTTAAACAGTCAATCAAGGCTCCGGTTCTTTCTGGCTCTGTTTGCTTGATTGGAGTTGAGATGTCATAAAATAGAATGGAATATTTTACAAGTTCTGATTACATGCCTTGACTTTTTTAGGACTACAATTTCTTTCATTCATAAACCCAACTGAATTATTAAAAAGACCCTGATTTTAATTTCACAGTTGATGCTACAGTTACCAAAACCACAATACGAATTCTAAATGTTTTTTTTCTATCAACACCATCTAAAAAGACTACACATTAAGATCTTAATTGATTAGATAATAACAGCAGTTTCACAAATAAGGCACAATTTTCCCAGTCTATATCCTCTGAATAGAGCTGTATTTAAAGATAAGGCAAAATGATTGTGCTACAGAACAGAAATGAGAAACCAAGTAATAGGTCTGCAGTTGTATAGTAGGTGGCTGTTTGAAGTCAAAATAATCCCCAATTTTTTTTATTACTTGGACATGAAGAACATGCCCTAAGTGTCTTGAAATGAAAGGAAAACTAGCAGTGAACATAAAATACCATGAAACTTTATATCTAATTAATTAAAAGGTATATTCTTGCTAATGTGTAGGAATCATAGAATTACAGAATCAGGAAACTATGCACCTCTCCTCATTGACTCTTCTATCACTTGGAGAAGAAAGTGATCACCACCACTTTCCAGGCAACTCCTGGATTGCTTATGCCCTGCTGTGTGGTCCCTCCAATAGATATAGGGGTGAGTGAAGTCCCCACTAGGGACCAAGGTATATGAACATGAGGCTGCTCTTGTCTGTCTATAGAGGGCCTCATCCGTTTGGTTTACCTGAATGGGTGGCCTGTAGCAGACCCCCACTACAACGTCACCTGTCTTTCCCCTTGCTTTAATCCTAATCCCTAAGCATTTTGTTGGCTTCTCATCTATCCCCAGGTGGAGCTTCATGTGCTGGTCACTGACATAGAGGGTGACACACCTTCCACTGCCAAGAGTCTTCTCATTCCAACACTCCAGTCATAGGAACCATCCCATTGGGTCCCTGTGATGTCAATAAGATCACAGCTCTGCAAGTGCATGCACACCTCTACCTCATCTTGTTTATTCCCCATGCTACGTGCATTTGCCTAGAGGTGTTTAATTTGGGCCCTTGATTAAGCTAATTTACTGGCTGGAGTGGCAGGAATTCCTTTGTGCTGCTCTTCAGATGCTGTCCTCCTAACCTGTCGTTCTTCTCTAGTCATGGAGCATGTATTGCTGCTACTGACATCAAATTTGTAGTAGAGGGATGGATTGAGGTTCCCCTCCCCAAGCAACTTTAGTTTAAATCTCTCTTTATCAGCTTGGCAAGTCTATGACTGAAGATTCTCTTCCCCTTCTCTGACACATGAAAGTTATCAGCCACCGATACACCAGGTTTCTAAAAGTGAGTACCATGGTCTAAGTAACCATGGCACCAGCCCTGTAATCATTGGTTGATTTGCCAGAATTGACTGGCTTTTTCAAACCCCTTCACTTTGACTGGGAAAACTGATGAAAACTATCTGTGCTCCAGAGTCCGTTGCCACCACTCACAGGGCTCTAGAATACTTCTTGATACTCCTCAGGTATTATGTTTTGGATCAATCCTCAGTTTCAATTTGTAATATTTGCTAGACTGCATAAGCATCAAACACGGCCATACTTTTACTCTTTTCAACTTACCCTTTGATCTTTTCACATATTGTACACAGATACTTAATGGTCTTACTGCTACAGGCCTCATGGGATCCTACATTCAAAATGTCTCTCTGAAACATTTATTTGAAATAACCATTTGAAATACTTTGAAAGCACTATGATTAAATTAACCTTCTGTATAGAACCTCGTAAAACCACAAAAAAACCTAGGACAATTTTTTCAGTCCTGACTCCTTTTTTGGGGTGTCACAATTTTTCAGTCTCAAGAAGTGATAAATTATTTGTGAATAAATAATTTGGATTGCAGAATTACCAAGATATTACATCTAATAAGGATAAGTAAACTAAGAATTGAATGGAATAATATACCATGCACATAAGGGGAATGCATGTTATTTAAGAATCTCCTCAAATATGCTTTAACTGTATGACATGAACCTTGAAAAAAGTTATAGCACCAGTTTAAGATACCCTTTCTCCACGAAGAATTTAGATGGGATGTGTTATCAGTAGGAATGGTACCCCTACTAATGTGCATATTCATATCATTACAGGTGTATGATCTGTAAAAGCAATATCTTTAAGCAGTCTTCCACAGGGAAATAAAGCACAGTGCAAGAAAATGTAAAAAACATAAATCAGAATTGTGTCCTTTACTTTGAAGTCTCCTGAATTAAATTTGTGTCATGTGATTGATGCTCTTATCCGAAAGTTTGTGTATCATTCTCATAAGGCTTAGCATGTCTGGGAATGAGAAAAATATAGAGAATACCCTGTACCCTGCAAAATAGCTACATTGGTTCAATGGAGAATGGAGGTGTAAGTCCTCTGAGCTAACTTCAGGTACCTCAAGCTGAGGCACCTGGACTAAACCAGGTTGCTCCGCTCTCTGCCTAGCCAGGGAGTTCCTAGCTTCAGAGTCTGAGGGCAGATTAATCACCTTCTCTTCTCCTAGTGGCTACAAAGACAGTCCAGACAGAGTTCACATATGGATTATGAAGGACTACATTTATATAAGAGCACTCTGACCCAGACATAAGGACTAGTTGATTATTGTACTGTTAATTAACTGTAGCTGCAGTTTTAGCAGCTCCATAAAAGTTAGAATCTTCTGAATATCTCATTGAGTATAATAATGAAACTCTACATTATGAATGTAATGTTGGTAGAGGGCAAATCTGAAATATCAAGCCTGAAGGGATTCTTATCCCCTGTCCAAACTTGGTGGATTCTTATAATTCTTCCACATTTTAGGATGCTGAAAAAATTTAAAGAAAATTGCCATCTTCCTGTACACTGTAAATGTAACTCATAAATTGCAGACATTAACTGCAGAATTAAATGAGCTCTGTCTAAATTACTAGAATTCAAATTAACATCATCTATAGACATAAAAATTTACAATTCAGAAGGCAAAAAGGAATCTTCATCCATATTAGAAAGGAAGAAAAATAATCAAACCAAACAAGCAACAGAAGACTAGGAGAATAGACACTCCTAAATGTCTCAGCAGTCTTCCAAATCTCTTTGAGAGCTCCTAATAGTTATATAGGTTTTGAATATATGGGAAAATGAAATAATATACCAGTTCAGTATCCAAAGTACATTTCAATAGTTTTCCACCCATTATGACATTGTTTAGCTGCTAGAGGCAAAATCTAACAGTCTAATTTAGTCACTTCCTGTCTGTGGAAATTAAAAATAATATAAAATTGTTTGGGCTAGTTTTTTACATCCATTTTCCATTTTCTGCTGGAGTGCTTGCTGCTACTGGCAACGAAATACATGAGGTTATAATAAACCAGCATTGAAAGAGAGGCAAATTGTGTAGCTTGATGGTGAAAAAGCTTATTTAGCTTCTTTCAGATGCTTATAACACTTTCTAATAAATAGTACACTCTTGCAATGCACAAGACTATGAGAGTATTTATCTTAGAGATGGCAGTAGAGGTTTCCATGCCTTTTTCAGTTTTACATGTGCAAACAGTAGGACTGTCTGCAAAGGAGCCTATTCTCTATGTCAGGCAAGACTTGAAGGTGAGCTTACCCACAGGTTTCCTTCCCTACACCCTCTGCCTGAGCAGAGTAGTGCCACTTAGGAATGAGACAGGAGAGGACCAGCCGATGGTGGCTCAATGCTGGTACAGATGAGAGGCAAAGGTACCAGAGCAGTAGAGAGCTTAATAGGGGAGCTTGGTCTTGCTCACAAGCATGAAGACTCTTATGTCCTGAGCTTTGCTTTCAGGCCACCTGAATGGCAATCAGGTCAGCTGGTGGAAACCTGAGGTGTCTGGTGGCAGTAGCTGTGCTTTACTTCACTAGATTCACACAGTGGTTTTTTTGCCAAACATAAATAATGCTCTTGAATCACAGTCATTAAGGCACTATAAAAGTGTTTGATATTTCCCCCTGCTGTACTTTTGCTTTAACTGCAAATAACTGACAGCAGCAATTTCATTTCTCAGCACAGCCCTAACTTGATATAGAGTCCCTTGGACTAGTATCTCATCACTACTCCTTCTGCATTACAGAAAGAGAAGTCTTTATTGTAAGTTTTATGGCAGTTCAGCCTTAGCTGGGCTTTGTATGCTTCTTTTACAGACACTGCTGAAAGAGGCTAAAATCCCCAGCAACTTTGCAGATACTTTGCAGTGGAGCCACACTTCAATGTTTTACATGTAGCAGCCTGATACGAGCACAGAAGAAAAGGGGGAGATTCTCTTCCTCGATAAAATAAGAATAACCCTGGGTACAGCCTCCTTGCAAGAGGTTTTCCTCAGCCTTGGAGAGAACAGACTTCAGACATTCCAGTCAGTTTTTCCCAGTCACAAAGCTGCCTGCTGATTCTCAGATTTTCAAACAAGTACTCACTCCAGATCTAAAGAAGCCCTTCAGTATGCTCTGACATATGGCATAGTACAAGGGATAAAATGGTATCCTGTGACCAGTCGTCTTCTGTTTTACAGCCCAGCAACACAGTACTTGCATTCCATGTGCTCCCATTCAGTTGTATTTCCAACATGTTAAATAATTGGGGTACTACATTTTACAGGGAGGTTCCCAAATAGCACAGGTCTCACGAGCAAGCACTGGCAATATTCAGTGTGCAGAGATGGCTTTGTTTCAGCTGTAATTTGGATATAATGCCTGCTTACCTCTGCTGACCAGCTGCTAGGAAAGGGCTTACCAAGCTAAAGGAATAATTGGTTTCTGCCTAAGATTACTTTCTATTCTACTCTCCTAATGTATCTGCACTGCAATAGTGTTTTTTGAATGCACTTTTGAATTGTTGGTCAATCAAGTAGAGGTTTGCTTTCAAGCAGACGGTGTTTTTTTTTTTTTTTTGTTGGTTTCAAGCAGGGGGGTGGGGGTCTTTGGGAGCCACTGGAAAAAGCAATTAATTTGCTTCTTATATTGGTGCTGAGTGCTGGTATGTTACTGAAGTCGGTGCTGCTGAGAGTCTCCTGAAATATGTGAGCTCACTTTTGCTTTGTGATCAAAGCCTTCCACATGCTTGAAGCCTGTAGCGCAGCCAGGCTTTGGGCACACGGCTGCCCATGTAGCACCCCCGTACAGCTTTATCCCTAATGTTAAGTCCCCTCGTCCAGGAGTAGCTGGGCCTAGGATTGTTTCTTTCCATTAGCTTCAACTACCATTCAATAAAATAGAAATTGCCTCTCTCCTCACCACAGCTTGGCCTGTAGCTTGGTAGTGCAGAGTATCCTCTGTGAGATACCCTCAGCCTGGGAAGGGTTTGGGATCAAGGCACTTTGTTTTCTCAGGTAGTACTCTTAACTTCTGCACCAGTGTGTAAAATGTAGGATGCTTTTGTATGATGTATACCTCCTTTAGAGGCTATGAGGTTAAAATGTCAGGCCAGAAATATTTTGAAAGATTTCAATCAAATGCACACCTTCCTCACTGTCACCGAAACATCCAAGAAATACTTCATCTTAAATACTTCATGACATATCCTGCCATGAAGAGCTGCAGGAAGGAAAAAATGGAAGTATTACTATTCATGGGTCCATTTATCATAAGTAGGATGAATTTACATGTTCTCAGAGTACCCAGCCTGAACAGTGTGCAAGACACCATTTAAATAAACCTTTACTATTTTTCAAAAAATTGAAACTGCTGTCCCTGAGATGAAAGGTCTTATTCATAAACGCAGCTTCCCACATTAAAAATGAAAATGCCAGGCTGATATGTCATCTTAAATTAAGCAGCAGTAATGCTCAGACATGGGCAATCTATCTAACTTGAATCCAAAGAAGAATTATTTTAATTTCCAAACTCATTTAGATTGTATCTAAACCAGAAATGTTATTTTTTTCAAAGGATATGAAGCATATCATACTAATACTGCCAGACACATTACTTGGAGGAAGGAGTAAAACTTTCAGTTATTACACAAAGTCCCATTTCTTTTTTGACATTTTAGCGGTTTTCCAGGTTGGCATTCAAGGTAATGATCACATTTGCACTTTTCTGGGCAGCAGATAGTGAGGTTGTCCCACATCTTTTGTTATTGAGTGGGTTTATTACTTTATATATGCATGAGACTGATCTGGTTTTAAAATGGCTCATTTCAAAAAACATCTGGTGATCATGAGAGTGGAATTTACCTGTTTTATAATTATTTTGTTAGTAATAGTAATACTTGTAGTGGTATTATAGGAATGAAAAATTACTTGTTTTTTCCTGTGTTTAATTTAGAGCACAAACCCTTGCATGCTTTCTGTGCATGTGCAAGGCACGTAGAAGTCACACTGCTATCACAGCCTCTGTCAGAGTTTGAGTTGAAGGAAATTCAGCACAGAAGCAGTTTCTGTTTAACTCTCCCACTCCCCTCCAGAAGAGGTTGTTCAGGTGATGCTCAGGTATTTCCAATGCATTCATTAATGTTTTGCTTTCTGTCCCCAGTAAACATCTGTTTCAGGCACATTTGCGTCCCAGTGCCTGGCGAACACTGCAGCAGGGGAATCATTTTGGCATCAAGCAAGGACCTCATTTGTGCTGTGCTGCCCCCCAGAGCTCCTTTTGCCTCACCCTCTCCAACCTCGATCTCTTTATGCATTTGTAAAGAAGGGGATTTGTCTTCACAGCTCTTCCAATTCTCTTTATTTTTTGTGTTTATTTTTGAGATTGGGCCATCTGTTCTGTGTAGAAGGAAGGGCTTAAGGAGAAAGGCAGATATGTATGCCTTTACAAAATACTTACTTTAGCTTTTTCAGTTTGTTTGACTAATGATTCCTGCTCTTTCTGTCTCTCACGATTTACCTTCATTAAATGCTCTGACCCATGCTTAAAAACATATTTAGATCACTGGTACTTCCTTACAGGTCTCCTTCTTCCTCTCTAAAACATTACATCTCTCAGTACTAAATCAAGGCAGAAATTAGAAGCTTCCTAAGGTAAAATGTGAGGAGAGTGTGCAGTGCAACTCCAGACAGAGAAAAGGATTAATTCAAGCCTGAAAGTTCCTTGTATGCTAGCAAGGTGTGCTGGGAAGGTGTTCAGGACACATAAGGGTAGGAGACCCAGGGAGACAAAGCCTGAATTTAGGGGGTTTTGAGAATTCGGTAAAAAAGATGCCAGAATAAATAGTAAGGAAGGCTTAAACTGGACAATGCAGTATCTGATAGAAAGGTGTTAAAGATGAGCCCTGGCCCTTGCAAGATCAAGAAACCTGCAGAGGGGATGAGGAGAAATGGAGGCAGTCAAGGCAGTGTCTGCAACTAGCAGGGAGGAGCTGAGACCATGAGAGAAATTGGGCCGTGGGTTCAGTTCTCTGCCCCACCAGCAGGCAATGGAGCAAGCATTAATTACATCAAAACTTCAGAAGTTTTTTGTTCCCGCCACCCCTGAATAGAGTCCACTGTTTACACCTGAACCCAGGGGTGGACACTATTTGCTCAAAGACATGAGAGAAAAATCAATTTGAAAATCTAGATTCTGTTTCTACAACACTCCTGACAAAAAAAAATATGACTTTGAAAGAGCAGAAGAAGAAGCTGAAAACCTTGTAGCTTCTACCCAGACTGGAGAAAATTGTCTGGAAGATTCTTACTCATGATATTTTTGCATTTTTCTTAGAAGCCCTTGGGGTCTTAGGCTATAGTTCCATGTAAATAAAAATGGAAAATGTATCTGAATATATCTGCCATAAGAACAACAGGAAACAATGCGCCTCTGGCTAAAAGAATCTGGAAAAATTGAAGAGAAAGGCTAAAGGGATCTCTTTGAAAGGGTTGGTACTGGTGGTCTGTGGAACCCTGGGAGACTGAGCAGTATATATCTCTGTAAGGAAACAGAGAGAATCGCACATAGCATTAACAGACTTAAATACACTGTCCAGAGAATTGTATCTCCACTTTAGGGCTTTTAACAGTACACAAAAAAATGATTAAAAAAGAAAGAGAGAGAAAAATTAAACCCCACGAGTACTCAAGACTTTATTTCAACATGAACTTCAAATCTTTTTCCTTACTGCTCCTAAATTTCATGCAAAAGTGTATGTCCCTAAGTATTCTGCTTATAGTTTAGCTCCTAACACAAAAAAGGAGGTAACTAGCAATATATATTAAAATAGTAACTAGCAAAGGGTTTTTGTTCCTGTTTGAAGAAGATGCAGACCTTACCAGCTACAGGCTTTCTTCAGTACAGGTCTTCTCCTTGCTACAGCAAACTCTTAGGGTGAGATCCAAAATAGCTATCATTACATCAAGTGTGACTTAGAGGTAAAGCACCTAACTCCAACAGCATAATACAAATTAAAACCCTGTTCTCTCTTGTTAAGGCATTTAAGATATGGTAGTTGCCTAATTTTCCATAACAAGCTCATTTATCTGAAGGTTTACTATTACCTACGCCTAGAAGTATCACCATCTTAGGTGCACTGAAATCATATCCCACCTACCTATTTGGCAGGTGCCTCCACCACAGTTTCCTGAAGAACCTGGACTATTTGGCATGCTCAAATAACACCTAAATAGCACCAACAGCCCTCCATTCACTCAGAGGAAAGCGGAGAGGAAGCAGGGGCAGTAGATACTGATTTTGTACTAGGCTTGCCGCAAAGGCACTTTCTTAGAAAGCAGTTGGTAAAAAAATCTCATTTATCCTGGCTCTGAAAAGAGTTGAAACCTACATGTGTGGCATCTAATTTACTGCAGGTATGGATATGATCCTATGGTGGAAAGAAAGGGCCACTCCCTCCTTCTCATGTGGAAAAGGATGAAAGCTATAAGGAGGAAGTTCTTTCCTGTTAGGGTGGTGAGGCACTGGAATGGGTTGCCCAGGGAGGTTGTGAGTGCTCCATCCCTGGCAGTGTTCAAGGCCAGGCTGGACAGAGCCTTGGGTGGGATGGTTTAGTGTGAGGTGTCCCTGCCCATGGCGGGGGGGTTTGGAACTAGATGATCTTAAGGTCCTTTCCAACTCTAACTTTTCTATGATTCTATGATTCTATGTGGCAGAGGACCAAGAAAACAGAGCAGGTCTGGTCTTATATGCTTAGGAATTTCTGGCCTTTGGTCCCAGCCTGGCAGAGGCACCTGCATTTGGGAGGCAGGAATATGTCCACCTGTTGTGGTGGTGGTCCTGAACCTGTTTGCTTATATTAGCATAAGACAGTACTCAAGACAGTTCCCATATTTAAAAATCAGTCTCTCAGTTTCTGGCAGTACCCTCCTCTTAGTTTTCTCTTTGGACTGGTGTAAACATATCCTTGCTTGATAAGCTGGGTGTTGTGGATGCCATGAGAAGCTTCTTAAGTCCAAGCATTAAAGTGTGCAGTAAGCATACACTGACACAGCATCACCAGCTCCTGATCTGGAGTACTGTAAGTTTAAGGCTTTTCAGCAATGAATATCACAATGCTGCGGCCCTGTTTGCAACTGTTTTAAATCTGAATTAAGCAACCATTAAGTCTTCATGGATACATACTGAGCATAAACTTACATGCTTTTATTGCCTCAGGTTCTTCAAAAACATTATAATGAAACACAGGATGACTGAGAGTTGCATTTGCCTTGTGGTTTAATAACAATAAGCAAAAGATAATCAGGACATCTCAAACTGCTATAATTTACTTAGTGATACATCCCTTTATTGTTTGCTCAGCTTCTATATGAGTTTAATTTCAAATTGACATTTGGCCTTTTGTCTCTTTGTGGCAAAGCAACCAGAATAATATTTAATTACAATTTTTCCGTTTAATCTATCATTTTAAAAATAGACCAGTTGAGTTCGGCAGTGCTTTTTGAATGAAAGAATGCTCTCACAAAAATTGTGTTAGCTTGAAGAAAACATTCGTATCATCATCTCAGTGTTTCCTTAGTGACATAATTAGGTTCCCTAAAACTTCTATGATTCATCCTTTGTGTCAAGAGAGGAGAAAAATCCACTCCCATTAAGTGTCTGATCGATCAATGTTGTTTGTATTCCTGTTTCTCTCCAAAGGGAGTATTTGGGGCTTTTTGGTGGGGTAGGAGGAATAAAACATTCACAAATTGGGTGAGGAAATGGTTTTGGTTTTTCAGTAAGTGTGTCTTTAGATTTATCACTTTCTCGACCCAATTTCCTACAGAGAGCAAAAGCTCTCTCAGATACAGAGAGTGTTTTTCACATGAACTGTTTCTCGAGTCCCATTTTAATGCTGTTTGGAAGCCTAATGCTACATTGGTAATGGATTTTCTCACTCTGTCGAGTTATCTGACAGCTAGCTGGTAGCCAGTGTTAAGTCAAAGACATATATGCTAGGTAGGTGCCTGCATGTGATTGAATTAGTGCTATCTGTGTTTAAACACTGTTTTTTGCATCCTGAAATTACACAATGAGGAAGCAATGAGCAATTACAGAACCTGAGATATGAAATGCTACAACGGATTCTCAGGACAAAGATCTTCCTGAGCTGGCAGCATATTTTGGTTATCTAGGTTGATAAATATGGAAATTCAGCTGCCTGATTTCAGCTGACTCAATAGGTGTCTGTGTCTTCCATGACTTGCAGTCTCGACTGAGTTTCTCACTAGGTGCTAGCTATTCAGATAATTTTGGGGCATGAGAAAACATATTGTCAAGGTCACAATGTGTTGCTGAAAATCTTGAGAGGATATTCAGAAGAATGTTCATTTGGCAATTCCTCATAGCAACCCAAGACTCTGAAAAATCACAGGTTTCATGTTTTCTACAGTCCTTGTGATCCTCATCTACAGCTTTTCCTTACCCATTCCTGTCCCCTTTTTCCATAGACCACTTTCAGAAAATATTGTTTCTGACCATTAAAAATGAAAATTTCTAGAAAATTCCTGGGTCTTGCTATCCCAGAAAGCACTGCACTGGGTTGCCAAAAGGGCTCAGACTCTCAGGCCAACAAAATTAATAAAACTGCTTTACTAAAAAAATTGGTGTGGGAGAGGACTTCATTTAGAATATCAGAGCCTGTGCTGGCACAGCCATCCTTGTGCTTTACCGAAGGTCTTTGTCTCCCTTCAGCTTTACCGCTGTACATGTCTAAGATACACTGTTTTAAAGACATGTCTGAGGAAGCTTCATGGATCTTTGTATTTCCTCATTGATGCTTGTTTGTTAACTGCACCGGTTATTCACAGTGTGAATTCATCAGAGAGGCTTTAAGAATACTTGCATGTGTTATGCTTCTTTGTTCATTTTTGTCTTGCCTTTTGTGCCTTTTCTCCACAACTTTCTTTTCTGCCACTTGCCACTGTACAAAGCTGTTTCCATCACTCAGTAATGTATTTATCTGATGCAGTGATAAAAGGATACTCTACCATCCTTTCAAACTGTCGTCTGCTTAAAAGAAATGTCAACAGTGCCAAAATCTGTGATGCTCATCCCATTGACACTTCGGGGGTACAATTAAATGGCTAGATTAAGACCCACGTGAGTCAATTCTTTCATGCATTACAGCTAAATGAAGTTGAGTGTTGCAAATGGAAAATGCTTCTTACAAAGTACTTGACATAATCTCTTTCTGTTACCTTAGACACCTACAGAGAGCACATACCCTGCATTATCTTACTGAAGTACACTCTAAAGGTTCAGGAAAATGTCAGATAAAAGGGCCACTGTATGGGTTTTCTTACCAGTGTGTAGAGCTAATTCTCAGCACAGCTTTGGTGGAGAAACCTGGGAAAGAATGGAGGTTGATTTCAGAAGTCAGGAGAGAAAAAACCTCAAAGTGCTTTTCAGAACCCAGACTGTGCCTCCTCAGCACAGGTCCTCTTTCAGTGCTTGATTCACACAAAGCCCCAAAGAAGGCTGGTGAGATAAATAAGATTTTTCTCACCTGCAGAAGTCTATTTGACTTAAATAGATAATTATTCAAATATCTTGGGTAAGTTTTGGTTGCAGCTCTGGCCTGTATAGAATCTTGGTTCATTCTTTTAATATTGAATGCATATAATTTATAAACATCTTCCTTATTCTGGGATAGATAAGGTGGCCCATCCACCTGAGAAAGACCGGTATGTTAATGTTTGCAGGTAGAAATCATGACTATATGATTCCCTTCAGTCTGCTGCACTGGTGCTGCCCCAGCAGTTCTCCCACTACCTGGACATGGTGAAGTCACTCAGCCTGGGCCCTGTCCTCATCTACTCAGCTGAATTTGCTCTGGCTTTTCCCTACTCCTGCCACACTTGGAACAGAGTCTGACACTTTGTGAGTAGGAGCACAAGCGAAACGTCTGCGGCATCTGGGAAGGTGCCTTTGGGAGTGGAAATTAATCACATTAAGTGCTTCAGAACCTCAGGGCTATTTGGGGGGCTAAGTTGCAAAGTTGCTGATACTTCACTGGGTGATACAGCTTCCCTCTGTGTCTCGTGGGATGGGGATGTGTTTGCAGAGCTGCCATATCTCACCCTCATCTGGCAGCCATTGTGCTTTCCAGCTTTTATGTTTGATGGAGGAGTGGGAGCTGGGGAGCTGAGAGGTTCATAGAATTCTGGAATGGTTTGGGTTGGAACTTAAAGCTCATCCAGTTCCAACCACTTGCCATGGGCAGTGACACCTTCTGCTAGACCAGGTTGCTCCAAGCCCTGTCCAACCTGGGCTTGAACACTGCCAGGGATGGGGCAGCCACAGCTTCTCTGGGCAACCCGTGCCAGCACCTCAGCACCCTCACAGGAAAGAACTTCCTAAAAGCTCATGTCAATCTCCCTTCTGTCAGGTTAAAGCCATTCCCCTTGTCCTGTCCTTACAGGCCCTTCTCTAAAGCCCCTCTTCAGGTTTCTTGTAACCCCTTTAGGTACTGAAAGCTGCTCTAAGGTTTCCCTGGAACACAGACAATAATATTCTTTATATTGGGCTATCACTGTGTTCCAAGGCTATCCAGAAGTGACAGCTTCTAGGGCAAGAAGTTAAGCGTTCATGATACACAGTGCAGTGCAGTGCATCCATCGATGTCAATTTTACATCTCTCAGCAGGGTGCAAGCTGTGGCAGTGCTACACTGCTTCTTCATCAACCCCATCAGACCAGGGGTCTATCTGAAAAAGCATGCCTGTGGGCAGCACCCAAGCTAGATGCATCTGCACTAGCTTAGGTGCAGCCCTGCCATGTGTCCTATGCCTTCTTATGAATAGCTAAAAGTCAGCTGGTGGAGGGGAATTTGGTTAGCGTGGAATTTCTCTGCTAAATCAGTGTTGCTGTCTGGAAGGAAGAAAGAAAGCGGTAGAGAGACAGACCCATAATGCCTGCTTCTGTGTTTCAGTTCATCAGATTACATTTTCCAGCTCAATGTGGGCACTTCATTCTTACCACACCACCGAAAGTACAGGAAAGCTTTTCCCTTGCTTTCTAAAGGCATCTAGAATCAAGAACTCATTGAGTCCATGTCCCTGAGTTTATACCTATCACTTGCTTTGAATCAGAGCCTGAATTTCACTATGTACCTTTGCTATGACTTGATCTTCACATGATTCTGCAAAGACAAAAGACATGGGGAGGGAGACAGTCGTAACAGAGCTGAAAAGTTGTGCTAATAAGAAGAGTACATCGACAGGAAGCATCCTTCAAAATCACTGCTGTGACTCCTTTCCATGGGGGGGCAACCAATTAGCTAAAAATGCAAATTATTCAATATCACAGAGCTAATGCTGTAAGAAACAACTGTTCTGACAGCTGTTTGATCCCTTGGTAATCTGTGGGGAACTGGATCATCTGTACTTTCCTGTAACCTGACACACTGCATGATTTTGAAATTCTGACCCCAAATAAAAGTGCCAAAGACTTTTGAAATTTCTATAATATCCAGATAAATAGTAAAGCAGTAAAATCAAAATTAAGGTACTCTAAAATACTTCACCTGTGATCAATAGAACTCAAACACTCGGGTGTTAATTTCTGTGTTAGGAATTAATGCTAGGCTTTCTTAGCTATTCCTGGAGAATACTTCCTCTCATTTTGCATTTTCTAAAACAAAAAATTAATTATGGAAAGTAAAAATATGAAACCAGATCCAGATATAAGAAAAATAGGAAGAAAGAGTAAAGTGCCTATTGGAAAAATTACATTTTTTAGGTGATATCTGAATTGTAGGCCAGAGGTAAGCAGTAAGTTCTGCTTGTCCAGCCTAAGGCCTGCTTGTGCTGCAACATCCCTTTGGCTCAGGTGCCCATGTTTCTACCACAGAAACCAGATATAGAGCTGGGGGGTGGATGTCATACTGGCATCAACAAGCAGCACTTCCTTCATCAAGATCATCTATCCTGCAGTTTAGGGATAGCATACCGAGAGTGCTCCCAACACTTTTTAGTCCTGTTGTCTCTGGAGACTCTTTGTTATTAAATTGTGAGCATGCATAGAAAGACTTGCTATTTTAATTCTGAAGTGGAAAAAAACAACAAAAAATAACAACAAAAAAATCCCCATGAAACTCGATGAGTAAGTAACGAATAAATTTACTAGAAAGGTGTCATGATGAGATGTACAACAAGTAAGAAACGTTTACAAAACAAAGGCTGGTCAATAGGAAGCAAGGGACTGGGTGTGCAAAGTCATATTTGTTGGAACGGATGTGCACCCCTGTCTGTGCTGGTGTATTTAGTTGTTTCTAAACAACCTACATGAAGTCTCATGGCTAAATACCATCATGAATTTAGAGCCCACGTACAAACAGTTGTACCACTGGCATACAGAGCAGGATTAGCTCTCAATAGACCTCAGCTCTTGTGTGAATCCAGAGCCAAATGGGAGGCAGAGAGGACCAGAATAACATCTGGCTGTTTTGTCCTTGCACTTTCATGTTCTGTTTTCCATGGGTGAAAAAAAGGACTTCTCATTGCTTTGGAAACATGACTTCCTTAGGGTCTTATTGCATAAGAAGCACATCAGCAGAAATTAAGTTGCTCCTTGACAAAATCCATGGTGCTGTGTCACTTCTGACAGAACAACAAATGTCTCCATAAGCTTTATTTGAAAATGACAGGAAATGATTTTTTTGTGGATGACAGGATGTTACAGCTGCTGCAGATTAGACAAGTCACCTTCAGCACACTCTGTATGCTAACCTGAATGGTGGAGAAAAGAAAGTGGATGATGAAGCATTGCTAATTTGCAGAACACTTAACCTGCACCCAATTATCATATGTAGTGCCTGTAGGAGATCAGCTCTGCCACTTTCCTCTCTTACAACACAGCAGACCATGCTGGGGATCGCCACAAGAGTACAGCTTCATGCAACTGGATTAACATCTAGGATGCTGTGTAATTTTCCACAAACCTGCTTGTTTAATCAGTGCTGCCAGAAAAGCTAGAGCTCCTCATTTCCCGAAGAAGTTAAAGAAACATAAGATGAAATAAAAGAGCATTTTCATTTTAGGTAAAAGTGCTTTGTGCAAATTTTAGGAGTGAAAGGGGGGCACTGCGTTTTTTGCTGTAGTTTTGATCACAGCAGACACCTAAGGTCATTAGATACAGACAGAAAATACTTCCTATTGCACAGCCAAGATTACTAATAAATCAAAGGCTGCAAGGGTTTGGAAAGTTGTAGTGATTAGATTTTTATATAAAACTGCTCTCTAAAGTGGCTGCTTTAAGGAAGAACAAGTAGGCTACATGAACCATGAATCAGTGGGGTTTATTTAGTCTTTGAATTAAAACAAATTGAATGGAAATTAGACTGTAGTTCTTTTACTGCTTTAGCAGGGTGGTTACAGATACTTCTGTTGCATTTCTACTTTCTTCAATGCCCTGTTTTTCAGCTGAAATGCTTTATCTGCAGAACATCTTTCACCTTGTATGTTAAAAATATGTAAGTGCATGAGACTTGTCTTAGTTCTAAAGCTCCAATCTGGGGATCTGTCTGAATTATAGAAGACCTGGAAATGAGCTTCAGGTCTGAGTTATGTGTTTTAAAACAGGAGACATTTATTAGAATTATCCTTTCTCTTTTGCTGCCCATCTCAACTGCCTCCAGGCCTTTCTTCTTTACTGCCCATCAACAGCCATTCTGGGACAGATAAGTAAATTACAGGTAAAGTTTTGGTTCAGCTGCAACAGAAAGCACCACGCTCATAAATTCTGACAGATTCCAGGAGCTGTATTAGCTAACTCCTCTGCAGGCCCTCCTTCTGAAGAGGGTGCCTTCCCTGATGGGAGCCGCATAGAGCATGGTGCACGAGATCCATGTTACCCTGGATGAAGGGGACTTATTTCCAGAGGCCACTACATTATGTGGCTGTTGAGGAAACTGTGACCCTGAGGACTATTTTCTGGGTTTTCATCCACCTGCAGCATGTCTCACTGTCTGTGTTAGAAGGACACAGTGGAAATCTGCAGGGAGCATGTTACAAAAAAGAGCTTTGGCTCGT
Organism: Lathamus discolor; assembly: GCF_037157495.1. Classification (NCBI taxonomy): domain Eukaryota; kingdom Metazoa; phylum Chordata; class Aves; order Psittaciformes; family Psittacidae; genus Lathamus; species Lathamus discolor. The sequence goes on from NC_088887.1 coordinate 45,309,065, forward strand.
AATTTGTTATGCCCACAGAGGTCTTGCCCAGAGCCTATATGAGACAGCTGCATGCCTGCCCCACAACTGAGATCTACTCATCCCACCTCTTAACAGGACAGGCTGTGCAGAACCCATTGAGCAGTAAACCCATGAAGCTGACCAGATATAAGCAGAACTGGAGCAATTACAGATTTAATCAACATCCCCTGGCATCACAGAGGCCATTGTGTGCTCCTCACGCTTCTGTGTGAGAGGTTGTCCTCTATTTTGCATTTTTAATATCTCAAATTCTGTTGCTTCAACCGTTTCTTAGATTTGGTGAAAATGGCCTCAGACCTGAGACAAGAAAAACTGTTTTCTGTACAGTGATAAAGTGATGCTCCTGAGGGAAACATGGAGATATTGCACCTCGTTCCGTCAAAGCAGATTCTGGGTGGATGGTATATCCTTTATATCAGAAATAAAAAACACTGCAAGTGGGATTACCAGAAATGTCATTTATATACCAAGTAGTATGCCCTCCAGCTGTTCAGGTTTCCTACATGAATCTTTCATATGTTTGTGCTTGTTTCTCTTTGTAGTGATGAGACACACATATTTGGGCCTGGAAGGCTGAAGGGCCTGGGTATCCTCTTTAAGCAGGCATGGGAAGAAATGGTATGTGTGCCAGGTGATCACCCTTGGGCTGAGCGGGAAACCCCACTGCAACTATTTAACATACACAACTATCTGGCAGCGGACGCACAGGGTTTCATCTGAGGACTTTTGCCACTTGACCCATATGAGGCTACGGCTGTGATAATTAATCTTCTATTCTCTTTTGTATGCTTGAATGTTCATGTATTTATTCTCTTTCATAAGCTCCTTTGGTTGGCGCATGAAATTGAGGAAAAGAGGGGGAATTATTCATTCCCCACCTCAGAACTGATGTCAATGAGGATTTTGCGAGGGAGTGTACTGAGTTCAAGGTCAGCTCTTAAATTTGAGAATCATATTCGAGAATGGGACCCCTGTTTGCTTCAAGGTGATAAATGTAAAGTGCTTTTTATCCCTGGTTTTTAAGCACTGCTATGTTGCATTTTGTTTTATTTTATTCCTGTCAGATGGTTTATGAATTTTGAAGTCTTCAAACAGCAGAAAGTTACCTCTCCTGACAGTTTTGCCATGATGCTTTCTTCACCCAAAACAGAAAATGTCTCCATCTTACACCCAGAAGTGTGTGTGTGAGTCTAGCCTACATGAAAGTTACCACTCACTGCAACTTTCAGAAGTAACTAGACCAGATAAGTGCCACTGAACAACTCCTCCATTGCCAGACAAGTCCCTCCCTGCCATGCTGCTCAGCACAAAGCCCTGCTCTCAGTAAGAGTGTTCTGTGCCTTGCTAGACTGAAGCTCTGGAGATTTGATGTCTAGTCTAGCAGATCAATCTCTAGAACAAGAAAAAAGACTACACTCTAGCAGGTCTCTAGCACAATACCAGATACTGCTGTTGCAACCTCCAGAAATCATGACAGACTGACCATGACTGCTTAGCAGCCCCTCCAAGCCAGGTCTAGAGCTGCCAACAGACTGTGATATGGTCAGATCAAGCCCCAGAGAGCTGGGAAGGCCCACACTGTTATTTCTTTCTGAATTCAGTACCTACTAAATGTCCACCCAACACCACCTCTCTGAGGGTGTTCAAATTTAAGTGCCAGTAGGAGGAAGGGTTATTAAATTCATTGCATGGCCAAATAGAAGATCTACCTCCTTTGTCATGAGCTTTCCTCATGACAAAGATCCCCCACAAATTCAACTACCATTACTGGGAGGTGTGAGCACAAGCAGAAAAGTATCTGTCATAAGTAGACACACTGGGCAGACCAAAAAGTAGCTATAAATCAGAAACAATGGTCAGGTAGAACAATAAGTCAGAAAAAAACTGTGAAGCCAAAATCAACAGGCAGCAATAAGTCAATCACTTGATACTAGTAAATACTATATAGGACTGACCATGTAATGGCCTATGTGTTTTTCTTTTCAATAGTTTTTATCCAAAGATTCTTATTCTCCACTTTTGGCCTACTTTCTGACACTTTTTTTCAGACAAATCTGAAGAAGACAGCAGCTAACTCTTTGTATTTTAATTCATTTATCTCTTGTCCATAAATCGAGTCAGCCTCCCAGCATAGTTCACTTTCCATGGCCCTAGGCAGAGGAAACACTTCCCTGGGTGTGCTGATATGCCCTGAACTCTAGCTTGAGTCTGCAATAACCTGCCTGGCACAGTATCTCCCTGAATGTGTTAACATTCAGATTTTATCACAATGCCACCATATAACAATACTATAAACATTTATTCTAATTCTGTAGCCAAGGAAGAGCAATGGTAATTTGCCACTGCAATAATGTTTGTGAAGCATTCCTGAAAAATGACAGGCAGGGAAACAAGAATAATTGGAGCTAATGGAGACAAAAATCCACAGTTGTAAAGATACATGGCACTTTAGAAAATTGATTTAGTACTTCTAGCCAAAAGCAAAAGGGAAAGCCCATGACATCCAGTCATTCACAATCTAATTATCATAAGTCTTCCTGATTGGATTGGTATCAGTATAAATCAGGGAAATCATATATTGGTACCAATGGTGCTCCATGGATACAAAGTCAGTGTGAGATCAGAATCAGTCTGAAGATGCAGAATTGAGTTACCTTGCTGCATGCTACTTGGTAACACATAAAATATTACCAAGTAATTTTTAAATCTACATGTGACTTATATCAAGGAGGGATGTGCAGCATTTTGCAGTTCTTGTACCAGGACTGGGTAAAACAGAAAATTTGCTTTAGTTTTCCGTGAGAAAATTAATCACTACTTGCCAGGATATCAGTTTATTTTCTTTTGGAAAGGGTCTTGTACCTAGCATTTGCCAAACATCACTTGTCCATATATTCTTTTTTTTTTTTTAAAGTGGAAAATATCACTATGCTTGATTTCCCAAGGAAAAGAAGAGCTTCTTGGCACACAATATAAACTTTGAAAATATTCCATGTGGATGTCGGTGCTTAGGC